>NC_140960.1:59056208-59593708 GCF_014529385.1 Adiantum capillus-veneris
CCCTTGTCATTCCGGAGGTAATGACGCGAACACATTTTCAGGTCCCAAAATAGCAATTCCCTAAATTTTAGGAGATGCTGCCATTGTATCTTTCTAGGTCATCTGACCCCCTTTGTACACTGCAGCCACACCCAGAATTGAAATGTAGCCTCTGTAGCAAAGGATTCCACTTTGGCTAGTCAATGATCCCACTTTGGCTAACCATAGTCCTTGTCCAACCTTAGTGCTCTCTTGCCCTCAGGCCTGGACTCCCTCTGGACAGTTCCGCACAAGCTATGCAATGCAGGGCAGTTAGATTTCCCGAGGGGTGTTTCCAAAGAGTGAGTAAATAAATAATAAGAAAGAAATCAACAAAAAGGATAGATAGTAGTCACACGCTGGTGACATACTCCCCTCTTGAAATCTTAAACGTCCTCGTCTGCATCTATGTCGTACATGCTCACAGTCAACACTGATGTATTCAACACCTGTCGACATATGTACGACACATACATGCTCATTGTCAACCCTGGTGTATTCGACACCTCGTCAACACATGTATTGCCTGCGTGTGAACCCTGTCCCAATGACATAGTGGTAGCTTCGCACTCTGCCATTGTTTTGAGTCACTAACTTTCCAATGACAAAATAGTAGGCACACATTTTGCCACTGTCTTATAGTATACGTTGGGCCCAGTAACACTTTCGAGCATACCCAAACCGACAGTTCAAGAATGCAGTTACACATGTACGCTTTAATAGAAGCAATTACTGTATCCTTGACAAACTGACAAGAAATACTCAGTTCTATAGCACTAACCAAACTTTTTGACATTCCATAAGAGCAATTGCCAAACTGACAATCTGTACAGCTCTAACATTCATGTAACAGGTATTTCATTTGAGCTCACTTTAAATACCATGTACATCATTCCTTTCAAAAGCCATTGTCATACTGAAAATACATGTAGCTTTGAAACTCAAGGGGTCAAGGTAGGTCGCAAATCGAAGGCTTCAAGGTAAAGTGATAACACAGTTGGTGACTGGGTAAGTTCACCTTCTTCCATCCACTTAGCACCCATTGGTGGATAGTTTCTGAACTTTACCAAGTAACGCCTAGCAACCTTACCTTTCACTTTTCTTTCCTTATGTGCCAAAATCTGTTCCGGGACCAAGATCTCGTCAAGTTCTTCGACTACCGGCTAATCTTCAGCTGGCATATCCTCTGGCACATCACCCACATAGGGTCTGAGAAGACTCACATGAAACGCATTGTGAATCTTCCAACTCTCAGGCAATTTCAGCCTATATGCAACATCACTGATTATGTCGCACACTTGAAAAGGCCCATAGTAACGCATGCTGAGCTTTGGAAACAGTCTTTCCTTGCCCTTCATCTTCTTTAACCTTGCCTTTTCAAAGCGTAAAAGCACCCAATCACCAAGTGAAAATACCACTTCAGGACGGTGACGATCAGCTGCTTTCTTTTGCTTTGCCTGAGTCTTTTCTAAGGCCACTTTGACCTTGTACATTTCATCCATGTCCTGAACATACTTATCTGCTTCAAATATCTTGTCCTTTGTATGCAGTATGGGAGGAACTTTATTGCCACCTTCAACTATCTCAAAAGGTGCCTTGCCAGTTGATGAATGCACTGTTTTATTGTATGCATACTCCACCAATGGCAAATACTGCGCCCACTTTCCTTCATGCTCTGACACATAGCACTTCAGCAGATCTCGGACAGTAGAATTTGCCTTTTCTGACTGCCCATCTGTTTGAGGATGAAATGACGAAGAGAATTTGAGCGTTGTGCCCATATTCTCAAACAAGCCTCTCCAGAACAAACTTGTCATGCGTGTATCACGGTCGCTAACAATCGCCTGTGGCATGCCATGATACTTGAAAATATTGCTCATAAACAAGCGTGCCATCTGATCTGGCTCTTATCTTCTTCCTGACAGGAATAAAATGAGCCTGCTTGCTGAATCTGCAAATGATGGTCCAAATACCATCGTTTCCTGTCTGCGTTCTCGGAAGATCAAAGATAAAATCCATAGCAACACTTTCCCATGGTTTATCTGGAATAGGTAGTGGTTGCAATAACCATGGTGCCTTTTGCCTGTCAAACTTGACCTTCTGGCATATTAGGCATTCTCGCACAAAGGCATCCACATCTCTTCTCAATGTAGGCCAGTAGAAGAATGTCTCAACCGCTTTAATTGTAGCATCAATACCACGATGCCCTGCATACGGTGGGACATGACTCTCTTCCATAACTTTGCGTCGCAATGGCTTTGTGACACACAATCTGCCATGCATCATCATGAACCCATCTTTGAGAAGATAGTGTTCATGACGTTGTGCATGCATTAGCTACTCGAAGACCCTTGCAAAATCTTCATCATTTGCATACTGTTCCCTCATATTATCAAGCTCATGATGATAAGGAATTGACACAGCTGAAATTTGTGGCTTCCTTGACAAGGCATCAGCCACAACGTTCTTCTTGCCTTCCACATGCACAATGTGAAAATGGAACATGGACAAGATATTTGCCCATCGCATATGCTTCTCATATAACTTTGCCTGTGTCAAGAAGTATCGCAAGGTTTGATGATCCGTTTGGACAACGAAATCTGCACCTAGCAGGTAGTGTTTCCAACTTAAGAGCGCATGAATCACGGCCTGCAGTTCTTTTTCATAGACTTGCATAGTCTTTTCTGGCCCTTGCAATATTCTACTCTCATAGGCTACTACCCTGCCATCTTGCATTAGCACTGCACCAATGCTACTACCGCAGGCGTCACACTGGACCACAAATGACTTCCTAAGATCTGGCAACACAATGACTGGATCTGAAGTCATCTTTTCCTTTAAGAGATTAAAAGTGGAAATCTCTTTCTGTGTCCATCTAAAGGTAGCCTTCTATTAAAGAGCATGTAAAGGTGAAGCAATCTCAACGAAATTTTGGATAAACCATCTGTAATAGGAGCATAGTCCCAAGAAGCTTCGGACATCGGGCAACGTCTTCAAATCTGGCCATGACTTGATATCTTCAACTCTAGTAGGATCCATTCTGACATCATCTTTTGAGACAATGTGCCCGAGAAAGTGAATCTCTTCTAGAAAAAATTCACTTTTCTTTGCAAAGATGAGCAACCTATGGCTGCGTAGCTCTTTGAACACAATGGCCAAGTGATGCCTATGCTCCTCTTCATTCTTTGAGTAGACTATCATGTCATCAAAGAATGTACCAACAAACTGTTGGTGTGGACGGAGAATTCTGTCCATCATCCTATTGAACGTAGCAGGAGCATTTGTGAGACCAAAGGGCATCACTAAAAATTCGTAAAGGCCAAACGTTGTTCTAAAAGCAGTCTTGTGCACATCCTCTGATCTAATGCGGATCTGATGGTACCCACTCTTTGGATCTATGCTGCTAAACATAGCTGCTCCTTCTAATTTGTCCAGAATATCGTCAATTCTAGGTATAGGGAACCTATTCTTGATGGTATTCTTGTTCAATGCACGGTAGTCGATGCACATATGCCATGAGCCATCCTTTTTCTGCACCAACAACACTGGAGAACAGAATGGGGATGAACTGGGCTGAATCAGCCCCTTTTCTAACAGCTCCTGTACTTGGCTCATTATCTCTTTTTGCTGAGCCGTACTAACCCTGTACGGAGGCTTATTTGGTGGGGTACTGCCTGGCACCAAATCTATCGCATGGTCCTCGGGTGTCTCTGGCGGTAATTGAGACGGTAATGAATCGGAGAAACAATCACTATATTGTTGTAAAAACATCGACCTTTCTTTATCTAACACAGATAAATTTGATTCATCACAATCTGACATTTCACGTGCAAAAACCAAGTACGCAGAAAGATGCTTTTTCATTACAGAAGTAATAGCAGAAGCTGATACAGTGGGAATAGACTCCCCTTTAAGCTTTACATCCAGAATGTGAGTCTTTCCCATGCTTTGTACAGTGATCTTTTTGTTGTAGGCATCCATGATTCCCTGTACACGAAACAACCAAGGAATACCTAGCAACACATCACATCCGTCCAGAGGGACGATGTAAAATTCTTCAGCATCTACATAGGACTGGATATGTAGGCGCAACTTTCCGATGATGGGTGTCACAGCCTCTGTATGGCCAGGACATGCCAAACTTGCCCCTACTGTATACCCCATCTCTACAGGTCTGATTCTCGACTTTGAAGCCAATTCTGGGGAAATGAAGTTGGCTTTGGCACCTGGATCAAGGAAGATAAGCACTGTTTGATCCGTGACCTTTCCCCATGCTCTGCAAAGCTCACTTGCATCAGAATTTGGCTTGTCGCCCACCATATCTGGCACTAGACCAACCATGGGCTTCTTTCCTTTCCTGTCCTCCTTGTCTTCAGAATCAGCTGGCCTTTTCTTTGTAGGACAATTGTAAGCAATGTGGCCAGGCTGCTCACAGATGAAGCATTTGTTCTCTGTCCTCAGGACCTTCTTTTGCTCTTCCGACTTGCGAGGAAAAAGTCTTTTCCATTTCTTTGCTGGTCCCGTTTCTGATTCAGCCATAGCTTTGCCTTTCCCTGCATGGGCTGGCTCCTGAGTCCCTTTAGGAACCTCATCGGGAACGTCCTTCTTCGCTGAATTTTTCTTGGTGATCCTTCCTTGACGGGAGTATTGAATTCACAATCTTCTCCCTTGAGCAAACCATTGCCAGTGTTTGCTACCTCGATGAGCTGCGTCAAAGTAGTGACTTTGGTCTTCGTGCAGTACTTTCTCAATCCTTTGGGTAGGCCACAACAGTATTTTTCAATCTGTTCTGTCAATTGCACAAACCTATAGGAAGTTACTGGAAGTAGAGCTTTCCAAAACTTCCGATTATAGTCATCCATATTCTTGCAAGTGGCAGCATAAAGCTGGTGCCATTATTTCATGACATCTGCTTCAAAGTCATCAGATAACCATGCTGTTGCAAAAATCTGTTTGAAGTAAATCCATGTGGATGGAGCTTGCCCTGGAAGCAATAAAGTTGTCTACCATTGTCCCGCATTCCCTGTCAAGAAAGTGGCTGCCTTGCGGACCTTTGAAGCCTCTATAAAGTTTCCCCTTGCATAGGCTTTGTCAAACTGCTGGAGGAATGAGAGAGCCTTCTTCCTGTCATCAAACCCTGTAAAGGTCGTGAATGTCACACCTTTGCCACCTTCTTTGTACGGAGTTGGCCTCTCCAGCGGCGTTAAATTGTCATATGGAAGTGACTGAAACATGGGAACACTGTTTGGGTTCATTTGTGTTCCCTGACCGCAATTAAGTTGACCTGGAAATGCCATATTTGGCTGCTGATTTGTTATTCCATCCATACCAAAATTTGCCGATGGCATCCCAAATTGGCCCTGAGTGCTTTGAAACCATGGTAGCATGCCTTTGACACCATACATGGGGTTGGGCATCATCGTTTGAGCACCCCCGAACACTGTTCCTGGCGTGTAAAATTGATTTCCAGGTGCATGACTAGCCATGCTCTGGAATACCGATCCACCTCCAAAATAGCCAGGGTGTACTGAAGGTGGTGGGAAGACTTGTTGCATAGCCTGTAGGTTGCTTCCTTGCCGATTAGAACCAGCTATAGGCTGTTGAAAGGTGGCTGGCTGAGCTGGTACAACTTGAAAGACTGGCATTTCAGCCACCTGTTCTTGCACCTTAGGCACAAGTTGTGGAGACTACATGTTCTCCGTCTAGTGTACAAGTGTTTCCATTGACTCTGTAGTATGAATCACCTGTGCTGGAGCCTTAACAGGCTTTTGAATATGATCCAGTGACCCTACTTACTGAGACGGAAGAGGAGGTTGCAGAAAGGCTAAAAACCTCGGGTTCTGCATTACTTGTGTGAACATAGCCACAACAGTAGCCAACTGGGTCCTGAATATATCATCATCCGTCTGTGGTGGTCTTGGAAGACTCACCCACTTCATGTGTCTGTTGACCCTGTGAAGAGGAAACTTCTTCAGTGACATCATCTGGTCTGTCAGCCATAATTGCAATTCCCTGTGTCTGGTCTATGATCCCTTGTGTCTTCAAGCGCAAACTGACCAAGGCTTACTTCTATGGAGAAAAGTGATTTAATCTCGGCGATGGAACCATGAAACCGGCCTGTTTAATCCAAAAAGGGCGGTAGACCTTAGACTTAAACCTTATTTGCTTTCACCCATTTAATTTGTCGCCCACTTTACCTGTACTTTCAAGACACAACAAAAGGGGAAAGGGATACACGCTGCTAGATTGCACCTGTATGAGAAGACCGACACCAGATTGGCCCCTAAATAGGCGTCCCTTTAGGTATTTCTCTATTCTTTAAAAGAGGGAATAAACGCTGTGGTTCCCTACAAGCTGCCCAGCACAATCTTGGCTGATTTTCAACTGTTCTGGCTTAATTTCGGCAGCATAAGTGTACTAGGACCCTTCACAGCAAGGTAGGATCAAGACGTACGTCCGGTTCCTTTCCGTACCGTACGGGTGATCTGTACGGATCCGTACCGTACGGATCGATCCGTACGGTGCTGTTTTTTTTTTTAATAAAAATTCTGCCCCCTTTCCAGCCTGAGGGTTTCGCTAGGCCTAGGCGACCAGTTTTTTGGCCTTATTTTTTAGGCGCTTGCATTGGGTTGCAGAAAACTTGTAACGCAGTCAATTATCTCTGCAGAGAAACAAAGTGTCACTGTGCAGGTAAAGTCTCTCTCTCTCTCTCTCTCTCTTCTCCAAGTTCTTATTGCAGGCTCCGGGGCTCCCGCTCTCTGTCTGTCTGTCTCTTTGTCTCACTCGTGTCGCGTGTGTCTTATTGTTTGCGACAGATTCATCATGCCTAAGCCATGCAACCCGTACTGGAAGGAGCATACCAATGTCATCCGCATTATCAACACTCCAGGCCAAGCGGGTTCCGACACTCGACGATGGCAATGCAAGTACTGTAATTTTGAGCTCACGAGTACAATTTCTCGTGTCGTCAAGCATCTGACGGGCATTGGCACGACCAACAATTGTGGAGGGTGCAAAAAGGTTCCACAGGATATTAGGGACAAGCTGATTGCGGAGAATTTTCCCGAAGTACCAACACCAAAAAAAAATACAGGTAGCCAGCACACACAGGATGCTCTTCATGATGCTCTTATTGGGGATTTTGGTGGTTCATCTTCCGAGGTTCAAGAGGATCATCCCACTGCTGGTTCTAGTAGAAAGAGGGCTCGAGTTGTGCAGGAGGAGGAAGATCGAGGTGATATGGATGCACGTAGGCAAAGCACCTTGCCTTCGTGTGTGAACTCTCTCTCTTGGGTGAAGGAGCGTCAAAAGGTGGCTGAGATGGAGATTGCGCGTACTCTCATTGAGTGCAACATCTCCTTCAATGTTTTTGAGGACTGAGCAATGGAAGAGGATGGTCCGGGCTATAGCTGATGTTGGTCACACAGATTCATGGTCAGGGGTGGAGTATAAGAAGATGCGCACTACAATGCTTGATGAGCAGAAGGCTTTGATAGATAAGGCTTTGGTCCCGGTCAAGGCCGGTTGGCAGCAGTTTGGGTGCACCATCATATCATATGGCTGGAGTGATGTTCGTAGGCGGCACATCATTAATATTCTTGTGTCGTCTTGTCTTGTCACATACTTCTTGCGCGCTGTGGATGCAGGCAAGGCCGGAGAGCACATCAGTGGTGAGTTTATCTTTGGGCACATCAAGAAAGCTATTGATGAGGTTGGGAAGGATAATGTGGTAAAGGTTGTGACTGACAATGCCTCAAATTGTAAACTTATGGGTGAAATGGTCGAGGCAGCTTACCCTCGGATTTCTTGGACTCCATGTGCTGCGCATTGTCTTGACTTACTTATGGAGGATATAGGCAAGTTGCCTTGGGTATTGCCCATTGTTACAGATGCCACTAAGATGACCACCTTTTTCTGCAAGAAACATCAAGCTTTAGCTATCTTCAGGAGCCACAGTACACTTGATATGGTGCGACCCTCAAAGACCAGATTTGCTTATATGTATTTAGTGCTACAGAGACTCTTCAAATTGAGGGATCCACTTCTCCAGACAGTCGTGGACCCGAAGTGGAGATTGATGCATCACTCGCAGACAGAGCCCACTAAATACATACAGCGACGGGTGCTCGATGAGTCCTTTTGGACACAGGTTCAGAGTTTGACAGTGGCATTGCAGCCAGTGTATGTGCTTCTTCGAGTCACAGACATGGAGGGCTCTACATTGGGCCTAGTCTATCATCTCTTCATGGAGATGAAGAGACACCTTACAGAGTGCGTGTCTCTGACACAGACCTGGTAAGTACTTGTCTTTTGAAATCTTCTAGTAGACTTGTTGTCATTTGAATTTGCCAATTCAACTTTGTTTTATTGCTGAAAATTTCAGCCGAGATGACATCATGGCCATTGTAGAAAGGAGATGGACTTTCATGAGTCGTCCCATTCACGGGAGGGCTGCATTGCTTCATCCTTTCTACAAGACGCCAGAGCTTTTCCATGAGAGGACTCTCTTAAAGCTCAAGGATGATTACATCAATATGATGTACCACATGGACGATGAGCTGGAGATTGATGCAGAGATGATCAGCTTCATGAACAATCTAGGACCATCCTTTGCTAGAGCTGTGGTGTTGAGGCCAGAGGCTACCAAGTTCCCTCTTACATGGTGGCAGAATTATGGGAGACAAGGTCTTCCAACGCTTACACATCTGGCTTTACGAGTACTTTCACAGGTAATTGAGAATCTTGAGACTTACAATTTTTGCACAATGTACTTAGTACTTACTATTGCCATATATTAAATCTCAATGCTCATTGTTGTAGGATTGCTCGGCTGGTGCATGCCAGCGCAACTGGAGCGCTTATTCCTTGATACATACGAAGATCCGCAATCGTCTCAGCACTTCTCAACTAGAGAAGTTAGTCTATTGCCGAGCAAATATGAGGCTTGTGCGAGCCTACCACGCTTTGGGAACACCCAAGCAGGTCTACTATGAATGATTGAGTCATGAATCATGATACACTCGGCCATTGAGTACTTAGTACATACTAAATAATATTTCCTTTGTTTTCATTTTTCAACAGGCGGACCTAACCAAGGTGAAGATGGTGGCAGATCCTGCTGCTATAGAGGAGTTGGAGGCGCAGATCAAAAATGAGCAGGAGGAGATTATTCGGCTGCTTCACAGGGAGTTGGAGAGTGTTGATCGGCGTGTGACGAGGTCATGCGCACGAGCTTTGGCTATTCCTCTATGTGAGCATGATCCAGACCCAGATAGTGCTCGAAGAGAGAGCATTCGTAAAGGGAAGCTACCTGTTCGTTCTTCTCGGAAACGGGCAAACGAGGCTGTTCGTCTCATTGAGGCTTCGACAGAGGCAGTAGAGGATGATCTACATGTGGCACAGATGTCCGTGATGGCAGAGCCAGAGTACGACAAAGAGGGCAATGTCCTGACGGATGGGGAATTGGTCTCTTCAACATAGTCTTCATCTGCATCTGATGATGATTTTTGACGATGGGGCCATCACATGGATGATGTGCTAGCTTTGAGCTAGCTATTTAGTGCTTTCTAGTATCTACTACTATATAGACAGACTTTTTGAGTAGGATGGTTTCAGTTATGATGGCTGATGAGCCTTTTGTTATGGCGTGGGCCTTGTAGGCTATCACCTATGGTACTTTGTCATTTGATGTTTTCAACATTAGTGTGTTCATTGTTATTTCAAATCTCATTTGACTCTTGAGCCTTGATGTTCTTGTTCAATTATCAATGTCGTCTTAACTTTTAAGTCTCTTGCAGTAGTTACACAGTATGTGGTTGTCTTGTAAAACATGTCTTTGAATGTCTCTATAAGTTGTTGGCTTCTCTCTTGATTTATATTGGAGAAGTCCTAGAAAATGAGTATTTTGCGGTTTTTTACCAAGAGTACGTATTTTTACGTACATAAAATTTTTTGCTGTACGGAACAACGTACAGTACGTACATATACGCCACGTACAGTACGTTTGGTACCACCTTGCTTCACAGTCAGTATTCCCACGCATTGGTTGATTTTCCCGACGCATACGGACACTTAGCAAAACCTGGTGAGAATCTGCAGCACGCTGAATTCTTTGTTTTCTGCTCCGAAAATGCGCCAAATCACCTGTACAGCGGTCCCCTTGCGTCCCCGAACCTCCTGGGGGTATTAGGGTCCGTTTAGGGCCAAAACCCTAAACCTGCAAAAATACACAGCAGGCTGTAATTCACTGTTTCGGGTCCGTTTTGCGTGGCGGTCGTATCCGTAGCAAGTCTTCGAGCTCTCGCACCTGTAGGGCTACTTGCCCTTTGAATCGGACGAGATTTCGCACGCAAAACCTCTCCGAATCACGTGTACCTGTGGGGGATAAGCCGCTAGCTAATCCAGTACCTGTGCAAGAGGCTCTTGTCTCGGCAATCGCGCATGAACCCACACAACTGTACATTTGTCAATTGAGAAACCCACTAGAGGGGCATAACATACTGCCATAGGGGAGAGAGAGGACAGTGCGTAGCGTGCAGGGCATCACTCCTGGCACCGCACTGTACATAAGAGGGAAAGGAAGCACTCCATAGCTCTCAACGTGTGACAAAATGCAATTGAAGCCCTCTCTCAGCTTAAAAATCAGCGCCCATTTTTCTGTAGGAGGAAAGTCCATGAGAAATTGACACTTGGCGCATTTACAAGCATTTTCCCGTTTCGGGTTTGCCACTTAAAAATATCCTGACCGGTTGCCCAGTTGACTTCGCGACAGAGTTGTAAAATGTTCCCCTAGTTATACCGGAGGTAATGACGCGAACACATTTTCAGGTCCCAAAATAGCAGTTCCCTAAATTTTAGGAGATGCTGCCATTGTATCTTTCTAGGTCATCTGACCCCCTTTGTAGACTGCAGCCACACCCGGAACTGAAATGTAGCCTCTGTAGCAAAGGATTCCACTCTGGCTAGTCAATGATCCACTTTGGCTAACCATAGTCCTTGTCCAACCTTAGTGCTCTCTTGCCCTCAGGCCTGGACTCCCTCTGAACAGTTCCACACTAGCTATGCAATACAGGGTAGTTAGATTCCCAGAGGGGTGTTTCCAAAAAGGGAAAATGAATAAATAATAAGAAAGAAATTAACAAAAAGGATAGATAGTGGTCACACGCAGGTGACAATTACAGCCTGCTGTGTTTTTCTGCAGGTTTAGGGTTTCGCACCTAAACTGCAAGGGAACCCCGGGGGAGCCTCGTGAGAGCCTTGGGATGCGTGTACAAGCTTTTGGACACCTGGAAGTGAAAAACAGGGAATTACAGCCCGCTGAATTTCTGTGACAGCTCACCAGATAGCGAGGGAATCTGTCCTAGACAGGTGCTTTTGACCTACAGGGGTTTTTGCGTCGTTATGCTACCAAAATCAAGTCGAAAACCTGCGTTTTCAGCCCTCGCCAGGTTTGGACAGCTTTGTGAAAGCTTCTGCTAAGTGGTCGGATCGTCTACCTTAATTTGAGTAAAGAAATACCGAAAGGGGTGCCAGTCTTTGGGGCCTACAGGGTGTCGGTCTCGTGTGCACAGTGACATTCTAGTCGTTGGACGCAACCGTGTTCTCTTCCCTTCTTAGTGCTCTGTGTAAAGTTAGCAGGTAATTGAAATAGTACCGCCCTCTACGTTGTAGAGGCCGGTTATAGCCGCCACTAAGTAAGAGCATGGATAACCGCCAAAAGCTCTTTCTCATAAATCTGTGTTGTCATCTCCGGCCTTGAGAACAATCGGCTCTCGTAAGCAATGACATGGCCTTCTTGCATTAAGACCGCACCCAGACTACGACCACAAGCATCACAATATACTTCAAATGACTTTTGCAAGTCCGGCAAAGTCAAAACTGGTCCTATAGTCAATTTCTCTTTCAATGTCTGAACGGCAGTCACCTCTGTGGATCCCCACGAGAAAGGGACTCCTTTCTGTGTCAAGATATGCAAAGGGGAAGCAACATCTGCAAACTTTCGAATGAACTGCCTGTAGTACGAACACAGTCCTAGGAAGCTTCTAACTTCATGGACATTCTTCAAATCGGGCCAATCACGTATAGTCTCTATCTTAGCTGGATCCATTTGCACTCCTGCTCTGCTGAGACAATGTGTCCCAAAAAGTGTATCTCTGGTAAGAAAAATTCACTTTTCTTTGCATTAATCACTAACTTGTGATCTCGTAATGCCTAAAAGACCTGAAGTAGATGATCTCTGTGCTCGGCCTCATTCTTGGAGAAAACAATGATGTCGTCAAAGAAAGTGCCAACAAATAGCCTGTAGTCTCGAAAAATCTTGTCCATCATCCGGTTAAATGTCGCAGGAGCATTGGTTAAGCCAAAAGGCATCACCAAAAACTCAAATAACCGAGAAGTCGTCCGAAAAGCTGTCTTGTAGACGTCTCCCGACGCGATCTTGATCTGATGATATCCACTCTTCAAGTCAATCCTACTAAAGCACGAGGATCCCCGTAATCTGTCGAGTATATCATCGATCCTAGGAATCGAAAATCTGTTCTTGATGGTGATTTTGTTGAGAGCTCTATAATCGATGCACATTCTCCAAGATCCGTCTTTCTTCAAAACCAACAGCACTGGAGAGCAATGCGCTGAAGTACTAGGCTGGACAAGACCCTTTTCCAAGAGGTCTTTCACTTGGTTCATAATCTCTTCATTCTGTGCTCGGCTCACACGGTAAGGTGGCCGTTTCGGTGGTGTGCTTCAGGTATCAGATCAATGGTATGATCTTCAGGACAGGCAGGTGGTAACTCGCCTGGTAGGCCTTCTGAGAAGCAATTGGCGTGAGAGTGGAGAAAATCCTGGCGTTCTTTATCAAGTTTAGACATATTTGTCCTATCCTTATCGCTCAATTCTTTCATAAAGATCGAGTAAACAAACATACGGGATTTCATTATTTTTGAAATGACCGAAGCCGATACAATAGGGACAGACTCGCCCTTCAGTTTAATATCAAGTACAATGGTTCTGCCCTTCTCTGTAGTCAAAGTGGCTTTCCTGGCCCGATAAGCGACCACGGCGTTGTTCTTGCGGTACCAGGGAATCCCTAAGAGAACATCACAACCCTCCAAAGGCATTATGAAGAAGTCCTCATGCCCCAAATACCCCTGACAATGCAACCGAAGTTTGCCAATGACAGGTGTAATGGCTACGTCCCTGTCGGGTGCCGCTAGAACTACCTCCGCAAGCGATCCCATCCGATCGGGAGTGATCTCGAGCCGCGCCGCCAATTCCGGTGAAATGAAGTTGGCCTTGGCTCCTCCATCAAAGAAGATCAAGGCCTTTTGATCTTTCACTTTCCCCCAAGCTCGACAAAGTTCTGTACTCTCGTCCATGGTGTTGGGATCGGTACCCACACAATCTGGAACCAGTCCTGTTTTCATCTTGCCTTTTCGTCCACGTTCCTCAGCTGCTCTCGAACTCTCAGGCCTGTCGTCGTCCTTATCATTCTGTTCTTCCTGTGCCTTTTTAGGGCACTTCGCGGAGATATGTCCATGTTCCCCACATCCAAATCACTTCCCCTCTTTGATGAAGCGAGCTCGCTCCTGAGGAGTAAGCTTGGGTCGTGCATCTTTCTTCTCTGGGTTGCTCTTTCTCTTTCTACTTTCATTCCCAGAAGTCTGCTCGGCTTGCTGTGTCATGGCCTCATCTGTGGGGTAGGTCAGACTGCCAGAGTGAATGGCAAAGCCCCGCTTTGCACGACTCATCAACTCCTGAATAGAAGCCGACTTCTGTTCCAAGCAGTGATCTCGGATCTCTGTAGGTAGACCCAAGGTAAACCGCTCAATCTGTTCTCTGAACGAGATCTTCTTGAATGAAGAGGCGGGTAGAAAAGAGCTCCAGAATCTCTCACAGTAAGCATTTTTTGTATCTTTCTGGGTCATCCGAAGATGGTTCCAAGCAGCTCGTATATCGCGTTCATACTCTTGCGGCAACCAAGAAGAAATAAAAGCTTCTTAAATTTCAGCCACTTCACTGGCGCAGTCTTGTTTAAAAGAAGCGACCACCAAGTGCGAGCATTCCCCTTAAAGTAAGAGGCAGCTCTCCGAATCTTGGAGTGCTCTGAGTAGCGTCCTCCCGCAAAAGCGATGTCAAATTGCTGTATAAAAGACAAAGCCTTCGAAGCATCTGAGTATCCTGAAAAAGTGTCAAATTTGATCGAGTGTCCACCTTCCTTAAACTCTTGGACTTTCTTGCTTTTATCTTCAAGGAAGTCATACTGGTTGGCTTTATAAAAATTCTTCTTGTTCGCATAAAAGTTTCCGTCATCGGAGTCTGAACTGTTTGTAGACGAGTCCTCAGTAGAACTGTCAGTCATTGTGCGAGATTTAGGCTTCTTTGCCTTTTTCTTGCCCTTTCCGAAGCATTGTTTCTTGCTTCGCTTTTTGCCTTTTCTGTCTTCTTAGCTCGAATCTGAAGAGCGAGAAGAACTGTCAGAAGAAGAAGAAGAAGAAGAACTGGGTACTCCTTCAAAGTGAACACGCTTCTTCTGTTTCTTTGCTTTGTCAAATGTCGACTGACGACCCAAATAACCCGGGAAGTCAGTGCCTTTCTTCTGCTTTTTGCCGTGCTTTTTAGCTTTGTTCTGCGCGTCAAAAAGCTGAGCAATCCGTGCATCAACCACCTCTTCTAATTCCTTCTCTGAATATTTCTTCTGAGCAGAAGGTTTCTTGAGAGCGGGTTTTGGGGGTGGTGGTGTGGTTTTTTGCCACTGCTCGTGCACTTCCTGAAAAGAAGTCTCGCTCATATATTTTGCAAATTTTGGGTCCTTCGCAAAATTGATCATCATCTTTGTTGCATCGCCGATCAATTGACGACGCTCCATCTCTCGTCGCTCCGCCTGAGTAGGCCGAGGCGGGCCATACTCTCTACCAGAATCTTCGTTGTGATCCATGTCTGCATCTCCAGATGCAGAGGGAGTCGACTGATCCTTGCGTGAAGCCATAGGTGCCGCGGAAAAAAAATTGGGGATGTGATCTCCCGTAGAAGAGAAATCGGCCGTGCTCTGATACCACTGTAACAAACTTGGACACTCCAAGTCAAGAATCAATTACAACAGCACCAAATAACCACTTCAAAACAATTCACAGATCACAATAGATTTGCACTGCTCGGCAGAGTTCCGTGCCTAGAGATATTGGCCCCAAAGACTGGCGCCCCTTTCGGTATTTCTTTATGTATTAATCGATCTTCAAAGTACAAGAGAGAGGTTAGGGTTTCACTCTCAGACTCTGTGTCCAGATGTTCTGCAGAGTGAGCCCTCACCGCTTATTTAAAGTTTACAAGGGATGCCCAAAAGCAGAGCCCCAAAAGCTTTCAAATCAAAAGCTAAAAAACTCTCTCTCTCTCTCTCTCACACAAGAGAGTTTCATAAAAATAAAGCAAGTAATCTCTCTCTCTCTCTCTCTCTCTCTCTCTCTCTCTCTCTCTCTCTCTCTCTCTCTCTCCCCCCCTTGCCAAAGCGTAGAGAAAAAGCAGAAAATTGCGTCGCCCAAGTTGCTTTTTTTTGCAGCCCGTAAAATCCGGAATTCCATACTGCTTGCCACCTGGCATTTCAGCCGCCAGTTTTAGGGTTTCAGCCAGCAGTTAGGGTTAGGGTTTCCAGAAATTAGGGTTTCCACAGATTAGGGTTTCTGGCAGAAATTAGGGTTTGCAGGTTTTAGGGTTTTCTGGCAGAAATTAGGGTTTCTGCTCTCGGTAGCCCCGTCATCACTTTGTGACAATTGCCCCCAATGGGTCTCCCTTTTCATGTGCATACGAATGTCAGTCAACTGGCTATGGGTGCTGTGTTGACTCAGCCTAGTAAGGAGTTCAACTTGGATCGCCCTGTTCACTATGCAAGTCGACCGCTCACCAAAGCACAACGCAACTATAGCACCACAGAAAGGGAAGGTTTGGCTATTGTGTATGCTCTACAAAGTTTTCGTCAGTATTTATTAGGGGTCCACTTCACAATTATCACTGATCACCATGCCTTGTGCTATCTGCTTAATAAGCCACAAGTTACAGATTGAGTATGGCGGTGGCTACTCTTATTTCAAGAGTTTGATTTCGAAGTGGTACTCAGACGTGACAAACATCATGTCATTGTTGACCACCTCTCTCGCATTCAAACAGGTGAAGAAGCTATGGGGGTTGCGGATGAGTTTCCAGATAGCAGCTTCTCTAAGGTGGATACCACTCCGTAATGGTACGGCGATGTCTTGCATTTGCTATCTACTGGCCTGTACCTAGAGAATGCTTCTCCACTGCAGAAGAGAAGATTGTTGTTGAAGTCTAGGCCATTCACTCTGATAGGCCGCCAACTTTACAAGTCGGGACCAGATGGTGTTCTGAGGCGGTGTGTCTCCCCTTATGAAGTTGAGCATATTCTGGAGGATGCCCACAGTGGGACAATGGTGGCCATTACCCTGGTCACGTCACCGCCCAGAAGATTCTATTGAGTGGTCTATGGTGGCCCTATGTTTTTCAGGATGCAATTGCCTATGTGAGAGTTTGTGATGTGTGTCAGCGTTGTGGACCTAAAACAAGCAAGCAGTCCAACCGTCCTGTGCAGGTCTCTATGGTGTGGCTACCCTTTGAGAGATGGGGCATGGATTTCATGGGTTCAATTGCTCCCCCGGCCCAACCAGGTAATTGGAAGTATCACCTGGTGGCTGCAGATTATGCAACCAAGTGGACAGAGGTATTGGCGACAACGATTGCACTGGCAATACTGTAGCCAAGTTTTTGTACGAAAATATTTTGTGCAGGTTTGGATGTCACCTAGAGATCACCAGTGATAGGGGCAGTCACTTTGTTAATGAGATGATTTCAACCTTGCTCGACAACTACAAGATTTTTCATTGTAAATCTTGTGCCTATTACCCTAGAGCAAATGGGCAGGCCGAGAGCACCAACAAGGTTCTGACATTCAGTGGAAAATCTACAACTCTCCTTGTAGTGAAAGTGACATCTTCATTGCTTTGCATGCGTAAGGTGATGGTGTGTAATATGCAGCCTTTCATTTCCTTCTTATTGGATGCTCTTCACAAGCACTTAAGATCGAAATAGGGAGGGTTCTTCTACAGTTTGCAGAGTTTGTGTGTGTAATTCACAGCTATTGGGGCTGAGAAAAGTTTTGATGCTGCAACCTTCTAATTTACGTTTTTAAGGCAATGCGATTTTAGGTGTTTTTCACAGCGTCAAGTTGCAGAAACCCCTCGCTACTCCCTACCCTCTCTCGTGCCTATCAAATTCACTCGCTGCTACCCTCTCCTCTAGCCCCATCCAATCCCCCTCGCCCCTCTCTACCCTCTCTAATCTCTCGCTGTCACGAGGACGTGGCAGTTATTAACCATGTCACAGAGATGTGGCAACTGCTAACCTTGGTTGTTGGTTTCTTTCCAATGGGGTTTATTTTATTTATTTTGAGACCCTCTTTTTGAAGTAGCAAACGGTCGGACATTGTATGGCCAATGTGAACGGTAGATTCACCCGCAGACGGGAAGTGGTCGGCACTGGAATTCGTATGGTAAGAGGATGTCTAGGCTCAGAGCAAGATCATATAGGTCCCCCCGTTGCACTTAGCAAGTTGGTGGATACTAGGAAGTGAACTCAATTAAGGCGTAAAGTCAAGGTGGGACTACCAACAAAAAGTATTCGACAGTTGGGCCACATTGCACTTTTGGATGCGGCTCCAATGAGGATAGATGGTCAGGAGACCAGTGGGAGCCCAACGGAAGCATCTCCTAAAATTTAGGGAACTGCTATTTTGGGCCACGAAATGTGTTCGCGTCATTACCTTCGGTATGACTAGGGGAACACTTTACAACTCTGCCGCGAAGTCAACTGACGCACCAGTTGAGATATTTTTAGCAGGGAAAGCCCAAACTCGGAAACTGGGCGACGTGTCAGCTTGTGAGCGATTCTGCCACTCTGGGAGGCAAAAACGAGCTGCATATCAACAAAGGGGGCGCCATTTTCATCCACAGGCGGATTGTAACAGGTACAGAAGCTATGGAATGCTTACCTTGCCCTCTATGCACAGTATGGTGACGGGAGTGATGCCCCGCACGCTACATACTGCTCTCTTTCTCCCCTACGTGCAGTTATGTGATGCCCCACAAGAGGGCTACTCATTTGACTGATGTACAGTTGTGTGGGTTCATGCTTTTGTGCTGAGGCAAGAGCCTCCTTGAGCAGGAACAGGGGTAGCTAACTGCTACTCCAAAGCAGGCACCGGTGAGGGTCATAACCTCACCGTACAGGTGCAAAATCAGCGCTGTGTATGCGCTGTAAATTCACTGTTTTTCAGCCATACGGACGCCAGGATCATTGGGAATCGTGCCCCACTGGCAAAGGACAGTTAGGGGACTGTTTGGGGCTGAAAACAGGGCAAAAACCAGTAAATACAGCGTGCTGAATTTACTGTTTTTGGACAGGAATCAGAGGGTATACGCCAGTGCAAGCGAGTTCCAGCAGGGGAATTGGTTTCGCGCAAGTTTTGGGGCTGTTATGCTGCCGAAATTTGGCCAAATCAAATGGTATCTAGGTGGATACACGTGAAGGATTCCCAGGACCTTACCTTGTAATTTACCCTCCTAAAGAATAAAGAAATACCGAAAGGGGCGCCAATTTTGGGGCCTACAGGTTGTCGGCGTCTGCTCGGAGCATTCTAGCTTCCGAGCCGTGTGTGAGTTGAAGTGTTAATTCCCATTACAGGTTCTCTTTGCAAAGTGCTCTGTGTGTGTGTATAAAGTAAAGAATTTCGGGTGAAAGCCAACGCCTACCGCCCTACGGGCCGGTTACATGGTTCCATTGCCGGGATATCAATCACTTTTTCCTCAAAGAGTGAGCCTGGATTGTTCAGGGTAAAGACACACAGTGCAAGAACGCGGGGATTACACTATGGCCGACAAGGGGAAGGGAATTATGGAAGAGGGTTCCTCTCCAAAGGACAGGCAGGAGATTCCTATGGTTTTTGAGATTGGCGAGAGCTCACGGCCATGTCAGTCTGTACCTCCTGTCAACGTGAATGTCCCTCCAGTAGTAGTACAGGGCTTTATGACAGGGCAACTTGAGGATGATGCGTTTAAGACTCAGTTAGTTGCCGCGGTGAATGTCTTTTCGCAGCTGGTGCAGAATCCGAGGTTTATGGAATTCTTGCAAGCGCCACCAGTGCAACATCAAAATAGGCAACCTACGCCGCGTACAGAGCTTGTTGAAGCTCAAGCCCAGGTACTTCATGAGGCGCAAGAGGAAAGGGAACACTCGCATGTTGCGGAGTCGGGGGCTCCAAAGCAGGTTCCTCCCGTGCTTGAACAGGTGGCTAGAACGCCTATTCCACAGGTTATGCCAGTTCAGCCCGCCACCTTTCAGAGCCAGCATGCTGTCTTGAATGGGCAAGGAGCTGGATACCAGGCTATGCACTCAGTTTTTCCACCACCCACGGTACATCTTGGGTATTTCGGGGGTGGATCAGTGTTCCAAAGTATGGCTGGTTATGCGTCTGGAAGTCAGCCGTACATGCCAGGAACAGTGTTCGGGGGTATGCAAGGCATCATGCCAAACCCCATGTATGGTACTATCGGCATGCAGCAAGGTTTCCACGGCAACCAGGGCCAGTTTGGGGTGCCACAGGGTCATTTTGGCATGGCTGGTTTTTCTGGACAGCAGCCAGATATCGCACCTCTTACGCAAAATGTGAATGGCCAAGGCGTGCCGATCATGCCTAGTACAGTGCCCATGTTGCAGACCATTCCGTATGACAACTTGGGGGCACTAGAGAAGCCGAAGGCTTACAAAGAAGGTGGTGCAGCAGTAAAGTTCAGTACCTTCAGTGGTTTCGAGGACAAGACAAAGGCACTCACTTTCCTCCAGCAGTTTGATACAGCTTATGCGGGAGGGAATTTTACAGAGGCCTCGAAGGTCAGGAAAGCTGCCACTTTCTTAAAGGACAATGCGCTTACATGGTGGACGACATTGTTAATGCAAGGACAGGCACCCGCCACTTGGGTTTACTTCAAGCAAATGTTTGCATCTGCTTGGCTATCAAATGAATTTGAAGCCGATGTCCTGACAGATTGGCACCAGCTTACGGCAGCTTCGTGCAAGAGCTTGCTGGAGTACAATAGGAGGTTTTGTAAAGCATTACTCTCAGTGACCTCCTACAGATTTGTGCCATTGACAGAGCAGATAGAGAAGTATTGTTGTGGGCTGCCTAAAGGGCTTCGCGATTACTGTACAAAGAATAGAGTGGCTACCCTTATTCAGCTTATGGAAGTTGCGAACACTGGTCTTGCCCTGTTGAAAGGAGAGGACAGTGGATTTCCGAGCAGTGATAAAGGAGGGCAGCAAAAGAAAAATTCAGCGAAGAAGCCCTTTGTGAAGACGGCTCCTGATGCGTCACAGGGGTCTGAACAGGCCACCAAAGACAAGGATTCAGCTGGGACTTCTGGAGCGCAGGCAAAGAAACAGAAAAGGAAGCCTTTTGTGCGCAAGTCGCTCGAGGAAAAGAAGGTCCTAATGGTTGAGAACAAATGCTTTATATGCGAGCAGCCTGGTCACTTTTCTATCAATTGTCCACAAAGGAAAAGGCCAGCTGACTCAGAGGATAAAGAAGACCAGAAAGGCAAGAAGCCAAAACCCACGGCAGGTTTAGTGCCAGACATGGTGGGTGACAGGCCCAACACAGATGCCAGTGAGTTATGCAGGGCATGGGGTAAAGTTAGAGATCAGACGGCACTCATCTTCTTTGATCCAGGTGCCAAAGCCAACTTTATCTCACCAGAGTTAGCTATGAAGCTCGGCATCAAAGCTGAAGAGATGGGGTACACAGCAGAGGCAGGGTTGGCATGTCCTGGCCACTCAGAGTGTGTTACTCCCATCATTGGAAAACTGCGTCTGCATATTCAGTCGTATGTGGACACTGAAGAGTTTTACATCATGCCGCTGGAAGGTTGTGACGCCTTGTTGGGGATCCCGTGGATGTTCCGAGTGCATGGAGTCTTGGATGCCTACAACAAAAAGATCACTGTACAGCATAGGGGCAAAACTCACCTCTTGGATGTAAAGCTTAAAGGAGAGTCAGTCCCTATTGTATCTGCTTCTGCTATCACTTCTGTAATAAAGAATCATCTTTCTGTGTACTTGATTTTTGCACGTGATGTCTCAGATAGTGATCAGTCAAATTTATCTGTGTTAGATAAAGAAAGGTCAGCATTTTTGCGAAAGTTTAGTGACTGTTTTTCTGATTCATTACCGTCGCAATTGCCGCCAGAGAGACCTGAGGACCATCGGATAGATTTGGTGCCAGGGTGTAGCCCACCAAATAGACCTCCCTACAGGGTTAGTGCGGCGCAGCAGAAAGAGATTATGGGCCAGGTTGAGGAGTTATTAGAGAAGGGGCTGATTCAGCCTAGTTCTTCACCCTTTTGCTCCCCAGTGCTCCTAGTGCAGAAGAAGGATGGCTCATGGCGCATGTGTATTGATTACCGTGCGTTGAATAAGAATACCATCAAGAATAGGTTCCCTATTCCTCGCATTGATGATATTCTCGATCGTTTAGAGGGTGCTGCAATTTTCAGCAGGATAGACCTGAAGAGTGGGTACCATCAGATTCGTATAAGCCCAGAGGATGTGCACAAGACTGCGTTTAGAACGACATTTGGTCTTTATGAGTTTCTAGTGATGCCGTTTGGGCTAACAAATGCTCCTGCCACGTTCAACAGAATGATGGACCGGATTTTCCGCTCGCATCAACAGTTTGTTGGAACATTCTTCGATGACATGATTGTGTATTCGAAGAATGAAGAGGAGCATAGGCGTCACTTGACCATTGTGTTCGAAGAGCTGCGCAGTCACAGGTTACTTGTCAATCCTAAGAAAAGTGAATTCTTCCTTGAAGAGATCCACTTTCTGGGCCACATAGTCTCAAAGGATGGTGTTAGAATGGATCCCGCAAAGGTCGAAGCTATCAAGACATGGCCAGACTTGAAGACTGTGCACGATGTCAGAAGCTTCTTGGGATTGTGTTCCTACTATAGAAGGTTTATCAGAAATTTTGCAGAGATAGCATCGCCTCTTCACGCATTGCAAAAGAAAGAGGTCACTTTAAGATGGACCCAAAAAGAGATTTCAGCTTTTAGTCTCTTAAAGGAAAAGTTGACTTCAGATCCAGTTATTGTTCTGCCAGATCTCAGGAAGTGTTAACTCTCGTCGCAGGTTCTCTTTGCAAAGTGCTCTGTGTGTGTGTTTTAAGTAAAGAATTTCGGGTGAAAGCCAACGCCTACCGCCCTACGGGCCGGTTACACTCGCCCATACCCTACCCCTCGTCCCTACCCTCAACCTCTAGCCCCTATTCAGTTCCCCTCGCCCCTCCCTAGCCTCTCTCGCCCATAACCTACCTCTCTTGCCCCTATGAAAAGACACGCTCTTGGTGAAGAGTGGCAGAGTAGACCGACCAGTCGTCGAAGGAGTGTGGCTTTTGGCGAAGGGGCACGTCTCTTGAGCAAAGGGTTGTGACCATCCAAGCGTAGGGGTTCTCCTTGGCATGGTTCTTTGTGTATGTGCAATTAGGAGTGTATGTAATATTGCAACATAGTCATAATCGTGACATTCTCTCCCATTTAAAATGAGAGCCCATGTCAAAGAAATGACTTCTGATGTTGATAGAACTCTGAAAATGCATTGAATCTTCGAAAATCTTTAATCTTTGAGTTATCGGAAACCTTTGTCTTGAATCTTTGCTTCTTTTTGCTTTGACTGCTAAATCCCACGTCATTGCATTATTCAAAGACTTTTTAGAGGAATCTGGCATAATCAGACAACAAGAGGTTGATCTTCAAAAGTCCTCATGGGATGTAAGATTTCTGGTTCATAATCTTCCAATAACTGTGAAATATTTAGTGAAAACAAAATCTTCTCAAGACATTCTTCAGATGGGATAACTTCAACTTTAGTAATCACTGGAGAGGATTTTGGCTTGAGACTGTAATCATCTTCCAATAATGAATCCCAAAATTCTTCAGAATTATCTTCGAAAATTGCCATTTCATGACTTGCAATTGGTATATCATCATCCAACAAAGAATCAAAGAAAGCATAGTCGTCTTCAGACCCGGAATCTGGAACTATGTCCTTATCTTTGTCTGGTATCGAAGTATCACTTGGAAAAACTTCTTCATCAATAATAATTTCTGCATCTGTATCGGAAATCATATTCGTTTCATAATCCACTGTATCATGCTGTTTGACTTGTACACGTGAGGCTTGAATCACTCGTTCCGCATGATAAAGCCCGTGTAAAATCAGTTCTCGTCCATCTCTGAACAAATTGATAGTATGTCCTCGAAAGTTAATTGCGGGATCATATTGGAATAACCAATGCTGACCAAGAATCATGTTGTAATAAGATAAAGGCATGACTTCGAAATCCAATTGATCTGCATAAGTTTGAATCTCAAACTGCAACTGTCGAATTGTCTCATCACAAGTCAAAATTGATGCATCTGCTAATTTCACATCATATAAGTGAGATGTCTTCTGAGTTGGCAAACCAAGCTGTTGAACTATCTAAGTGGTGACGAAATTATAAGAGTATCCACTGTCCACCAAAATGTTGATTGAACGACCATTGAGAGTTCCAAGAAGGCTCAAAACTTGCTTTGAAAGAGGCTCCAAAATTGAAGAATTGCACTGAGCATGCTTCATAAGAATAGTCGTATCCTTTGAGACACGAGTTGTATTGACCACAGATTTTCCTTTATCCTTAGTAGAATCTGGTTGTTCAACATTCGATGATATTTCCGCGTTGGAATTTCTTTTCAAATTAGACGGATTTGGTCGCTTTGGACATTGATACCATCTATAGTCACCACCGCAAATTGTACATAATCCTTCCTTCTTTGAAGTCGAAGATGCATTTGAGGAAGAGCCTTGCTGAGTATTGGAATGCAGATCTTGAGAAAAATCACGTCCTTTACCACGATCAAGTGGAGCATTTGAAGAAGATCTGCCTTGAGATTGTCGATCTTGAGAATAGAACCTTGAAGTTGAATAAGGTTGCGTTGCTTGTTGTCTGAATTGAGACTGATGTTGCTGACTTTGGCTATAGCTGTCTCTGCGATCGCGCTGTGAAAAGCGAGCGCTATTTGAAGATCTGTCACCAGGGGAAAATTCCATGTAGGGCACCGATTATTGCCAAGACACTCCACATAGGCAATTGCAGCATCCAAGGTGGTAGGGTTGTATTTGTGCACATCGTCCTTCAGGTTGGGTTCGAGTGCGTCGATAAAACCGTGAAGTTTATTAGAGGGACTAAGGGTCTCTACCATCAGCAACCCATCGTTGCCACCAAAGAAATGATGTGTCTTTGAGCAGAGAACTAGCAAGTGCAACTTTTTTACTTTCTACTAAATCCGTGTTGGACAAGTACACCTCCATTTTGAATAGCCATTGGTCCAGCACGCACTTGTCGCAGCGGCCATTATACGGCTCAGGTAGTTTAACATCAAGCTTCTTCTTCTGTGCAGCATTAATGATTTTATATAGTAATCGAAGTTCGCGATTGTCTACCTCTTCAGTTGGATCTGGTTCGTTTGGTTCGTCCACTGAAGCTTCAGATGAAGGTGTGAAAGATGCTGCATGTGTAGTCCGAGAAGCAGCAGGATGACTTCGAGAAGTGTTTGCGTCTGAATTTGATCCAAGCGAGTGTGAAGTGATGCGAGGCTTGTGGAAATTGTGGTCATCTGCTCTTTGATGAGAGTAAGGGCATCGTCAGATTGACCACCTCCGTCTGGAGAATTCGGCATGGTTACGCCTCAAAGGGGACTCTCGAACAGATGCAAGTTCTGGTTCGGGAACAGGTTCTGGGACAGGTGCTCCGAGCGAAAACTTTATTCCGAACGGATTCCGGCTCTGGGGTCGAGTAATAATCTAGTTTGAACTACCACTTCGGGTGCAAAGTGTTTTTTTTTTTAACAAGAGAACATTGTTTGGAATTCGTTGCTTGCTATGATGTCAAAAAGTCTCGCTCGCGTAAAGTGCACACAAGGCCAGCGTGAGAGAGTGGAAGAGAGGGTGACGCCGGCTGTGATTGAATGCTGGAGTTCATTTTGATCGGGTGGGTTTTTTTTTAAGTTAGTTTATGTGGGGGTTTTAATTTGTCAAGTGAATGAGCTCACATGGGTTTTTTTTAAAAAAAGGGTAAATTTTGGGGTAGGCCAGCCACTTTGGCCGTGCACCTAATCAGATCCAGTGCTACGAGAGGATGTGCGCGCAAGAATTCCAGCGTAGAGTTTTTCTCTGCAATGTGGGCTCGTACAACAGGTTGCGTTGGTTTCATGTGAGTTGCATAAATCATCTTAGTTATGTTTTCTTTTAATGAGTCACCCCCTTGTGGCCGATCACCTAAGTTTGGGGCGGACGGGCAAGTTATAACATTTTTTAAAATGTTGTACACTTACGTGCTGCCAGCGTAATAAGTCAGCAGCGTAAGAATTCAGCCAATTGTAAACACTCAGCCAGCGACTAATTCAGCTAGCGGAAGGTTGCAGATTTCAGCCAGCGTAAAAAAAAAAAACGATGCCAAGCGCTGCCGATTAGTGACGTTTGGGGTGGAAACGATGTTGCTGCTGTCGCTTGGGAAAGGGTGTGGCGAAGAGTTGTAGACTCGCCAATTACTTACTGTGCACACGAGCCTCTGGGTACACGTAGTGCGCAACTCTTCGGGTACGCCACACACATGCTCCGGGTATGCGCACTACGTGTACGCCACACACATGCTCCGGGTACGAGACACACTCACACACATTGCCATCTGCCCTTTTTCAGTTTTCTCTGATGTTCATAGAATTAATGCGAACAGGTAAGAGTTACCTCATACACGTAGGCAATTGGGCACCATCTTTCCTCTGTTGCCATACAACTCACGAGGTGAGGGTTGCAGGAAGGGTAGGCAACGACGAGTTAGGTAGACGCCAAGTCCAGAGGCTCGGGAAAACTTTTTGCTCTGATATCACTGTAAGGATTCTAGTTGCTAATCCTTCATTAATTACTTAAACTCGTGATTAAGACTTAAGAAACTTGAACTGTACTCGGAAACAAGACTCAGAATACTCTGTGTTGATTGATTGAATGTGTGATACAAGGGCCCCTTATATAGGAGACAAAGAGAGACAAATGGAAAGACACGTCTCGTGGTGAAGAGACATGACTTTAGACGTAAAGACACATCCTTTCGGCGAAGAGTTGCAACCATTGGGCAAAGAGTCGCACCTGTAGAGCGAAGGGGTGCGACCAGTTGTCGAAGGAGTGTGGCTTTTGGCGAAGAGGCACGTCTCTTGAGCGAAGGGTCATGACCATCCAAGCGTAGGGGTTCTCCTTGGCATGGCACTTTGCGTATCTGCAACTAGGAGTGTATGTAATACTGCAACATAGTCACAATCGTGACACCTCCCTACCCTCTCTCGCCCATACCCTGCTATCGCCCCTACCCTCAACCTCTAGCCCCTATCGAGTCCCCCTCGTCCCTCCCTACCCTCTCTCGCCCATAACCTACCCCTCTTGCCCCTACTTATAACCCTCACCCCTACCTAGTCCCCCTCGCCCCTCCCTACCCTCACTGTCACAAACTGTTTTCAGGACTACATCAATGAGCTAATAATGTCCCCCGTCTGAGAAAGCAAGGGGAGGTACTCACGTTGTAAGCCAAGGAAGAAGAATGAATTGGAAGGTCTGCCTCCTTGGAAGTCCCATCAACTGCAGGGTCGATGGTGCCCCCAGCTGATGTGGCCCATCAAGTTTCCAGAGCGAAGAGACTCATTTATAAGTACGTTGGCCACCATATCTGACTCCTCAAACTTTGTCTGGTAGCAACCTTGGCCAAGGATTTGCACGTTGGCAAGCTTGCCAACCTTGGCTAAGAGGCTAGCCTGCAGTTGAATCTCAAACCTCCCCTCGACTTCGGCAAGTGCCAACTATGCAAATGACGGATGTAAAGTCATACTATGCATGATGTCAGCTGAAGCCGATGGTGATATTGTCTTGAGACTATCAAACATTGATGGCTTCTGCCATGTTGTAGTATTCAGTGAATGATATAGCTGATGGTTGTATTGTCTTGTTGATGACCTACCATGGGTCTATAACTTACACTTTTCCTTACAGGTAATTTTGGGCTTCTCATTGATTCAGTTTGATGTGTATATTATTGCGTAGTCTTGTGATCAAGCGCTTACTAGTATCTTGAGCAATCTTTTGCAGTGTCCTCCAGCTCATAAATCACCTGTGCTAGGCCTAAAAGGAACAAAATGCTAACATGGTTTCACGAGTTCGCTGTACTTCACGGGCCTAAGAGCGACAGGCTGAATCGGTTGAAGGTGCATGCAGCGCATGCATATGCTATTCACTCCATTGTTTCCACGACTGTTTACTAATGCCTTCAGTTGTTTTTTCTGGTAGGGACTTCGTGTTTTTTGAGATGCGATGTCCAGATCTCTTGTCTAATTGTGAAGTCAACACATGTTATTCATCCTTTTACGAGAGATTGATCAATCTCTTGCGTGTTGTGTAGGGTGGACTGATATCTACAGACGTCATCTCGGTGGAGTGGATGAAGACCGGTGACTTTCACATGGGGCATACTGTAACCTACTATGGATTCATGAGTGATGGTGCGCTTGTTTTCTATTTGGCATTATGTTCTTGTGTGTTTGTATGTACCAACCTTTATTTTATCCTAAGAACATAAATAAATTTCACTCGTCAGGCTTGCATATTGGTTTCGTTTTTGTTGAATTAGGAGGTCGCCTGGACCATTTTTGACACCACTCTTTTGTATTGCTTGAATACTGCACTTACTTTTATCCTAAGAAGGATATTTTCACAATTTATCTCAATGGTTTTCTGTCGTCGAGCTTTTCTCTATCTTCCCACTTAAACCGTCTTACAATTTAACTATTCTTTTGGGCAGTGTTGGAGCTGTCAGAAAAATATCAAAGAAGGTTTGGACCTCTCAGATATTTTGTTGCTGGTGCAATGAAGTTTCTTTGTTTGCGGGGTTACGAATGTGAAGTTGAGTTCCTCCCTGCTGCAAGTCAAGAACATCATGAGAAAACAGATGGTAGAGCAAAACGCAATGAAGACACACAGCCTAACTTTGATGAGTCTTTAGACATAGAAACAGGGGCTAGAGTCTTTAATGGTGACATGATTTGCTCGACACCATCGAGATCGCCGTTGGATCATGATTCGCATTCAGATGCGAACTTTGAGCCCTCTGAGTTTGTGAGGGCTCTCGACACCAGATCGAAACGATCCTTGACAATGCGAGTGGCTATGCAGAATGGAACAGAGGAGGTTGTGGCTGTTAATCACTCTGTTTCGGGTCCTACGACTCCATCCCCTCGACCGCGGTCACGATCGAAGTCGAGAATTGAAAGAGGGTGGTCAGCAGGTAGGAATAATGGAAATGGAAACTCCAAAAGCTCATGGGATTATGCTGTTGTAGATTGCTCCATCGATACAGCAGGGGAGGACTTTGCGTCATCATTAGGGGCAAAATGGGCTGCCCAGCAAGAGGTTGGTGGACTTGATGTGAAGGCGAACTCGGGTACCAATGGTGGTGCCCATGGTATATCAAAGCATGGTGGATGGCATTCTGGTGAGAATGAGAAGTGGGTGGTGAAACAAGGTCCCTTTTTGGGAGTTATGATATGTAATCATAAATGCAAGACTGTCCAGTGTTTGGAGTCACAAGTAATGGCTCCCTCGGCAGAGCCGGATGACAGAATGCTTGACCTTTTGATGGTTCACAATGTTGGTCGCCTCCGGCTTATCCAGTTCCTAGTTCTCATGCAGTTTGGTCGTCACATGTCATTACCTTTTGTAGAGTATGTAAAGGTCTGTCTCTCTCTCTCTCTCTCTCTCTCTCTCTCTCTCTCTCTCTCTCTCTCTCTCTCACACACACACACACACACACACACACACACACATTTTTTGTCATTTTACTTGGCCGTGATTGCTTCATCCGGCTACAATCTTCTAGCTGCCATTGCATGTTTTTTGTAAAGGAATGCACAATGTTCTGTCATTCTACTTTTGCTAATAGCTGCATCAGCTTGCTAACCTTCGGCTGTTCACACACACACACACACACACACACACACACACACACACACACACTAATGATGGTCCTTGGCCTAATGCGTGCATAGTTGTTGATGCCACCAAAAAACATTTTGTGCAGGTGCATTCAGTGAAATTGAAGCCAGGAAATAAAAGTAACATAGGTTGTGGAATTGATGGGGAGTTGATGCCGCTCAATGGCCCGATATCAGTTACGCTACTGGAGGATCAGCATCAACTTATTGGGTCTTCTGCAACCGGTGCCAGAGAGTAGAGTTGGTGCTGTTTGCAGTATATCTATATGTACATAGGTGTAAGAAAATATGGAGGGCAGGCTAGTCACAAGTGCGCACTACGAACCCTCTCTAATTTATGATCAAATCCTTGGCAATGATTTTGATTCCGACAAGGCTCTTCGACGGACGATGCAACATAGATGTCGTATTGGTTTATGCGCCAAGCTTGTAACATTGTGTATGTGTGCGTTTTTTTTGTGCCCTAGTAAAAATGTGTGAGATGGTATACATATTTGTAGGTCTGCATAGAGATGCCATAATTACCTTAGGTGCTGGTCATTTTTCTTGCCATGGCATTACTTAATAAAGTTACGGCATTACCAAATTTCTTTGTACCACTTTGTGTACTAACATGCAATCCAATCATTGAGCATTCTTTGGCAAAATCTATTTGCACACTTACAACATTTAAGTTGAATGGTGTAGGGAAAGATCATTGGGTGACCTTTCCTTATAATCCATGCGACTCATGGCGATCGGCAGATGCTGAGAGCCATGGGGAGCGTGGATTGCAGGGGAAATTCAGCCAATGACCTTTCCCGGCCGTCAAAGTGTTTGGGAGGAGAGCGGCGGCAAAACTACACTTTCATGCATAGACAAGTGCAGCGTACAGGGTTGCAGTGTCATCAAGCATTCAGAGTGCTGATGTGCAGCTTGCTCAATCAAAGCAGTTGTCCCCATCGAACGTTCCCAGCATTGACTTGTCAGCACCCTAATTCATTCCCAACACTAACTTGTCAGCACCAGGATGGCTCTCAGCCTCAACATTTTGCACAGAGATAGTGACATCTGTACTCATTTTGTGTCTGTGCAGATGTGTCAAACATCGGATGGTGCCTCAGAACATTACAACAGATAAAAGCCTCTTGATGAAAGGCTAGGATGCTCTGCCCACCTGACTCCTGACCTTAGTGGAATTTCAATGTTTTTTTTCCCCTTCAAGTCTGTTGTTGGTGGCTTGGTATCCAAATGTCATCATTTCGAATTGGTAAGTATGCATGGAGCATATACTAGGCTTACTTGTAACCTTCTAATGAATGTGACAACGGCAATTTAAGTGTAAGGAGGAAAGAAAATACCTCAATGTGGTTTTTGAAAACCCCCCCCCCCCCCCCCCCCCCTCCTCCCCCTCTTCCTTGCTCTCCCTCCCTCTGGTCTTGAGTTCAACTCTCCTAGTCGGATAGATCTTTAACTTGGGATAGTTTCCTACGACGTTAAAATACTCTCTCTCTCTCTCTCTCTCTCTCTCTCTCTCTCTCTCTCTCTCTCTTTCACGATGTGGAATCCACAATCCTCGAATGACTTACCTGTTGCACACCCCTTCATATGATAAGTTTTTGTTTACATGGGAAGCATCTAGCAACTTTTGCAAGCTACCGATGTGGCATCTACATGACAATTCGAGCTTCTTTCTCTTTATTTTCGGTTGAACGCGCGCCTCTCTCTCTCTCTCTCTCTCTCTCTCTCTCTCTCCATCCAGTTTGTAAAAACTTATTGTGCTAGATGGTCAAGTGGTCTAAATTGCATCGGGTCCAATAGCATGTTCACAGTATCACCATCATTATTGCAATGAGGTTTTTGGCGATGTCACCATTGCTATTGGAGTTTTAGACAACATTATCTCTTACAAGAATAGATTGTAATTTGTGAAATCTTTTTACTCTGGAGGAGAGGTCTGGGGTATATATTCCTAGTATTTTGAAACAATGTGTAGAGGAGGAACCCACTAATAAAGAAAGGCATAATTTTTTTCTTGTACTCTCTTCTCGAGGGCAGTGTCCAAGAGAGAAAATGAAATGAAATGAAATGTTATGTTAATGTCTTCAAAAGGCCAAAATGACCTATGAGACCAGAGCGTTACAATGTGGTGGATCTGATACAAAGTTACAGTAGCAAAATGAAATGACGTAAGGATGAGATATAATTACTATGAAATTCTAAGCTGGTAGGTGTGAGATAAGCAGCTAGTTGGGATAGCTAAACCACAAGCCACAAGAGATCCAACATTGGTTGTTGGCGGTTTTCATCAATCTTTTCCATGGTTAGCAGTTTGGCTGGGCGTCGTGCATGTCCAGCCAAAGTGATCTAGATCCTCTTATGTAGCCTCTGTCGATGCCGTGTAGTCTTCCGCATTTGTGGGCGTCTGGATCTCCCCAGTTCAGTCGCTCGGTCGATCAATGTGCCTTTGGTGTGAGGCAACAAGATCTATTGTGGTAGTAGCTTCTCTAGGTGTCCAGTGTCTGCTCTGAAGAAGTCTGTGATGTGTCTCTGGGATTGACTGACCCTCCTTTCAGCAGGCTTGTCTATGCAGCTTGAGCAGAAACAAACCCAGGCATCTCAAATCCTCGTACCTCAAGACTTTGGAGAGTGGTCCAAAGACCTCTTTAAACAAGCAATGGAAGCGGCCTTGTATCTCGTAGTAGACTGGGTAGTGGCATGTGTAGTGTAACTTTGTCTCAGGCTCCATGTCAGTCAGAGGACATGTCCTGGCCTCTAATGGTACTCCGTTGTATCTCCCAGTCGGGGTCCGCAGTTGGTGCGAAGATGTGCATATCTGGCCAATAGCGCACCGTATCCCATGAGACAAGTGCGTGTCCATGTATGTGGGCCTCATCACAAAACCATCCGTCATGAGCTCGAGAAGATGTTCTATGTAGAAAGCCATCTTCGTGTCTAGCTCCTGTGTTGGTTGTATCCATGTTCTCATGGTGTCTAGCTGAACCAGGTCCTCGTGGATGAGCTTGGTGATCTCGGACTGTGTAAGAGTCATGGAGGGTGCATCCGTTGAGTACTGGAAGGGGGGAATTCTATCTGTATTGAACCCATGCGCCTAGAACCATGATGTCATCTCCCCATACCAACATGCTGCATCTCCCTGCATGGTTAATTGTGGAGAGAACTCAAGTGCAAGGGGGAGGTATCTGTCTCTGAGAAGTTCCCACATGCGGTGTATGAAGGAGACAAATCTAGTGAGCGTCTCAACTACTAGTGGGGGACAGCAAGCTTTGCTCGGACAATGGCACATGGTACTGAGGTCTTGCTCTAATGAGCCGCAAGATCATAGAGACCAGGGGCTTCTCCATGTCCCCCCATCCATTAGTGCAACCTATCCTCTCGTGACGATCGAATGAAGCCCCCCATATCTCAGCTCCATAAAGCAATGCAGAAGCCACTAGCGTGTCAAAGAGCAAGAGCTTCGTCAGAGGCTCCTGAGACTGAGCATGTGAACACATCCTCTCCAATCTTCTCAATGTTGAATGGGCTCTGGTCAATCTAGTCTCTACTGCTCTCGTTATCGAGAATGCTGGTCCACTAAAAACCACTCCAAGGTAAGTGTAAGCATCTGTATACTCCACCTTCTCCTGGCCGTATGTGAATGTAGGTGCTAACATCCCGGTCCACTGTGGGGTGGTATTAAATATCTTGACCTTGGTTTTTCCAAGGTTGACAGACAAACCACTTTCATGGGCAAACCTATGCAAAGCATCCAAGTGACGTTGCATCCCTTCCGGAGAGTCGGAGATCAACACAATATCATCAGCGTATAACAATAGCGGGATCCATGTCCCTGCCCAGCGGTGCAACTCTATCCCCATCTCTCTCAATGTAGTCAGAAACCTCATCCACATATATACCAAATAGAGTAGAGGAGAGCGGGCAGCCTTGCTTCACCCCAATAGTAGAGTGAACTGGTGCAAAAAGACCCTCTGAAGTGCGCACATGTCCTACTACTGATCTGTACAATGCCATGATCCCCCAAACTAGCTCTGTGGGTACTCCCATCTCCTGTAATCTGCGCATCAGTCTAGCTCTGGGTATTGTGTTAAACGCTTTGCGGAAATCCACAAAGCTACAATAGATCCGTCTCCCACGGGATCTGCCCTCCTCAATGATGGTCCTGAGTGTCAAGATATGGTCAAGAGTAGAAAAACCTCTTCTGAACCCTGCTTGCCCAGCTGTACACATTTCCTCTCTCTCTGCCCATCTACTCAGCTATTGCTCATGAATGGATGCGTACAACCGTGCCAATGTGTGTCCAATCGTGAGGCTCCATAGGGTCTCCTGATTTGAAAATAGGTACTATTGTAGATAGGCTCCAGGTATTAGGCCAGCCCTCGTACATGGCACGGTTAAACCTGACCCCTAGAAGCTCTACTAGTAGATCTTTGGCATGCATGAAATGCTCAGCCACCAAGCCATCATGATCATATGCTTTCCCAGTCCTCATCCTATCAATAGCCTTCTTCACCATCTCGGCAGTGAAAAAAGCACATGTACGTTGTTGTCGAGATAATCATTAGCCCTGTACTTTTTGATTGTTGAGTTGGATGAAAGCCATTCGTCTGCAGACTGTTCGTGCGTTCCGACATTCCTCATGTTGAGGTGTCATCCATGGCGCGATAGCATGCTCACATTCCAAAAAATAATGCAAGTTGATTGTACGGCCTTAATGATCTACCCCTCAACCAGTAACCATGAATTCCATCTTTTCTTAGGATCTTTTTGGCTTAGTTGCTGTCCAACACTGAAGAACCACGCTTCCTCCACTTTAGAAGTATATTTGTCTCTCTCATGTATAAATGCATTAGAATGATACTTCATTCTCACTTTGATGCACAAAAATAAAGCTAAGACGTAGTTACTTCTGGTTAATCTTTGTCCTTTTTCTAAAGCCAGTTGTCTTTTGAACGTTTTTTTTCATTTGTGTATAAGTATAAATTCAATACAACAACACACACGTCCTAAACACAAGGTTCTTCCAAAAAGCTGGGAAACCAGGATGCTGACTTTGGAGATTTTTCTCTATAGTCTAAAATTCCTTGTTAGGTTGACATGTGTGACGTGGTCTTTCCTTGTCTATAGATCGGCACACAATTACTGGAGTCTTTGACAATTGGTTTTAGGTTGTAGGTTACGAATTACTCTTGGATGGATGGTTCGTTTAAGGACTATCCATAGAAATTGCTAAAAGCACTGGAAACTTTTGTGACTGACTATGAATGTCATACATACTATTTTCTACTGGCTAACAAAGCCTTAAAACTCTGTCTGGATTATAATCCTTTTTGTTAACATTGTCACTTATAGCTCCCATGAGACTCATATGTTTCCTGATATGATAGACTTTGGTTAGGGCATTAGAACTAAAATCAAACAATCCCCAAAGGTCTTGGGTCCGAAGCGTAATACATAACCTCAACACAAGTTAGTTTGGATCGTTAGTCCACCAGGGGTCAGAGGTCGCTCAATACGCGGAAGGGTAATTTAGGTCCTCATTTTTTTTAATTATTTGGAAATGCATTTGTTCTCTCTCTCTCTCTCTCTCTCTCTCTCTCTCTCTCTCTCTCTCTCTCTCTCTCTCTCTCTCCACCCCCCCCGTTCTATTTGTAGTGTAAATACCGCAGATGCACGTGAAAAATCCCGGTTGTAATTTCATTGGATCTTGATTTTCAAAGTCAAAAGTTTTTGGCAAATTAGTTACAAATTTTGGCAAATACCTTGACATTGAGCATAAATCCTAGTTGTCTCATTGTTTTCATCTTAAAAAACAAGGCCTAGAAAACGGTTTTTTTTGTAGCAATGATGAAAACAATGGCTATTGAAGTCATCAGATTGATAGGTAGAATGACTCTAAAAAAGGTCTATTATATGCATATGTATATATACATAGAGATACATGTGTGTGTGTGTGTGTATTGGGGGTGCTTTTAAGAGGAAAAACAGCCCATGCAGAAATTTCTCCAAACAGGTCACTTTTTTGACCCTATGCTTAACCCTTAAAAGCCCTTACACTATGCTCAATCCTTACACATGTGTTGATCAACAACAAATAATATGTTCACAGTTGAACTAAGGCTAAATGTATAGTGAAAGAGCTATAGATAAGTTTTGGCTACATGAGGAAGCATGAATTGCTATGTTCCATAGTCTACTGAGAAAACATATGCATCACGAATCTACCTATGTGATATAAGTTCACCAATTCTAAAGGCTAAAAGAATAAAAAGGTGGTACACTATGTACCTATTTTGTGACCGGGTAGCTATCACCTAGTTGAAAGCTTTTAGCTATCAAAGTTGGTAGCCAATTGTAAAAAAAGGTAGGTTCTAGCTTCAAAATAGAAACATTGGTTGGGGAACTTTAGTTTGAGCTAGTAAGTAATAAAATTAGAGTTTGTATGATATGCTATTACCTAGCCACAAAAAGCAGGTAGTAGTCTATCCTCGATGTAGGTATTAAGTCCACCTATTCATGCTTCTACTTTAAAGTGGGGTTGAATAACCTAGTTTTGGCAAATGGAGAATATATGTATGTCAATGCCTAAAGAAGCTTGTATATGTTATTGAGGTCTCCTAGGCCACACATTCCAAAGGTTGGGGTTGATCCATCACCTCTCGACTCACCCCCACTCGCCCAATACTCCATCCACCTTGTTTTGGCGATAATAATCAAACATAGGTCAATGCTCTAAGAGGATTATATGTACTAGTACAAAGCTTTTAGCTATCAAAGTTGGTAGCCAGCTACTATCAATAAAAGGTAGGTTGTAGCTTCAAACTAGAAACATTGGTTGTGGAACTTTAGTTTGAGCTAGTAAGTAATAAAATTAGACTTTGTATGATATGCTACTACCTAGCCACAAAAAGCAAGTAGCAGTGTGTCCTTGACGTAAGTATTAAGTCCACCTATTCATGCTTCTACCTTAAAGTGAGGTTGAATAACCTGGTTTTGGCAAATGGAGAATACATGTATGTCAATGACTAAAGAAGCTTGTATATATTGTTGAGGTCTCCTAGGCCACACATTCCAAAGGCTAGGGTTGATCCATCACCTCTCTACTCACCCCCACTCGCCCAGTACTCCATCTGCCTTGTTTTGGCTATGGAAATCAAACATAGGTCAATGCTCTAAGAGGATTGTATGTACTAATTTGGTCTCATAGGCTACATGTGTCTTTTAAGGATGCTAATATGCTTGCTTCTTTGCTCTCTCCCTCTCTCCCTCTCTCTCTCTCTCTCTCTCTCTCTCACACACACACACACACACACACACACACACACACACACACACACACACACACACACACACACACACACACACACACACACACACACACACACACACACACACACACACACACACACACTTTACTTTACCTGGGATACTTCTTCTGTAATTTGCACACACTTCACTCCTGCTTTGATATCAAGAGGGTGATATGTTGGTTATACTCTCTTGTGTTGTGCTCACACACACACACACACACACACACACACACACACACACACACACACACACACACACACACACACACACACACACACACACACACACACACACACACACACACACACACACACACACACACACACACTCGGTCTCTACATCTACCTATGAGGGCTTCACTATTAACTATGATTTGACTCTATCCTCTCGATATGAAATCCACTTGGATGTTTTGGATTTTTTCCAAATAGATGGTAGTTTATACCCTTCCTTAATCCCCATGACTATATTTTGCTATGCTAAGGGGAGCTATTGGTTACACTGTCTTATGGGGATCTTTAAAAAAACCTCCTCCTACTGACACACATCTCTATCCCATGGCAATTTTCCACGTTGAGCTCCTAACTCCCCAGGGTCACCTTTGTAGATGACTACTAGTTGGAAATTTCCTTTGATAGGGATAAATACTTGTGGGATATTACCCCAGACTAGTGTCTTTTTCTTGTCACCTCCTATGGCCTAACTCCCTTATGTGGCTTAGCTACAACTCAACCTTCTAAATGAGATGTGTGCAATGGGTGTGAACCTAACCTTGCACTCCTAAGCAAGCTGTGCACAACTTTAAAAAACTTACTTTTAGTAGGTATTTTTACCTTGGCATTAATTTGTAAAATCCCTTGAATTATACCCCCCTCCAGAGCGTGATGTGTTGCAATTTAATGGCTCTGTCCCACCATTTTGTAGGGCGTCAATATGTAGTTATGGCACATCTATTCTGGCTTTGCATAAGAGTCGACCTCAGTTTATGCATCTACCCCCCATTTCCGAATAGTGCTTACTGTATACAACTTTAAAGCCTAGCTAATACACCAACTATGTTTGTCGGCTCTCTGCAACAACATCATGGGTTTCCTCTCCCTATTAGTTGGCGGCTCGACTTGCCTTGAATCCTGCACTGGGAAAATCTTTGGGAGCTTCTTGGCAGACTTAAATGACTTGACGCGCTATAAAAGAATGTGAGGGTGATGACTTCCCCCCACTTGGTCTTGTTTAATTTATTGTTTACATTCTGCTAATATGAGAATAAGTGGTACTGTGGGTAACACTGTGGTTTTTCTCCTCACACCATGGAGATTTTTGTACAACCAGTTGCTGCACATGTTTTTTCTATGCATCATTTTTTCACTATGGTCGACTGTATAAAGGGTAAAGTACTTGGACATGCTAATGGAAAAACATATGTCTCTATCGTTATTGGTTTATTTGCAAGGTTTTGAGCTATAGCTTTCATTTTATATTACTAGTTTTTTTAATAGAAAAGATACACATTACTCTGAGCACGCTGACAACAAAGTAATTTTGTTTAAAAAAACAAGTTTTAAGCTTGATTAAGCAAGACTAAGTGGGGGGAAGTCATCACCCTCACATGATGGCTCTTGATGCTTTCTTTGATCAGTTGTTTATAGGAATTCTGGTCCTGTGCTAATAAGAGCTATATGAGTTGGCAATACTCTGGCATCTGCTGGCTCCAAATACCTAGCTAATATAGTACCATTTGAGCTTTCCTACCTTATACTATACCTTATACAATTTAGGTTTTCTTTGATCATCTACTCTCTTATGATCTCAATTATGTTCTGATACCTGGCTATTGACAATTTGTTTACTAAATAACTTGTTTGCTAAAACTATATATGGTTTGGCTATAAGGCTTGTTGGAAGTAATGCCTATGGTTTTACACACTCGGATAAGAAATCTCTACCTTAGTTGTAGGATCTTCTTGGCATTAACTATCACGTAAATTACTGGTTAAAGAGTTACCATAACCTCCTAAACTTTGTCTCTTAAAGCTAGTCAGTTGTATTACATGGATAAAACCATTTTTAAGAAGTGATTAAGCCTAAACCAAACATGTCTTCCTATAAGTTCGTTGTATGGTTTTGATAGTTAGTGAGTAAACCATAGATGGTTTGGACTTAGATGTGATCAAATAATTTTTTGTAGATTTCATTACAAAACAAGAACACCCAGTGGGCTTCATGGGATAAAAAATGGTTAAGGCACTTGGATCAGAAGGGGTGATGGTCTTCTAATCAAAATTTAATCTAATTATTATATATAATTTCCTTAAAAAGTAGGATTAACTAGCTACTTTTACAACCTATTATAATGATACCACTTGGATTAGAAGGGGAGATGGCGTTCTAATCACAAGCCTAAAATGAATTTTATAGAATCTTTTTGAGACACACATTTTATCTCATAAATGCCTCTAGGTCTCATTGTGACAACATCATGACATTTTTCTGGGAATCGATACTTGGTGAATTAAACACTTCATGGATGGTAGGTATAAGTTTAAAAGGGTTTTAACTAGGACATGGATAACAACTGATACGTTCGTTGACACCTGTAATATGTATTCAAGGCTAGCGAACCTGTTGTCTTGTCTATATGGATGCAGGTGAGGATGCTATCTTTACTTATGATCTTTTTGGCTTTGCTACTATCCGTCACCGACATACTTGGCCTCTGTAACTTTATTATCAATGGTTTTTAACTATCTTATGTACAAATCACTAGAATGGTACCTCATTCTCACTATGATGTACAAAAATGAATCAAAGACTGAGTCGTTTTTGTGCTAATCTATGTCCTTTGTTTAAAGCCAAATGTCTTTTGAACTGTTATGTTCTTTTGTGTGTAAATATTAGCTTATGTTCTTTTGAACTGTTATGTTCTTTTGTGTGTAAATATTAGCTTAAATACAACAACAACAACAACAACACACACACACACACACACACACAAACACACACAAACACACACACACACACACACACACACACATACATACACACACACACACACACACACACACACACACACACACACACACACACACACAGTCTTAATGAGCCAAGGATAAAGTATAGCCTCTTATGAGAGGGTCACAACACACACAAGCACCAATCATCACTACAATCTAAGTGGTGCAACTATGCAAAAATTGGCATAGTTACAACAAGACTTGCATAGTTATACGTGACAAACAAGCGGTGCACGTGTGACCATCCATGAGACACATTTGTGAACTAAAATAAGAAATAACAATGCTTCACATGACCATTTCCTTGGTGACATTAATCAACGCTTGAAAAAAAATCTAGGTACAACATAATAGACCTCCAACTTCAAAATTACCTCTAAGATTTCAAGTACAAGGTTAGCAAACCTACAAAATTTTGAGGATTTTAGTGTGTAATCCATCAAATATAGGCAATTCATCTTTAAAATATCCCATATAGAGGTTATCATATAAGATCTAAAGAATAGAAATTTGGAGCTATATTGCTGATGCCATTTATTGGGATGTCATGCAATGAGAATGTCATGCAATGAGATGATTGTTGATTGTCTTTAGTTCACATGGTTTTGAATTCAAGCTTTAGAACATGTTTGAATGATCGTTTTGGGTTGACAACCAATATTCATGTTATGGTTTATGGAAGCTTCCCTTTGAGTTGGGTCCATGAGTATTGACCAGTGATCTGAGGGTGTTATATGGCTAAGCTAAAAAGAAAACACCCGCAACTGATGTAGATGCACACGAGGTGATCCTCAAAGAGGATGTAGGTATTGAATCCTACCACTGATTGGGTATTGGAATCCTTTCAAGGTTTAGGTTCATGGAGGGAGGCAATGCAGCCTCTATTGCTAGGTTGAGATAGGTGGTGAATTGGCTTGCTCCCAATAAAGTGAAATTCTCCTTGTCCGTAAAGGATTGGGTAGGTTGATCCTAAAATGGTTCGAGGCTCCATTGCACCAGTAACACTATATTGTTTGCATAATTTTTTTAAAAGTATGTTGCTTTTATTTTCATTTGATACAAATTTAAAGTATATTGCTTTTATTTTTTAAAAAAGTATGTTGTTTTTATTTTCATTTGATACAATTTTAAAAGAATATATGACTCATATACTAGGTCATTGTATCCTTATACTCGAGTCAATAATTTTTTCTCTCCACTCACTCTTTCATATCTCCTCTCAAGCATAGCACCAGACACTAGAAATTCTTGAGTCGGACTACTAAAGGTTAGCAATTTTGCTAGCTTTGAGTGGACATAGAGATCCTCCTTCAATGAGTAGATTCTAGCTTTGAGCGGATGGAGAGATCCTCCTCTAGTGGGTAGATTCTCAAGACATGGAAAGTGTCAAGGCTTTGATGTTTATATTTTTGTGGTAGTTGCAAATATAGATACATACATATATGTATGTGTGTGTGTGTGTTATACACACACATATATGTGTACATATAGATATAGATATACATATATGTATGTACATGTATTAGTGTACCCACTATTAGAGAAGAGAAAGGAATAAACTAAGCGTGTCTGAGATTGGAGTCCACACCTTCTTGGGGCAAATCAATGGATGTTCCGCAACTTCCCGATCTACCTAATACAATGGTCACAAGACTTCTGCTTGGACATCAATCCCTCTTTGTTTTAATCCCTCTCTCTTTTTGGTATGGGTGGAGCTCAATATGAGATGGCATCTTGAAATTCTAATGGAGATTAACCTTTTAAAAGACGTACAAGAGGACATTCTCATTCAAAGGGATGATATTGTTAGCTTCCTACAACTGATTTGCTACAAGCATAAGCCCGATTCTTGCTTCCATTATGGGTTGCAAGGCCAACTCATCAAATATTCTTCGAGGACAAAACGAGTGAAAGAGCCTTTCTTATCTCAAGCCTCCCCCACAATGAAAAAAGAGTCATCATTTCAAGCTCACAAGGCTCCTTGTGACACTAAGGGTTTGAAGGTCAACCAACCTCTTCGTAGGAGGTGGCCACCACTCTTCATTGTTTTACCAAAACTCAATCTTATCATATTCTTTCATGACTAAAATTGGAAAAGAATGGGCAAAAATTCAAGCTTATCTTGAGAAAAAGCAAGTCCTACACATTCTTGCATAAAAAATTGACACACATTAGCACCTTTCATTTGTGGGCCCTCTGGTGTGTCAAAAATAAGAATAACAAGGTGAAGTGGCACAAAGGCCTGCTAAGTTAAGGGGGGACAAGTGAGATTAAGTTTAAATAATTGCCTACAATCATATGGATTTTTTGTTGTGTTTTAATATGAAATTGTATTATCTATCGTTAAAGAGTGGCTCCTACTGGCTCACCCAAAATAAAATACATTGATTGAAAGATTCCTTCAAGATTCCCTCTTCCTCCATCACCTAGCCCTCACCTCCTGCTCGTGTTGCCAAAACCTTCTCCCGCATGCGTGCTACCCTTTCCTACATCTTGACGCATTGCTGTGAGCCTCCAAATTCGCCTCTCCTATGAGCTTGCACCTAAGCTTCCCGTGCCATTCATGAACTTGCACCTACAGAGCAATCCCCCCACATCATCTCCACTATACACAAGAGCCAGAGAGAGAGAGAGAGAGAGAGAGAGAGAGAGAGAGAGAGAGAGAGAGAGAGACCCTAATTGAGAGGCATGGCCTCCATATGACCTCCCTCCCCCTTCTCACTCCTCTACCTCTAAATCTCCTCAAGCATCTTCTCATCATCTCCGCTAATAAGCCATTTTAAAATTTTCTTCCAGTCGGTACCCCTACTCAAAATTGGTTTATATATTACGAATGGCCCCACTTAAATACTAAAGTAAAAGGTGCACATTGCACATTAGCATTTTGAAACAAAATAAAAAAAAGGAAGTAAAATAAAAAGACAGCTTAAATATTAAAACAAATCAAATATTTTAATGCTTTTGTATTTTAAGAAGGATAGATTCAATAAGCATAGAAAATAATAAAACAATTTAGTGAAATGATTTTTTTTGAAATCCTTAAATGAAGTGACCCTTTATCAATACCTCACAGAGTGTTTGGGAAAGTCTTTTTGCCTAAGCGATGAGTTTCCTCCTTTATACACACGAACAAGAAATACTAACAGTATTTTATTAGCTTTTTTTTTCCTTTACCATTCTTTGCAACCATTTAATCTTGATTTTCAATCGGCTCAAGGCTAAGCATAGGCACACCTTTCTTGAACATTCACCTCACATCATGGGATCAAACTCCTATGAATATGTTGTTTAATCATTTGTTCTCTAAAGTCTTTTTCAAGCATGCCATAAAAGTTTGAAGAATAGTTTTTTTTTTTGGGCCATACTCACAATTGTGAGTTGAGAGAATTTATATTAACTTGAAAAGAATTCAATTCCCCATAAGCACTACATGTGCCTTGGGGAGAGTAGGGTTCCAATAGAGGCTTGTACACAGGTAATGATATAATACCGACGGTTACAAACCTACCCTCTTGAGAATTCCAAGTAGCTCAATGTATGAGTCCAATCTTCATCCTTATCCAATGATCCTCTTCTAGCTCCAACACCATGGATGAGCTTAGTGCTCATACGCACAATATCATCAAAACAAGCCACTTCCATCTTGGCCTCAAATATTCAAAGATTCCTAGACTTCCGACTTGGTTTTGGTAGCAAGATGAGGTCATCAGTAAAGAAAATTGTCTTCCAAGTTCTCTGTACCCATTTGCAGACCTTAGTCTCTCCAATCAATTTTTGATCCATTGATAGGTGGAGGTGAGACTGCAAGCACTTCCAAGAGTCTACTGATCAAATGCCTTTCGTACATACCCAAGTTATGTTGCATCACTACAAGCTCCACATCCTTCCAGAAGAAGCTTCTATCATCTGAAAGATGAGAGACTTTAGAAATTCCTTTGTCGTTCACCAAGCGTGCAACTTCCTTCCACAAGGGGTCCAAGGAACCCTTCCCAAGTTTTGAGAGCCAGGGGGACCAGTTGAGAGAGGAATCCTTGAAGTAATTGAAATTCTCCCCGCATTCTAGGATTAAAGTATCTTTGTTGCACTTTTGTGCTAGCTCCCTGTGCAGCCTCCAAGCTTCAGGAGTGTCCAAAAGGGCACCAAAATCTTATCCTGCATTGTGGCATTCTTCCAAGTGCCCCCTTTCAAGGCAAGATTAGCTTCCTGAATCATATCCCATGCCATAATAGGCCATTCCTCCTTTTGGTCCGTCCAATGAGGTCACCGGTTTGGCATATAAAGCTTTTGCATAAACCATGGGGTCAATAATCCCAATTTCGCCTTGACTCTTTGGTCTTGCTACCCATTCCCATCTCCCCCATTGGCAAGGGGTGGCGGATTTTGTGTTGTTTCTCTACAAGAACCGTTTGATAGGCTTCAAAATTTCTTTCCAATTGGTTTTACTCAGTTTTAGCAATGGTGATACAAATGAGATGTACAAGATCATGAAAGCATTGATCATCGTGACTCTGCTATCGGAAGGGGAGGATCACAAACTTCCACCCTCTCATTTTGCTATTTACTTTGGTCAAGACCCAGTCAAGTCTTTGCTTATCTATGATGCTCACCCCAAGAGAAGCACCCATGTTCTTGAACACAGTGAATTTGCCTCTAACTTCCCCTAACCATTGAGTTATAACTTCCAGTGATGACCAGACTCAAGGTTCAATAGCTTCTACATCCTGCCTTAGCTTGCCAAGAGCTACCTTCGTCTAGGGATCTAAAAAGAGAGTCCTTAAAGAGATGATCCCCTGAGACTAAATTCTTCTTCTTCCCTTCCAGGGAGCAAGTGTTGTTGTTAGCTTTGGCTATGTGAAGATTCAAAGGAAAGTGATTAGACATATTGTTGGAGGTATCGACACACAACACCATAGAGGGGGGAAATCAGTCCGCGTGATGGGAGATGTAGCACCTATCCAAAGGGGATGCTGTATTGGAATATTGGAGGCTCATGTATGTCAAACTAGGAGAGCTACTTTACGGGCTCGCATTCCACAAATCTAGCGGTGCCCATTTCTCGCGAAAAGCTTGCCATTTATATTTTTAAGAGCTAGCCAATAGATGAGTCGACTGTCATAAAATATAATATCTAACTTTATCAAATGATTTTCTCATATTAAACTGATCATTTAATATGGAAAGATAAAAGAGGAACAAGAGTTAAGATATAGATACGTGCTTCTCGACCTATCTCAACAGGGGACCAAAAGGAGAAATGATTGCATCTCAATAGGGGTCTAAAAGGAGAGGGTCTACCAAAGAGAAATGTGCAATAAATTCTTCTAGATTTACCTGAGCAAGGGACCAGGAGGAGATATGGTTACATCTCAATAGGGGTCCAAAAGGAGATAGTCTATCAAAGAGCAACGTGCATCTAGTGGAGCTTAAAGGCCTTAGGGCTAGCTTCATTAAAGACCTCCAAGGTTAGTGTTAAAAAGTCCTTTGACCTTAGGTAAGCTAGGGATGACCTTGAGGTGGGAATCCTACCCAAGCATGAGGTGCTTGTCGTGCTTGCTAACTAAAGTGTTTAAAGTGTTTGTGGGAACCTTTCCCAAGCTTGAGGTGCTTCTCATGTTTAAATGACTAAGATTCTTGAAGTGTTCAATTTAAACATAAACTCTCAAGAGGCATAAAAGGTTTCCATGCTTAAATGACTAGGTGCTTGAAGTGTTCAATTCAAACATGAGATCTTAAGAAACATAAAAGACACATGTTAAGATCCTTTCCATGTGGCCTTCATGATGTGCTTGAATCCTATTGGATAGGCTTTAAAGGGGTCCAATGAAAATTTAGATGCATAAAAATAAACAATTAAGCTCTTTCTCTCAAAGAGAAAAAAGAGGACACATGTCCAAATGATATAATTAAATAATACGAGAGAGAGAGAGAGAGAGAGAGAGAGAGAGAGAGAGAGAGAGAGAGAGAGAGGCGGACTAAGCATGAGAGGGGGTATACTCTCCCACACACACATGCACTCTCTCATTGTGTGTAGTGCAAAGTGCAAGAGCTCCATCTCTTTCTCCAAGCTTGTTGAGAAGTTGAGAGCCTACACCAACACTCTTGGCTATGGAATGCAAATCCAATAAAGAGCCATGCTTCAATGCTTAAGCTTGCCATATTCTTTATCTTCATTACTATGCTATTATTCTATGCTAAGCAAGAAGAGTGATGATAAGTGAGGAACTATTTCTTTCTCCTATGAATGATTCTTCTTCCTCTTCCCTACCCTCATTCCACGCTAGCTCTCTCCACCTTCAAAGGTGTTTGAGGCCTTGGGACAGAGGCTTGGGATAGTTAATGCTTTTTGCAAAGTTTATGTTATGCTCATGATGCATGAAGCTTTCCATCTTAATTACATCACCTAGGCCACAAGGAACACAAAGATTGTATTGTACCAAGTCTCTCTTGATGGGAGGATCTATAATACAAACTCCGGGGGACCAGCTCCAAGTAAATCCGGTCCTCAAATATTGTCATGTTCTCTAATACTCTCTCTCTTGCAAAACTATTGTTCATGCCAAGTTAATTAAGTACTATGTTTATGTTGCTACCATCAAGTAAGTTCACCCCTATGTTCTCAAAGTAATCTCACAAAAATACTCACTCTAATTCTCTTAATTCCGCTATTCTCAAAGTTCATAGGCCAGAAGAGAGGTCCTTAAGTAGCCTATTAATGGTTGGTTTTGTTAATTATATTAGGGTAAGTGGGACTTGGATCTGTTATCGGTTTTGTTGAGTCCACTATGTGGGATATGGTTCACACCTTGGGAGCTTTGGTCTTGATAATGGGGTCTTTTTAGACTTGCCTACGGCTTTACCATTATTGAGACATAATAAGTCCAAAAGGAGCTATCCCTCAACAATTCTGCTATGTTAGATCCACTCCACTACTCTCTATAATTAACCAATTCGGGCCGTGGGTGTAGATGCTAAAGTGCTGATTTTCAAAGGCTAAGAGGAGTAGCAACTAAAGTTTTGAATTTCCAAAGAATACACTAAGTAAACACATAAGTATAATTAGCATGGCTGATAATAACCAAGAGAGTAGAATGAACATTGATAACTTTGATTTTGCACAGGAAGGTGCTAATGATGATACCCCCATGTTTGTTAATTATCTTGTTACTAGGTTGCATCAAGCTATGGACAACCCTACTTTGCAAGCCGAAGTTACTCAACAACTTCGTGCTTATGGGATTTCCCTTCCTCTCCAAGAGGAGAGAGAGCTTAGGAGGTCTCTTGATGAGACTCCCGAAAGAAGACTCTCTCCCATAAGAGAGGAGGAATCCAAAGAACAAAAAAGAAGAAAATCCCTAAGTTCCTCTGAAGATGTGGCTCCATGAAGACGGTGGTCTAGACTCTCTCCAATTCCTTCCAAGAGGAAACGGTTAACCCATAGTCCTTTTCCTCGTCATTCCAAAAGGGAAGAGAGGAAACAAAGGAAGAAAAAGGAAAGAAAGAGGTCACCCTCTTCTCCATCTTCTTCACCTTCCTCCTCTTTCGACGAAAGCAATAGTTATTCTCCTAGAGAATACAAGAGGAGAGGACATCGCAAAACTTACCCTGCATGGCAAAGGTCCCAAAAGCTCAAGAAATTCAAAGAGGGAGGAAAGAGTATCACTTTTCTCACCTATGATGGCACCTTTTGTGCCACCAACAAAGTATCGGCCTTCATCCAACAATTTGATGTGGCCTTTGGAGATGAGGGCTTCACGGAGTCCTCCAAGCTACACCATGTAGCTATGCACTTCCAGAAGTCTGTTCATCGATGATATGCTAGCCTTCGCGGCAACAATGAGCCCCCAAAGACATGTAAAACTCTATGAGTTTTCATCATGAAGCAATTCCTTGCAAGCGATGCAAAGGACAAAGTGCTTATCAAATGGCGGAGCTTGAAGCTGCTCTTCAATGAGTCTATCCACAAATATGTAGACAAGTTTAGGGATTTACATCTCAAAGCTACAGTCTTTCAAAGGATAGACTTTTCCAAACAAAAGCAACAATTTTGTGCGAGATTATATGAAGAAATGGCCGAGTATGTCAACTCACAACGGCCTAGCACTATCACCAAAGTCATCCACCACACTATGGTTGCTTCAAGGATCAATTTCCAACAAGGGGTGAGAAGAAATTTCAACCCCATGGAAAGCAAGGATTGAAATGAAGCTAAAGGGAAGAGTAATGCTCAAAAATCTTCCCAAGGCAACACCAACACCAACAACAATAAGGCCAAGGAGAAAGGAGCTCACAAAGGTGAAAATAAGCTCTCTCCCAAAGAATTAGAGGCCTTTTTTAAAGATCATAAATGCTTTAAGTGTGGGGAGCAAGGACATGGTTATCGTTCTTGCCCCAAAAGAAATGTACGCAATGACACTCCTAGAGCTTCCATGGTTGAAGCTCCAAAAGAGGATACTCATTGCAAAGGTTCATCCCTCTCCTATGCTTGGGGAAAATTAAGAGAGCATAATGCCCTTATTCTCTTTGACCCTGGCTCTACTCACAACTTCATATCAACGGAGTTGGCCACTAAGTTGGGCATTCAAGCTTTTGAGATGGGAGATACTGTAAATGCTGACATAGCTTTCAAGGGACAACAAGCCTCCGTTACTCTCTTGATTGGGAAGTTGAGGCTTCATGTCCAAAGCTACGTCAACAGAGAAGACTTTTTCATCTCTCCTCTCCAACATGAGGATGTTATCCTAGGGGCACCGTGGTTCAACAACATGGCTGCCAACATGAAGTTCCCTAAAAGGAGAATCTACTTCACCTAAAGGGAAAATAGCATGTACATAGATGCTAATGAGTTAGGAAACACCATATTCCTGGTAAATACACTTGCTTTCGATAAGTCAATAAAAATCTCTATTTTTGCGTATATGATTTTTGTTAGAGAATCTGTAAATAATTCATGTGTTTTCACAAGTAGAAATAAAGGGATATTGTTATTAGATATCTTTGATAGTGATATTGTTTCTCATTTTTGAGAGAGAGAGAGAGAGAGAGAGAGAGAGAGAGAGAGAGAGAGAGAGAGAGAGAGAGAGATATCTAAACATCTTCTCTCACTTGGCATTGTTCTTTTTTGAGGAAAAATACACCAGCTAATTTTACACGAATAGTTGGTGTATTTGTCAAACCAAGCCTTGCCACCTGTTCTTTCTATCCATTGATAACCCTTTTTGTTGTGGTGCATGAATATATAACAAATGATAAATATTATGTTGACAATAAAATTTACTATTTTGTGTACAAACACTTGCTCGGGTTTGTCCTTGCTCGTAAAGAATCGCTTGGTGCATGGTAACACTCGCTATTATGCTGTGCTAAGCAAGAAGAGTGATGATAAGTGAGGAACTATTTCTTTCTCCTACGGATGGTTCTTCCTCTTCCCTACCCTCATTTCCCACTAGCTCTCTCCACCTTCGAAGGTGTTTGAGGCCTTGGGACTAAGGCTTGTGATAGTTAATAATTTTTGCAAAGTTTATATTATGCTTGTGATGCATGAAGCTTTCTATCTTCATAAGGAACACAAAGGTTGTATTGTACCAAGTCTCTCTTGATGGGAGAATCTATAATACTCCCAAAAGAAACTCGCTCCCATAAAACAGGAGGAATCCAAAGAACGAGAAAGAAGTGAATCCTTAAGTCCCTTTGAAGGTGTGGCTCCATGAAGACGGCGGTCTAGACTATCGCCAACTCCTCCCAAGAGGAAACAGTCAACCCATAGTCCTTCTCCTTGTCATTCCAAAAGGGAATAGAGGAAACAAAGGAAGAAAAAGGCAAGAAAGAGTTCACCCTCTTCTCCTTCTTCTTCACCTGTCTCCTCTTCTGATGAAAGCAATAGTTATTCTCTTAGAGAATACAAGAGGAGAGGACATTGCAAAACTTACACTGCATGGCGAAGGTCCCAAAAGCTCAAGAAATTTAAAGAGGAAGGAAAGAGTATCTCTTTTCTTACCTATGATGGCACCTTTGGTGCCACCGACAAAATATTGTCCTTCTTCCAACAATTTGATGCGGCCTTTGGAGACGAGGGCTTAACCTCACGGAGTCCTCCAAGCTACACCATGTAGCTATGCACTTCAAGAAATTTGCTCGTCAATGGTGGGATAGCCTTTGTGGCAACGACGAGGCCCCAAAGACATGGAAAACTCTAGGAGATTCCATCATGAAGCAATTCCTTGCAAGCGATGCAAAGGACAAAGTGGCTACCGAATGGTGGAGCTCGAAGCTTCTCTTCAACGAGTTTACCCACAAATATGTAGACAAGTTTTGGGATCTACATCTTAAAGATACAGTCTTTGAAAGGATAGACTTCTCCAAACAAAAGCAACAATTTTGTGTGGTATTACTTGGAGAAATGGCCAAGTATGTCAACTCACGACGACCTAGCACTATCACCGAAGCCATCCACCACACTATGGTTGCTTCAAGGATCAATTTCCAACAAGGGGTGAGAAGAAATTTCAAGCCCATGGAAAACAAGTATTGAAATGAAGCTAAAGGAAAGAGCAATGCTCAAAACTCTTCCCGAGGCAACACCAACACCAACAACAACAAGACCAAGAAGAAAGGAGCTTACAAAGGTAAAAATAATCTCCCTCCCAAAGAATTGGAGGCCTTTCATAAAGACCATAAATGCTTTGAAGTGTGGGGAGCAAGGACATGGTTATCGTTCTTGCCCCAAAATAAATATACACAATGACACTCCTAGAGCTTCCATGCTTGAAGATCCAAAAGAGGATACTCATTGCAAAGGCTCATACCTATCCTATGCTTGGGAAAAAGTAAGGGAGCATGATGCCCTTATTCTGTTTGACCCTGGCTCTACTCACAACTTCATATCAATGGAGTTGGCCACTAAGGTGGGCATTCAAGCTTTTGAGATGGGAGATATTGTAACTGTAGACAGAGCTTTCAAGGGGTAGAAAGCCTCCGTTACTCCCTTGATTGGGAAGTTGAGGCTTCATGTCCAAAGCTACGTCGACGAAGAAGAAGTTTTGTATCTCTCCTCTACAACATGAGGATGTTATCCTAGAGGCACCATGGTTCAACCTCATGGCTGCCAACATGAAGTTCCCTAAAAGGAGAATCTACTTCACCTATAGGGAAAAGAGCATGTACATAGATGCTAATGAGTTGGGGAACACCATATCTCTGGTAAATACGTTTGCTTTTGATAAGTCAATGAAAAGCTCTATTTTTTTGTCTATAACTTTTGTTAGAGAATCTGTAAATGATTCTAATGTTTTCACAAGTAGCAATAAATGGAATCCAGAGGAATTAGAGTTGTCTAATTTCCTAAATGGATTCCAAGATGTTTTCATTGATGACATCCCAAGTGAGCTACCTCCAAAATGAGGGGATGATGACCATGCAATAGAGCTTCTACTAGGAAGCTCACTGCCTAATAAACCTCCTTATTGAGTTTCACAAGCTCAACAAGAGGAGATCATGAGGCAAGTGCATGAATTGGTGGAAAAAGGAATGGTGAGGCCTAGCTCCTCTCCATTCTGTTCACAATACTGTTAGTGCAAAAGAAAGATGACACATTTCACATGTGTGTCGACTATAGAGCACTAAATAGGATCACTATTTAAAAAAAATAGATTTTTCGTGTCAGGGGTAGAAGATCTATTTGATAAGTTACAAGTTTTGGCCTGGCAAATGCTCCAGCCGCATTCAAACTTACGATGGACAAAAATCTTCAGGCCACTCAAATTCTATTGAGGAGTACAAGTGACATCTGTGAGAGAGAATAAGCTTTTCATTAATCAAAAGAAAAGTGAATTTTTCCTACAAGAGATTCAATATTTAGGTCACATTATCTCTCAAGATGGTATATGTTTGAATCCATCAAAATTGGAGGTAATAAAAGCATGGCCTAATCCAAGGAATCTACAGGAGCTAAGAAGCTTTATTGGTATGTGTGCATACTATAGATGCTTCATGGAAAAATTATCTCAAATAGTAGGACCATTGCATGACTTAACAAGGAAGAACATTTAGTACTCATGGACTGCTAAAGAACAAAATGATTTTGACAAGCTTACCTCTCAACCAGTCCTTATGCTTCTGGATCTCTCAAAGCCATTTGAGGTCCAATGTGATGCTTGTGGTGATTGCCTTGGAGCAGTTTTGCTTCAAGAAGGGCATGCCATAGCATATGAGAGCCAAAGGCCCAATGCCGATGAACGGGTCTTGGGCATATAAAAAAAAGAGCTTTTAGTTGTTCTACATGCCCTAGACACATGGAAGCACTATCTCTTGGGGGCTCCATTCATCCTACGAATGGATCACAAAGCCTCAAGAACTTCATGATGAAAACCAAGCTCTCCGACAAACAAATGAGGTGGGTAAATTTTCTTTTGCAATTTAAATTTCATATTATTCACATTGTTGGCAAGCACAATCAAGTGGTCGATACACTTTCACGACGACCAAGGTAAATATGGTGTCTATAGAAACTCAAAATAATCTATCTTTTATGATAAATGAGTGTGCTAATTGTTGGGGTGGTAAAGCCCAATGTGCCGCACCTGAGTGCTGGGCGGCCGGAGACTAACCGGGAACTAACACTGACCATTCATTCTATACAAAAGAATAAGGACTCATAACCCTAACACTATTGTGTTTGGAGTCCACCCAAACCTGTGTCTCCTCTCTTCTCCATTGCTGCACACACACACATGCTCTTGCATGCACTCTTCAACTGATATCAGAGCTCAGGGATTAGGAGCACCATTGGAGCTCAGCGGGGAAGCATGCAGAGAAGCAGCAAAAACTGCAGCACGTTTTTACAGATCTGTTTTGGCCTACCAAAACATTTTCATTCAAGTTGATTCTCTTTTTTTCTGACCGGTTTTTTGTCCTCTTCAACTTTGCAGAAGAACGCTTTCTCAAAATCCTCACCAATTTTGAGATACGTCACTCAGACTGCCTGCACGTCTAGGGTACACAGGTGCATATTTTTATAGATCTGTTTTGACCTGTAAAAACAACTTATTTCAAGTCCATTCTCATGTACCCCAACCGTTTTCGTATGGTCTACAACTTTGCAGAAGGAAATTTCTGCAAATTTTGCAAAGTTTGAGAGATATTCAATTCAGACAGCAGGGTGGTCTACCCTCGTCGGTTCTTCTGCGTACATGTTTTCATTGTAGACTCTTTCTGCAATGTCTGTCACATGCATATTTGATGTAAGATCTTGAGGGTCTGTTATATCAGACAAACCGCCAGAGCGGTTACAGAAAGGGTTTCTGTTGTTGATGTAAGATCTTATGCAGTTTATGTATTGTGATGGAAATATGCAAAGCCTATTGTTGAGGGTCGTAGTGAGGTTTTATTGAGCTGTGGGATTCTCAAATGTGGAGATCCTTTCGGTGATACAGGTTTTGGAGCGAGCTCCCGACATCCCCATAGTTTCAGCATCGACATAGGATGTATGTTTATGCGGTTAGTGCAGTATTGGTGTGCATCTGCTGACCCGCCATTGTTGGCATTGTTGTGATCTTTATGCGTATGCCTTTGACAGTGTTCAGTTGGTCAGAGACACTCTTCTAGAGTTGGAGACATTGACAGTGACATTTCTTTGAGATTTTATCTTGCTGGTTTAGCCACTTTGATCAGCGTTTCAGTCATTGTACACATTTGTTTTGGGTTCAGAAGTCAGTTTTGCAGGGGAGACTCTGCCGAAATTTTCCAGGTTTTCTATCATCTTCTTTAGTGGAGAGGATCTACACTTTTGTTTCTTGTCGAGTGATGGCTTCATCATCGGATAACTCTTTGTTCAACATTGAGAAGTTGGATGGTACTAACTTCCCATTTTGGAAGGAACAAATTTACAATGTCTTAGTACAGAAGAAGCAGATCCAGCCGATAAAGATGAAGGGGATAAAGCCTGAGGATATGGATGAGTATGACTGGGAGGGGTTGGATGAGCTTGCCAAGTCCACCATCATGCTGACTTTGTCAAAAGAATGTGTACTTCAATGTGAACATGGCAAAGACTAGTTATGCTGTGGAAGAAGTTATGTGACATGTATGAGAAGCAAAGTGCAGCATCACAGGTTTATTGGCTAAAAAATTTAGTAGATTTGAAGATTGGATGAGGGCACACCCATGTGCAACCATCTCAATGAGTTCAACACAATTTTTAGTCAGCTCTCTGTGCAGGGAGTCAATTATGACAATTCGCAATGTTCTTGCTAGTTACGTTGCCAGAAAGTTGGGATACTTTTCGCCTAACCATAAGTAACTCAGCACCTCCTGATGGTTTAACATGTGCTGATGTTGAGGGCAGTTTGCTTACTGAAGAAGTTAGCAAGAAGAATCTTGATACTTCTCGTGGTACTAGCAATGCTCTCATTGTTCATGGTCGATCACAAGAAAAGGGCAAGCATAATCAGAGAAGAAAATCTCGTAGTAAATCACGTGACCGAAAAGACATTGAGTGCTATCATTGTCACAAAAAGGGTCATATGAAGAAAGACTGTCGAAAGTGGAAACAAGAGAAAGGTAAAGACAAGAAGTCGGAAGAAGGCAAGACTAAGGAAAATAGTATAAAGATTGAAGAGATCAACAATGTTGTTGTTGAAGATTCCGATTGAGATATTTATCTCACATCTGCCATGGATTCAACATTTTTGGTTGCCACTGATGACTATGCTTTACAGGATTGGGTTATTGACTCGGGTGCATCGTTCATGTGACTCCTCACCGAGAGTGGTTCAATACATATGATGCAGCCCGTAAAGGTCGTGTTCGTCTAGGCAACGATTTTGCTTGCGACAAAGTTGGTGTTGGCGATGTGCAGCTGAAATTTCAGAATGGTTCTTCATTCATACTCAAGAATGTGAGACATGTGCCAAAGCTTACCAAAAGCTTGATTAGTAGAGGACAATTGGATGACGCAGGATATTACTGCACATTTGGTGATAGCTCGTGGAAGATCACCAAAGGTTCTTTAGTAATAGCACTTGGTTCAAAGTCTAGGACTTGTACATGCTACATGTATCCAATGTTAAAAACCATGTAATTTGTGTAACCGAGCATCCATCGCCGGTTAGGATATATGTCTCAAAAGGGAATGAAAATCTTATCTTGTTTTGGTTATGTGCTTGGCTTCAATTTCTCACACTTTTCAATTTGTGAGCATTGTCTTTATGGTAAACAAACACAATCACCTCACAAAAGGGGAAGCACTCGGAAAAGTGAGCCATTAGAGTTAGTGCATAGTGATGTCTGTGGATCTATGCCTAACGTATCCATGGGAGGTTCATTGTACTTTGTTACATTCATTGATGACTTCTGAAGAAAAGTGTGGGTATATCCTCTCAGGAAGAAGGATGAAGTTCTTTCAAAATTTCAGAATTTTGTGGCATTAGTGGAGAATCAGTCTGGCAAGAAAGTAAAGTGCTTGAGGTCAGACAATGGTGGTGAGTATGTCACTAAAGCCTTTCAGAATTTTTGTGATTCCAAAGGCATAAAAAGAGAGCTGAATGCTCCATATAACCCTCCACAAAATGGTGTTTCTGAGAGGATGAACCGTACCATATAAGAGAAGTTACGTAGCATGTTGTCTAATGCAGAGTTACCTAATGGATTTTGGGCGGAAGCGTTAGCAACTGCTGTCCATCTTATTAATAGATCTCGTAACAAGGCTTTAGATGAGAAGGTACCTGAAGAGCTTTGGTCTGGGAAGCCCCCTTCTTACAAGCATCTTAGAGTCTTTGGTTGTGAAGCGTATTGCCATGTTCCAAAGGAGTTTCGAAGCAAGTTGGCTCCTAAGTCAAAGAAATGCATATTTCTTGGCTATGGCAATCCTGGCAAGATGGGATTTCGGTTATGGGATCTTGAAGCTAAAAAGATAGTTTGCAACAATGACGTATACTTCAATGAAGAAAAGATGCATAAGAAGCCTGTGCATACAGTGGAGGTCAGGAGAGTTATCTTCCAAGAAGATGGAATTGTCCACAATAGGGTTGAAGTGCCTAATGTCAGAAAACAAGTGCAAAATCCTCCTGTAGTACAAGATGTTGCTGAGGGACAACCGGCTCAAGAAGTTATTAGAAGGTCTACAAGAGTTTCAAGGCCTCCTGATAGATTTACTCCCTCATTGGACTATATTATGTTGACAGATTGCGGAGAGCCTTCCTGCTGTAAGGAAGCCATGTCATTGGATGACAAGGCAAAGTGGGAGAAAGCTATGCAATCAGAAATGGACTCCTTGCATAAGAATCAAACTTGGAAGTTGGTTCGGTTGCCTAAAGGTAAAAAGGCATTACCATGCAAATGGGTGTACAAGTAGAAAATTACACCTGATGATAATAAACCCAAGTACAAGGCACGACTTGTTGCTAAAGGATTTAAGCAGCAGCAGGGTATTGACTTTGATGAGATCTTTTCTCCGGTTGTCAAGATGACTACTCTGCGGTGTGTACTTGCGTTGGTTGCTAAAGACGACATGGAACTTGACCAGATGGATGTCAAGACGGCGTTATTGCATGGTGATCTTAAAGAAGAAGTTTATATGCAGCAGCCAGAAGGTTTTGTTGAGAAGGGCAATGAAGACTAGGTGTGTCAGCTAGAAAAGACTCTTTACGGTCTAAAACAATCATCAAGGGAGTGGTATCGTAAATTCTACTCGTTCATGCTCTCTCAAGGCTACAAACATAGCAATATGGACCATTGCCTCTACACTAAGCAAGCTAAAGATGGTAGTTTGTTGATTTTGGTCCTTTATGTGGATGATATGTTAATTGCCGGGAAATGTAGGGATGAGATTTCAGCTTTGAAGTCAGAGTTACATGAAAACTTTGAAATGAAAGACATGGGTGAAGGAAGCCATATCCTTGGCATGCGCATTAAGCGAGACAGATGCAAGAAATTGGTCTATTTGTCTCAATCTGAGTACATTGCTAAAGTGCTCAAGCGTTTCAATATGGAGAAGGGGAAGGCATTGAGTACTCCATTGCCTCCATATGTGAAACTTTCTAAAAATGATTGCCCTAAGTCTGAAGAGGAAAAGGCTGAAATGGCAAAAGTGCCTTATTCATCTGCAGTTGGAAGTTTGATGTATGCTATGATTGCTACATGTCCTGATATTGCTTTTGCAATGGGAGTTGTTAGAAGATATATGTCAAATCCAGGCAAGGAACATTGGGAGGCAGTGAAAGGGGTTATGCGATATTTGAATGGTACAAAAGACATGTGCATTTTCTTTGGAAGAAAGGAAGCATGTGTCATTGGTTACATGGATGCAGATTATGCAGGAGACTTGGACAAGAGAAGGTCCACTTCAGGCTATGTTTTTGAATTCACTGGAGGTGCAGTTTCATGGAAATCTCGTTTGCAAGATTGTGTTACCTTGTCTACTACAGAGGCTGAATATGTTGGAGCTTCAGAAGCTTGCAAGGAAGCTATATGGCTTGGTCGGTTGGTGGGAGACTTGGGAATCAATGTTGAGATGCCTGTGTTACATTGTGATAGCCAAAGTGCTATACAATTGGCAAAGAATCCAGTGTTTCATGCAAAGACAAAGCATGTGGATGTGAAGTATCACTTCATTCGTGAGGTGCTTGAGGACAAGCGATTGCAGCTTGCCAAAATTCACACCACTGAGAATCCTGCTGATCTTCTAACAAAGGGCTTACCTTAAGAGCGGTTTGCACATTGTCGGGCACTCATGGGCATTGGGTAGATAATCATGGTCATTGTCTACTTGTATTGTATGTATATATACATTATCACCCCCAGCTTAAAGGCACATTGTCCTTTAAGTGGGAGGTTGTTGGGGTGGTAAAGCCCAATGTGCCGCGCATGAGTGTTGGGCGGCCGGAGACTAACTGGGAACTAACACTGACCATTCATTCTATACAAAAGAATAAGGACTCATAACTCTAACACTATTGTGTTTGGAGTCCACCCAAACCTGTGTCTCCTCTCTTCTCCATTGCTGCACACACACACGCTCTCGCACGCACTCTTCACTAATGTCTGAGACTTTAAGTATGGAACTACAGCCTTTGCATTAGGGAAGAAAAAAAGAACCATTCACCTTGGAGGATGGTTATCTTCCAAACGGCAATAGGCTATGTGTTACTCATCCATACAATAAGAAAGCCAAGTATGAATCCCATGCTTCTCATTATGCGGGGCAAAGAAGGATTCCATAATCTACTCTTTGAGCAGTAAAAATGTATTTCTGTTGGCCTACCATGAAAAGTAAACATACCATAAAGAGTATGTTTCAAAATGCATGGTATACCAAAAGTCAAAATTTGACCGAGGGAAGCAACTTGGATTGTTTCAGTCGATAGGCTTAGCAAGAAAACACACTCCATGCCCGTCAAAAACACTATTAAGGCACATCAAATGGAAACCCTCTTCAGATCTCAAATTTTCAAGTTCATGGCTTGCCAACATCAACAGTGTCGGACAAAGATCCTAAAATGACCAATAATTTTTGGAAGGGTCTCTTTGAGAATCTAGGAATTATATTAAATTTCTCTTTTGGCCTATCCACAAACGGATAACCAAAGTGAAACAACTAATCTAACTATTCTTGATCTACTAAAAGCCTATGTCGTAAAAGTAGATCAATGTTCTCAATGAGAGAAGTAGCTACCTCTTATAGAGTATACGTACAATGGTATTGTACTTAATTCTATGGAGAAAATATCTTTTGAGGATAAAGGGGAAAGATCCAAAAGTCCCTTACTACTTAAAGGGTATGGGAAGATCTTCACTGCTGATAAATATAGCCGAGACTTACAAGAATCTTTTCCAAAGATTAAAAAGGTTATATCCATCTCATAGCAAAGGAAAAAGGGGATGCTGCTAATAAGCACAGAAGAGCCTTAGCCTTTAAGAGAAATGATTGGGTCTTGCACAGAAGAGTCTTAGCCTTTAAGAAAAATGATTGGGTCTTGCTAAATTTTCTCAAGGCTCACCTAAGGCATACTACGGGCAAGAATCCTACAAGGAGCCACCAAGAGAATTATGCTAAACTAGCAAAAAGATACTATGGTCCTTTAAAAAAAATTCTTAAGCCAATCAATGAGATGGCTTATTAGTTAAAGTTGCCCAACCATTGGCTCGTTCACAATGCTAACCATGTGAGCCTACTCAAGCCTTACAAAGGAGAGCCACCAAAAGAACCAATAATGGAGGACCCACCAGAGATCGAAGATCAAGATAAGGCATTGCAGCCCGAATCGATTCTTTGACACGAATACAAGGTACTAAGAAACGGTAACATTATCCAATGATATCTTGTTAAGTTTAAGAATTATCCTTTTAAAGATTCTAGATGGATACAAGGAACCCAACTTAAGGATAATATGAACCTTGTCAATGCTTACAATGCTAAACTAAAGTAAGTAAATGAAAATGCATTTTTAAATGGACAGTGTTTTTGTCTTCTAAGACTCGTTCTCTTTCTTTTATTATGCAAAAAATTTAAGAAGTATGCATGCTTAGGATCATGTTTGTGATGACGACGTCTCCCAAACACCAAGTAGAACTTGTCACTCTATTTTGGAAGTATGATATAGACTAAAGAGCAGACATGCTTGTGGCAGCTAAGTCTCTCGAGCACTAAATGGATTAGTCATCCATTCTGGAATGATGTCGTAGGGTAAAAAGGGATCCTCTACCCGCTAAGAAACATGGACTAATGACTAGGCTTTATCTTCTCTACCTTTTAGTCAAGGATGACTATGATTTCAAGAGAGAGATAATGTCATAAAATATAATATCTAATTTTACCAAATTATTTTCTCATATTAAACTGATCATTAATATAGAAAGATAAAAGGGGAACAAGAGTTAAGATATAGATATGTGCTTCTAGACCTATCTCAACAGGGGACCAAAAGGAGAAATGGTTGCATCTCAATAGGGGTCCAAAAGGAGACGGTCTACCAAAGAGCAATATGCAATAAGTGCTTCTAGATTTACCTCAGCAAGGGACCAAGGGGAGAGATGGTTACATCTCAATAGAGGTCCAAAAGGAGGTAGTCTATCAAAGAGCAACATGCATCTAATGGAGCTTAAAAGACCTTAGGGTTAGCTTCATTAAAGACTTCCAAAGGTTAGTGTTAAAAAGTCCTTTGACCTTAGGCAAGCTAGGGTTGACCTTGAGGTGGGAATCCTATCCAAGCATGAGGTGCTTGTCGTGCTTGCTAACTAAAGTACTTAAAGTGTTTGTGGGAACCTTTCCCAAGCTTGAGGTGCTTCTCATGCATAAATGATGAAGTTTCTTGAAGTATTTAATTCAAACATAAACTCTCAAGAGGCATAAGAGGTTTCCATGCTTAAATGACTAGGTGCTTGAAGTGTTCAATTCAAACATGATATTTTAAGAAGCATAAAAGACACATGTCAAGATCCTCCCCATGTGGCTCTCATGATGTGCTTGAATCCTGTTGGATAGGCTTTAAAGGGGTCCAATGAGAATTTAGATGCATAAAAATAAACAATTAAGCTCTTTCTCTCAAAGAGAAAAAAGAGAACACATGTCCAAATGAAATGCAAATCCAACCAAGAGCCATGCTTTTGTGCTAAAGCTTTCCATATTCTTCATCTTCATTACTATGCTATTATGCTATGCTAAGCAGGAAGAGTGATGATAAGTGAGAAACTATTTCTTTCTCCTATGAATGATTCTTCTTCCTCTTCCCTACCCTTATTCCCCGCTAGCCCTCTCCACCTTCGAAGGTGTTTGAGGCCTTGGGAATGAGGCTTGGGATAGTTAATGATTTTTGTAAATTTTATGTTATGCTCGTGATGCATGAAGCTTTCCATATTCATTGCATCACCTAGGTCACAAGGAACACAAAGATTGTATTGTACCAAGTCTCTCTCGATGAGAGAATCTATATACAAACGCCTTTTTTAGGGGGGACCGTCCAAGTAAATCCGGTCCTCAACGATTGTCATGTTCTCTAATTCTCTCTCTCTCTCTCTCTTGCAAAAGTATTGTTCGCCAAGTCAATTAAGTACTATGTTTATGTTTCTACCATCAATTAAGTTCACCCCCTATGTTCTCAAAGTAATCTCACAAAAATGCTCACTCTAATTCTCTTAATTTCGCTATTCTCAAAGTTCATAGGCTATTTCCATTACACCAACCTTGTCTTATCCTTTTGAGCTTCCACCATGTCGAAATCACCCATGATGCACTAGTCTCCTTTGAGAGGATCTGCTCCATGGGGTCCACGCATAGTTTGGCTCTCCCCTTGGCATCACAAGGAGCATAGATGTTAATAACGGTGAAGGATTGACCTACCCACTTGATCCTTACCCCAAGGACTCTTCGTGAGGCGTTGTTAAACACAACCAAGAGCTCTAACTCCCTGTCAAAAATGGAGAGCACCCCACTATGCCCTAGGATGCCATCTATGTAATACACCACTTTATTTCCTATTGCCCGCTTCCTATAACAGAAAGCGTCAAGATGGTGCTCTTGAATTAGCCAACAATTTGTATATTTTTTTTGACCTCCTCCCAAAAGAGATCGATTTTCATGGTAGATTTTATGCCCCTCACATTTTAAATCTGAATATGTAAGTCATTGATTATGGTGAGAGTGGGACAAACTCCTCTATGTTTGACGAACCACATCTAGCCACCTATCTTTCGCTCTTCTCCTCTGCCACAGCCAAAAAAGAGGAGGATAGCTCTTAGGTAAGAAATCTCTTTGCATCCCTATCCATCAACACCTCAAAGGAGTTATCCAAATTGATGGGGGGTTCTTAAAAACCTGGAGGATTCTCCTTGCAGTGGAAGTTGCTCTGTGCCAATGTTTTTACTCTCTTGCATTTTATCATAGAGATTTGCTGCCAATCCTCGTCCACAACAGTCGGGGGCCGGGGGACGAGGAAATTTTTTGACAAGGTTTGATGGAAGGTTTGACCACAGAGAATGCAAAAAATTGCAAGCTTGGTGTGGCTTGATTGTTGTTATTGTTAGGGCTTGGCTCAGCGTTCAAATGTACTTGGGGAGTGTCCTTATGAGTGCCCATCTTTCCGGACTCGAGAACTTCATTATCTTTGATGCTCCAACCTTCTCCTTGCTTAGCATCTTTAAATTTCATGCTAGATACTGGAAATCCTTGTGCCTGCTAGCCTCTTCCCTATTATCATTCAGATAGAAATCTCTAGCAAAGTGACCGAACATTTCACTTAAAGCATGCTCCAAAAAAATGTACCAAATCTAAGAGGGATCACTTTTAGACCTACACCTACATTAATTTCCATGCTCTCTGGAGGAGGTTTACGTATATCCCAGCAAATGCATACTTTATTTGCCACGGTTCCCACCTTCCTGTGTGTTGGAATGAACAATGGAACACCTAGGGTGCTTGCTAGGTTTCCGAGGTTATCACATAACCACATTGGTAAGTTGATGAAGTCAACCCACACGGGGCACAAATCCTTGAAGGCCTTGGGGGATTCAAATTCCGAGATCCAAGGTAGGACGTAAACTGGGGAGCAATTCAGGTATAGCGGGCTTTTAGCCAGGATCTTGTAAGTTATAGCGGGGTTGTTGAGTCTAGCAGTGAAGAACCCTTTTGGTTAAATACTGAACGTAGTCAATCATTATGCCATGGTTTAGGACTACGGGACTAGAGATCCACTTGATGAGTTCTACTTATGAAGGTATTTTGCCCATAAGGGAAAATACAAAGGACAAATTGGCTTTAATCGGGTCGGTGGAACAGATACCATGCATGTATTTTCCACTTCCACCACCCGTGGTAGGCTTTTCTTCAGGGCTTGAAAGGCCATCTCCCCAATCAAAGGGATGTGGTTAGACTCTCCTCACCTTGCCCCTTCAGTAGAACTCTTAAGGTGACTATCCTACTATGTCTTGCCACTTTCTTGATCACCTCCATTGGGACTGGATGGCTGTGCCTCTAGATGATGGCCTCAAAAAGTCCCTTTGACCACTGCCTCTGCACGAGACCTTAGGTGGGACCTCCATAGTACACGGTAGATATAAAGTCCACTTACCCTATTCACCTCCGGTGGGAATGGCACCTAATTGCTCAAATCTAACCCAAAGTTGGTAGTGAAAATTAACACTGAAGATGAGGTACGCCTAAGATATTTCACACTGCAGATAGAGTGCCTAAGATAGTTCACACTGCAGATGGAATACGCCTAAGATAGATCACGTTGAAGATGAAGTGTCCAAGAAGAAAGAGAAGGATGCAGATTTGCACGCACTAGCCCTCGCTCACATCCCCTGCTGCCAGCTTGCAACCTTAGGCCCCACAGCTTTGCCCACCACCCCAAAGCAAGTCCACGATGCAAAAGACACTCCAACTCCTAAACCTACTGAAGCACGAGATTCGCAAGCATGTAGAAAGGTTCCTGCCCTGATCCCGACACCCTACAAACTACTCTCCATTGCAGTGCCTGATCACCATCGCCATTCTCCTCAGATTGCCATCTCCATTTATCATTGGAGGATAGATTTCTAATAGATTTCTATTCACAAGACTTTTGAGCCCCTTAGGGACACTTGTCTTACAAAGGAAATTGAACGACCTTCACCCTTTGGGTGCTAAGGCCTTTAGCAGGCCAAAAATTGACACATTGACACATTAGCAAGTCTCTATATATAAACAAGAACATGCCTAGGCTATCATGACCAAGGACATGATTAACAAGTCAAAGATTTTCTATGAAGGTTGTCAATAGAAAGGGATTGAGGTGCACAACAAACTATTAGCCCTGGGGTGGTCTAGTCTGAAAATGGGTGGCACAACGGGGGAGTTAGTGCGCAAATGCAATAGAGCAACATGGGTTCTAGGATGGGGGGAATTGATTCGATAGTTTAGAACTCCACCTTGCATTGTTACCTTTGACTAACAAAAGCAGCTGGAGTTAGCCTGACTTTTACTGGAGGGAAATTGCTAGAAGGCTAACCAATAAAGAACTCCAACGACGACTGATCCATTTTTGGGATGAAAACAACAAGCGGTTGAAATCTTTTGACTTTCTAGCTGACCAGCTTCAACTAAATGGCATGGAAAAGATGCTCGTATGTAGAGTGAAGGAGTACAAGTGGAAGTGTGACGCGAGAGAGAGTGCGAGAAGAAGAGCACGACGATATGGTGAACTCGCTCTACTGTAATGTGTAGAGCATAGTGAGTTCTTATTAGGTTTTTACAAAAGAATATGTGTACATACCTGGCGGCCCGCCCACTTACCTGGGCGACCACATTGGGCTTTATACCCCAACAACCTCCCACTTAAAGTCCAATGTGGCACTTTAAGTGTGAGAGAAGCTACTATACAAGCTAATATACAAGAGATGTAGAGAAGTGATGTACTACCCTACACCTAACTGCTTGCGAAAATGCGCAAAGCTCTCTGAGGGAAGTCCTTTTGTAAGTAGATCAACAGGATTTTCTGTGGTGTGAACTTTGACAAGCTGAAGTTGCTTATCCTCGAGCATTTCCCTGATGAAATGATACTTCATATCCACATGCTTTGTCTTTGAGTGATAAACTAGATTGCGAGCCAATTGTATAGCACTTTGACTATCACAATATAACACAGGCATCTCTTCTTTGATTCCCAAATCTGTTACTAGTCAATTAAGCCAAATTGATTCTTTGCATGCCTCTGATGCTGCAACATATTCAGCCTCTGTAGTAGACTGAGTAACACAATCTTGTAATCTAGAACGCCATGATACTGCTCCACGAGCCAATGTAAAGACATACCCTGACGTAGACCTTCGGTTGTCTAAGTCACCTGCATAATCTGAGTCTGTAAAACCCTTTACACTTAGCTCCTGACTCCCATAGCATATACGCATACTCTTTGTAGCTTTCAGGTATCTCAATATTCCTTTCACTGCCTCCCAATGTTTCTTGCTTGGGTTTGACATGTATCGACTTACTACTCCCACTGCAAATGCAATGTCTGGGCGAGTAGCAATCATTGCATACATTAAACTACCCACTGCAGACGCATATGGAATCTTATCCATTTCAGCCTGTTCTTCCTCAGACACAGGAAAATCTTATTTGCTAAGTTTTACATATGGTGGCAATGGAACACTCAATGCCTTTCCCTTCTCCATATTGAAACGTTGCAAAACCTTGTCAATATACTCTGTTTGAGATAACCAAATCAACTTCTTTGATCTGTCTCTCTCAATGCGCATACCAAGTATATGACTTGCCTCACCCATGTCTTTCATGTCAAACGATTTTGCCATCTTTGACTTCAAAGCTGAAATTTCTTCCAAGTGCTTGCCAGCAATCAACATGTCATCCACATACAAAATAAGGATCAGCCAACTGCCATCCTTAGCCTTCTTTGTATATAGACAGTGATCGAACTCACTACGTTTGTAGCCTTGAGAAAGCATAAAATTGTGGAACTTATGGTACCATGCCCTCGGTGATTGTTTTAAGCCATAAAGACTCTTTAACAACTGGCATACCAAATCTTCCTTGCCTTTCTCAACAAACCCTTCTGGCTGCTGCATGTAAATTTCCACATCTCAATCACCATGCAAGAACGCTGTCTTGACATCCATTTGGTGCAACACCAAATCTAATATGGCAACCAATGCAAGAAAGCATCTCAATGTAGTCATCTTGACCACCGGAGAGAAGACTTCATCAAAGTCAATGCCTTGTTCTTGCTTAAAGCCCTTGGCAACAAGCCTTGCTTTGTACTTTGGTTGACTATCATGAGCGATGATCTTATACCTGTAAACCCATTTACAAGGTAGAGCCTTTTTGCCCTGTGGTAATTTAACTAGCTTCCATGTCTGGTTTTTATGCAGAGCTGTCATCTCTGACTGCATGGCCAATTGCCAATTCCCGGAGTCTTTCATTTGCACTGCTTCCTTGTAACATGAAGGCTCATTGCAATCAATCAACATGACATAGTTCATAGATGGAACAAACCTATCAGGAGGTCGCGTGATACGTCTAGATCTACGCACAATAGGTGGCTCAGGCTCAGCCACAACTTGTGGTTCCAATCGATCCTGTCCTTACTCCTCTTGAGCCCTGACATTTTGTCTTGCACGTGCAAGTCCATCTTCTTGGAAGACAACTCTTCTAATCTCCTCAACCCTCTCTGGTTTAGAATGACATTTGGATTCATTAAAGTGAACATCATTGCTGCGGACAACCTTTCTGGATTCGGAATCCCAAAGTCTGTACCCCGTCTCACCAGAATTACCATAGCCTAGAAAGATGCACTTTCTACTCTTTGGCTCAAGTTTGTTCCTAAATTCCTTTGGAACGTGAGTATATGACTCACAGCCAAAGACTCTGAGATGCTTGTATGAGGGCATTTTTCCTGACCATACCATCTCTGGCACTAAATCCTTCTGCAAAACCTTGCTAGGAGATCTATTTACAAGATGAACAACTGTTGATACAGCTTCAGCCCAAAACCCATTTGGCAGCTGTGCATTAGACAACATACTTTTGACCTTCTCTTGTATGGTCCTATTCATCCTCTCAGCAACACCATTTTGAGGAGGATTGTAAGGAGTAGTAAGTTCACGTTTTATACCTTTTGACTCACAAAAGTCCTGAAAGGCCTTTGAAACATACTCTCCACCATTGTCAGTGCGTAAGCATTTAAGCTTCTTGCCACTCTGATTCTCCACAAGTGTCACAAACGTTTTGAAAACACTAAACGCTTCATCCTTGTGCTTGATAAAGTAAACCCATACTTTCCTCGAGTAATCATCTATAAATTTCATAAAGTAAGAAGCTCCCCCTAGAGATAGGTTAGGCATAGGTCCACACAAATCACTATGAACAAGTGCCAACTGTGTACCTCTTCTACTGCTTCTATGCTTATGTGGCTGCTGTGTTTGCTTACCATACAGACAATGTTCACAAAATTCAAAATCATTAAATGAAAAGCCAGGAAAATAACCAGAACGAGACAAGATTTCCATTCCCTTCTTGGACATATGTCCTAACCGGCTATGCCACAAAGAAACGTTCAGCTGCTCGGTTACATTGATTACATTTTTAGAGACATTTGATACATAAATCATGTAAAGTCCTCCAGACTTTACTCCATGTGCTACTGTCATAGAACCCTTGGATATCTTCCACATTTTCTGTCCAAAAGTGGTGACGTAGCCAGCATCATCAAGTAAACCTGTACTGATCAAGCTCTTTGTAATTGCGGGAACATGTCTCACACTCTTCAGCGTGAAAGAAGAGCCATTCTGAAACTTCAATTGAACATCTCCAACACCTAAGATCTCACATGTCTGCCCATTGCCTAGCCGAACATGATCTTTAGTGGTCACATAAGAGGTAAACCACTCCTTGTTTGGAGACACATGAAGTGATGCCCCTGAGTCTATAATCCAGTCACTCAATGCATTTCCATCAGATGCTGTAAGAAGAGCTGAGTCCATTGTATTCTTCAAGAAGTAGATGTCTCCTGACACTAGACTGTCATCCTCTGCAACATTGTTTGTCACATTTATTTCTTGAATCTTCATTGAGGAATTGTTCTTCTCACCATGGTCTTTAGCTTTCTCTTTTCCTTTTTCTGCTTTCCATTCTCTGCAGTCTCTTTTCATGTGACCCTTCTTGCCACAATGGTAGCATTCTATGTCACTCTTGCCTTTAGCACTGCGGGACTTGCTACGAGACTGATTCCTCTTTCCACCTTTGTACTTTTCTTTGGTCCTTCCCCTGACAACTAAGGCTGTTCCTTTGCCTTTGTCCATTGTCTTTCTATTGGTTTCTTCAGTAAGCAGACTTCCTTCTACACCTGCTATGTTCAAACCATCTGGAGGGGCAGAATTACTCAAAGTTGTGCGAAAAGTGTCCCAACTTTCCGGCAATGTGATCAACAGGAACATAGCTCTAACAGGTTCATCAAACTTGACACCTTGAGATGACAATTGACTGTAGATTGTGTTGAATTCATTCAGATGATTGGACATAGGTGTCCCTTCTTTCATCTTCAAGCCAACAAGCTTCTTAAGCCAGTATACCTGTGAAGCTGCACTCTGCTTCTCATAAAGATCACTCAGCTTTAACCATGCTTGATAAGCTGACATCTCGTCTGCTACATTGAAGTAAACGCTTTCTGCCAAAGTCAGCATAATGGTAGAAAGTGCCAATTCATCCATTTCGCTCCATTCATCTTCCTCCATATCTTCTGGTTTTATCCCCTTGAGCTTTATAGGTTTTATCTGCTTCATTTGTACCAACACGTGCCAAATGTGCTTCTTCCACAATGGGAAATTGGTTCCATCCAGCTTCTTGATATTGTAAAGAGCAGTGTCCTATGATCCAGCCATAGCTACGCTTCACAGTAGTTTACTTTCTTGGGAAAAATTCGGCAGAGTTTCCCCTGTAAACTGACCTCTGAACCAATATCAACCTGTCAAATGAACCAAGAAAGCTTCAGATTCTGCATAAATTTCGGCAGAGTCTCCTTTGTAAAATGGCTCTGGTGTACTCAAAAAATAGACCAAAAAACAGCTCAAAAAACCACTGTCTCTCTAACACTGTAAGCTGTGGGTAAACCTGTCCTGCACCTGTACTGTCTCTCATTGTCCCGTCACTGTCCTGTAAGCATAGACTGCGACAATGCCTCAACGACAGTAAAGCAAAGATGCAATCCCAACTGTCTAACTCACAGTCAATACATCCTAGCTGCCTATCTAAGGGTGCTCGAGGGATCGCTCCAAGACCCGTATCACCGAAAGGATCTCAACATTCGAGAATCCCCCAGCTCAATAAAACCTCACTCGACCCTCAACAAAGGCTACAGTAAAGCTGACAGTACATAGACTTCCCACAAAGTCATACATCCACAAATTTCCCACTATATGCTGTAACCGCTGCGGCGGTTGTTTGTTGCGTGACTCACAGCCAGCAAACCCTCAACAGACATACATCATCTCTGACAATACATCCCATGTGGAAGTACCTGCAATGTCAGGATGAAATCAGGAATATCAAGCAGCAAACACAAGCTACCTGATGAACTAGTGAATGTCGCCTACAGTCTGTGTGTAGATGCGCCCGTGTCGTATGTGACACGCCTCCAAGAACTGTGAGCCGTCCTTCGATGTGTAGATAGCCACAAATCAACACTCTGGGAGTGCCGATATCCTCAGCACCTGTAGTCGTAGGCCGAAACCCCAAATTTGCAGAGTCGGATCTGCACCCGCTGAGACCACGTAGTCGAAAATGGCATGCGCAGAACTTTGTCGAAGCCGAACGGTGGCCGAGATGACCTCAGAATGAAATTCTGAGAACACCAAGCCCTTTGGGCTTACCCGCAAGATTTGGGGCCGTGTCTTCGCCTATCGAATCTCACTCCAATCTGAGCAGGTGACTCTGGCTACCTGCAAACGCTGCCCCGAGCCTCGATCTGAGCTCTGATACCAGTTGAAGGAGTACGAGCGGAAGTGTGACGCAAGAGAGAGTGCGAGAAGAAGAGCACGACGATATGGTGAACTCGCTCTACTGTAATGTGTAGAGCATAGTGAGTTCTTATTAGGTTTTTACAAAAGAATATGTGTACATACCTGGCGGCCCGCCCACTTACCTGGGCAACCACATTGGGCTTTATACCCCAACATAGAGCGGTTGAAGGCCTTGACAATGGTTGTGGGACGGGTGTCTAACCTCACTCCTATCTTATTACAAATTTAGCAAGAACCACGATTAAATTGTCAATCCATGGGACGAAGCTGACTTGACTAATGCATAGAGGCTACAAGAGGTTGTCAATCTCTTGGAAAACATCAAACAACTCTCATCTAACTCAAGCTACACTCAAGTGACTGAAATCACCAAAAGCCAATCGCTCATCGACAAACAAATCACATCCATTACAGCATCAAATGACATCCAAACGTAATGAAACTTCTAGGACAAGTTTATAAGACCTAAGCACACATCCTTATGGTCTCAAATCCCACTTTAGGTCAAGTACAAAAATCGCGATTATTAACAGCAGCAGTGGATTTTTGACCTAGTCGTTTTCGACCCAGAATGCATCTAAATGCTTAGCAATGATGCCCCAATACCCTGCCTATACTTAGTTTTCAATTTTGAAGTGTAAATTCCTATTTATGATGAGATTAGCACGGGTCGGCGATGCCAAAATCTACAAAATACTGTGAAATGCTTATGTCAATGCGTAGAGCTCTTACCTGCGGTTGCAATGCAACAAAAAGCAATTGCAATGTGACAACCAGGGAGGGAGTAGGAAACGCGAGAAGGAGAGAAGTGAGCGCCATTAGCTCACGCTGTGTATTTCATTATCCAAAACTTGAAAATAACTTACAAAAATTGGCTTGTATACCGTAGCCAAGGTTTTTGGTGGTGGTCAAAACTAATAATCTGGGAGCTCTAACTAAAGATGGGTAAAGACAGGTTGATACAATCTGGAAGCTAGCCTCGGCTCATCAATTACAAAGATTTATATGAAAAATAGGAGTTACAATATTCTCGATTTATCAAAATAATAAGTGTTTTTACAATGAGAACTCCAAAAAATGGTATCCAAGTTAGTTTGCTACTAACATTCTCCCCCTCCTTGCCTGTGTCGTCCCTTGACATAGCTTATGAGCTAAAATAGTCTTTGGGTTGACGGCTGGCGAGGCGATCTTTAAGTGCATGCAGCGCTGTTTTGTATCTGATCTTTCTCTCTTTGTATGGCACCTGCAGAAACTCCATAGCGACTCTGTTTTTAAGCTCAACTGTGGAGTAGCCTACAAATCTTGAAGTCAGGTTGCTGATCATTGGCCCAAAAATCTTTGTTCGCCAAGTGAAGAACCCTGTGTAGAATGCTTCCTCAAATGCCAACATATTATGAGAAGGTAAGAACATGCATCGGGTGTAGAAGCCATAGAGGACTTCTTTGGAAGGTTGACCACTGAGATCATAGCATAACCCCTTATTGCTCTCGAGGAATGACATCCACGGGGCTCCTGCTTGCTCTAGCTCATGAAATACTTCAATGCAGGTGAGCAGTATTTGGCAAATTTTGTAAAGAATACCACATGAAAGATTAGGTAGACTATTGAAGAATGACATGGTGCCCGTTAGGGTTTTCACCATGTATTCTTCTGTCAGTGATCCCTTTTTTGGAGTTGGCAATCTTAGATAATTTAGCCATGTTGGCCGCTATTTTGTTATTGCCGCACATGCTTGCCATGTCCTTACTCTTGGTACAGGATAAGAAGTTGGATCCTTTTGAAGTGCCGCAGGTGATCTTTTGAACAGAATCAGGTATCTTGGATTCTGTTCAGCCAGCCCTTGTTCCAGTTAGGGTGGTCTTCATCTATGTCTTCTACTTGCATGTCTTTATAAAGTCGCTCTTTGACCTGGAGCAACTCCACTTTTATTAAGGGATATGGTAGGGATTGCTGATGCCATTGTGCATTGATTTGATTGGGGAGTGAGTTGAGTAACATTGACAAAGTGAAGAACTCTCAACTCCCAATCCATCACTGCTATCCACTGCTCATCCGTCTCTTGTGTAATCTTTTCCTTAAGTGCATCTTCCTCAGCTTTTGACAGCTGGACCATTGACACTTCATCTACTTCTGTTAATGGTACTCGGAAATTTTCTTCGCCATCTAGCACTTCTGCTAGCTGTGTTTCCGTCTCAGTGAAAGTGGCTGAGGGAATATCTGTGTGGCTACTCTGAAGTACCTGCTTCTTCCTGCGTCTCTTGTCGTCCATCTCTTAGCAGTTGGTTGACTCTCTTTAGCCCGGCTATTTCTTTGAGCAGCTCTTCTTTTTGTTGCACCCGCATTAATGCCAGGTCTCTTCGTTGAGACTGCTCCAGCTTTAGCTCTAGCTCAAGGTCTTTATTCTTTTTCTGTAGTGCTTTGTACACTTTGTCTGTCCCTTTGATCGAGGAAAATGTGGGATTTTCTCGTATCTGTCTCGCAGAAAGGTTGCCTGATCATTGATCCTCTACTCTGAATATTGCAAGGAGGCGTTTGCTATGTCTAGCTGCACTTGAATCTTTTGAATTGGCAGAGTTGTAGTTAGAAATTCGTTAGTAACCTCTGTCAGCTGTTCCTCTTTTGCAAGCATCTGTCAAATTCATGAGAAGTTCACCTAACTCCTCCATTTCCTTTTGCTGTTTATCTCTTGCTAGCTGGTGTTGTTCAGCTTCAACCTTCAATTCTTAGACTTGTCCTTGCAGATCTGTGATGACATTTAGTCTGTTTCCTAACTCTCCTTGGAGACCATCGATCACCATCTCCAATTCTTTAGCCTTTGTGCTACGACTAAGTGTTGTTGATCGGAGTTTTTGTGTCATATCCTGCATTTGCTTTGTATATTCATTAACTTGCAGGATTACCTCATCATTTGTCTGCCAATCTTCATTTCTTGTGAGCTGCCTAGACGTTTTGGCAATCTCTTGTGACTCTCTTGGTGGAGTTGTGGCGGCCCTCTTCTGCTTTGTCATCTTGAGGCCTCAGTAGGGTTTGTATGCATTTTATGCAGCTTGAGAGGCATACAAGGATTTACGACTTGTCAAACAGAGTTCCGCTTGATTAGATAATAAGGCTTGAGGCCGGTGTCAGTTGCCGACACTACTGAGCTGAATATTTTTGGCATTATCTGAGAAGCTGATACAAATAATAAACAACCGAGTGCAAAGGAAATGTCTTTCACCAAATGCAATCACTTATACTTCCATCTTGGAGGCATGTGGCACTATTCAAGACCTTGTTATGGGCAAATAAAATCACGATGATATTGTTAACTGAGAGTTGTTCTCGTGCTTAGTAACACTGAGTTGGTCGAAATGTATACCATATGTTGTGCTTGGCAATGCTTTGGTCGATATGTATGCCAAATGTGGTGCCCTTTACTCCAAGGTTTAATGGCCAAAAAGGCCAAAGTCCACCCAAGGCAAAGTTAGTGGCCGCCCAATATTGGATCAATTAAGGGCTTTTAGTGTGTAAGCAAGAAAAGGAAAAAGGAGAGATGGCGTGCAGACGGCAGCGGGCAACGCATGGGAGGAGGAAGAGCTCATAGCGAGCTCTGCGGGCATCGGTTGACGAAGTCCTAGAAGAGAAATTTTACCAGCACATTGGGGCGACCACATTTGGAGCAATTCCGTCGCATTTTGCGCTGCTACGGACGCACTCGAACGACCACGTCATCAGGACGGGTCCCGCGCCACATCAGTCACGACGTCGTGGCTGATGCAAAAATTGAAGGGGGCTTATTTTAGGGCATCACCAGAGATATAGGAGGAGGACTCCAAGGGAAGAAAAGCTTGGAAGGGCATGACGAAGCAAAGGAGGTAACGAAAGGAAGGAGTTGAAGGGCAAGAAGAGGAAGAGCTCCCTATCTCTCGCTCTCGTCCTTGAGGCAAGCAAGCTTTTCTGTCTCCCTCTTGAGTTTAAACATACAAAGCAAGGCTTTCTCTTCCTCACACCCTCTCGAGTTTGAACATAGCAAGCAAGGCAAGACTTGAGAGCTCGGAGCAAGTTGAGCATGAAGGAAAATCGGGAAGCTTCGAAGGGGAAGGTAACATAAGCCGAAGAAGAAGGTCCAAGGAGGGTCTAAAGTTGGATGAGTTTGAAGATGAAAAGAAGAAACAAGATAAAAAAGGGCAACGAGCATCGGACATAAGTAAGGGAGTTGAAATGACATCAAGCTTCGAGCAAGCATAAGCTTTGAGCCTACATAAGTCGAGAATTGAGCAAGTATAAGACAAGGGGGCAGAAGAAAAGGGATTCGAGTTGAAAGGGGATCGAGCTTCGGGAGTTGAGGCAGTGCATGCAAGCTGCATATCATTTCTGAAAACTGAAGATTGAGACAATGAGTCGAGATAAAGTTTGCAGAAGTTACTTCATCGTCATCAGCTAATGTTTGATTAAGCATTTTATTAAGTCCGGTGTCGTTAATGGCCCGGTTAATCCTGCAAACGGGAGCTTAAACTCCTAGTTAGCAGCTGATCCAAGTGACGGTGCTGTTAACAGCCCGCCTTGGCTAAAGATCGAGTTGTAAAATATATTAATCGATTAATTGTTGATTGCGATGATTGTCAGAGTCAGTTGCATCAGTGTCTCTTGTTCTCTCTCTTTCACACCTCCCACAGCTAGAGGGTCGGCGCCTGCCCGACTCACGTAGCGAACACATATCTGCCGACATCTTTGGTGAACCCGACGTGAAACGAGCCGCGGTGGGAGGTAAAGATGGAGAATTTAGAGCAGATGATGAAGATGATTGCAGAATTAAGTGCAAACAATTTTGATGATAAGTCAACAGTTCCAGATTTTTCAAAGATGCTTCAATTGGTTCAAGGATCTCTACTTGAAATAGAGACTGTAAAGAAGAAAATCAAATTGATGAAGCTTTTGATGCAGCTTTAGATGCAGTATACGAGGAGAGACGACTCTTTGATGGATACGATCGAGAGGGCTACCTAGAGTGCTATGAGATAGAGACCAAGGTAAGAGGGATACAAGAAGAGTTGATGATCGAATCTCTTGAGTAGTTAGTGAGTTCAGATGTGAAGGAGCAGATTCAAGAAGTTACCAAAGCTTGCAACGACGACTGGAAGTATTTCAAAGAAGCTATGGTGCAAGTACGTTATGAGCAGTATGAAAGATATCAGGAACAGAGTGCAAGTCTACTAGACTACGCAGATATCCGACGACAAGTACGATCAAAGTTAGAAGCTATGATCGATGAGTGTATTGTGCAGGATGCTACCTTCTTACAGGCTAATGATGAACACATAGTCAAAGCTGTATATGCAAAGTTGGGGTTTGCAGATGCCTTGTATGAAGTAGAAGTCCTTGAAAGTGAGTCTCTGCAGCCTCAAACTACACAGGGTGAATTTTTCAAAGAACATGTACCTGTAGTACAAGAGGGAAAGAAATCAAGGGATCAAAACAACGAAGTGGCTACAGCTCAAGAAGAAATTGTGCAGGTCAATGAGTGCAGTCATATTCAGGTAGACATGTAGGAAGTTTCAGTTACAGCTGATACTTTTGCTACTGAACCAGAATCAGAGCAACATTTTTCTGGCACAGACTCTACCATAGAGTTGAATGATGATACAAATGTTATAGGTCAAAGCAGGGCTGCTGTTGAGAGCAGCAGGACCATGGATTTTGGTATACCATATTTACCAAATTTGGATGTACCAGATTTTGAGGACTTGGCTAAGCAAGAGTATGTGCTTGAAGATCTGCAAAATGTTGATTCAGAGGGGGTGCAGACTCCTTCATTGACAAGTTTTTGTGAATGACAGCTACAAAAGTGGAAAATTGGACATGAATGTGATGATAATGAATCAGAGGGGGTGCAAACTCCTTCTTTGAAAAGTTTCTGTGACCTAGAGCTACCGATCTGGTAGATTGATCCTGAATTTGATGATGGTAATTTAGAGAGGGAGCAAACTTCTTCTCTATCAAGAATTTGTGACTTAGGTCTCATTCTATGGCAGAATGATCATGAAGTTGATGATGCTGATTCAGAGGGGGTGCATACTGAAGTGAAATCTCTTGTTGATGAATATGATTGGTTTCATTGTGTCGATGATACAGACATGGCACTAGATGAAATTTTCAATGTACATGCTGAAATTTGCGCTGCAAAAGTGCAAAGATATTTGGATGAGGGTAAAAGACTTGAGGAGCATTCTACAGTAGATGTATTTAGTATGCATATCATATGTGAAAATCTTAGTCTGCAGCAACCTGAGATGTGCAAGATGGAGGAACCTTCTCTAGCGGTGGACCTAGATCTCATGTGCTTACTGGACGAAGCTTTACAAGGGTTCTCAAACACAGATGCTAAGGATACCGATCAATCTATATTCATGCATGAGAAAGTTTGTTCAGCTGCAATCGATGATGATCTGATGGAGTTGTTAGACAATGCACTACTGGATTTTGAGCCTCTACGAGATAGAGAATTGTTTTTTGATGCATCTTTTGAGCCTAATGAAGAGGATTTTACCAGACACTTGATGTATTTAGATATGCATGATTGGGATTCCAATACTAGTGAGAGTGAAGGTGCACTGCCAATGCTTTTACCTGGGATTGATGATCGGCAATTGGATGCGCCAATTGCACAGGGGGTATGGCAGTATTTGATGCTACCTGGTGCTATATGGGGTCTAATATGACCCTATGATGTAGGAGATTTTGGGCTAGCTTTTGGCCCAGGAGGTGACAGGTATATGCGTGGTCCTCAGCAATTGACTTATATGCCATATGATCCAGGCGGTTTGCATGGAGATTTGTGGGTTAATTTATGTTTATGCTATACTGATTGGAAATTCTTGTATTTTCCCTATGATCCTGGAGGATGGTGCAAATTTTTTAAAGGAATGCTCACAATGGGGCAAATGATTGGTTTCCCGTTTGATCCCGGGGGCTACTAAAGTGCCAGCTGTAGATTTGAAGAGTACCAGCTATCTGATGTAGCAGGTTGCATGGTACAAGGTTTTGTTTTCTAGATTTATGGTAAGTCAAAAGAGGTTTTTTGGTATGCAGTCAATAAGCTTACATGGCTGGCTTCAAGTTGATTTCTTTGAACAATTGATAAAGTATCTTCACATCTTTTGAGTTGGTTCTGCTACCAGAACTTGAGGTAAAGGCCTTGACGGCCATTTCGTGTGCAGATAGAGTAAGGCATACTTGAGCTAGACAGGGTTCCTTAAAGAGAGCTTAATGGGCAAGCTGTGTGCAACATTAACTGGAGCACTTGAGTTTTGCAAGGTTCGCTAAAAAATTCCATGATTGAATGCTTTGAAGATACGGCAGATACGGTTCAAAGATTATTGATGGGTAGCTAGCTAATGATTAAGCTAGAACGTTTATGATAGGGTATAAGCCTTATTTCATTTTTTATATGTTTACCAGTTAAGTGAGTCTGATGATGGGAAAGAGCTTAAGGTACCCGTAGTAGATGCAGATTGAAGTGCTGTTGGCATAGACCGGAGGCTGTGCAAGTTCAGAGGGGGTGAATGTTGTGCAGCTCCGCTCCCATGCTAAGAAATATGCCAAGAAGATGCACATCAAGCTTATTGAAAGCCTACTTGATTAATGGTCAGTGATGAGGGCTTGTTAATAGGCCAAGTTTAATGATTAATGTATGCTAGATGTGGCTTAAAAGGGCCAACAAATGCCTTAATGATGCCAAAAATGACTATGCTTGAAGTGAGCACAGATGGGAGTTTATGATTTAGAACTGTAGTGCTTGAAGTGCTATACCGGCATGTCTTTACGGCTCGTCGATAGGAGCTACGGTGAAGAAGTTATGGCATATTGAAGTTTGAGTCGATTGCAGATCCGTACTGGATTGGGCAACTGCAACTAGGTGACAGAAATGAAATGAATGCATGGGCCTAAAGTGCTCACTTTGTGGGGCGGGTTGGTCTTTTCAGATCAGCGACGATCAAAGTTCCGGTTGCCAAGATATTAGCCGTTAAAAGATTCAACGGGGGCCGGCTCCGTACCTATCCTGTCCGCTTGATCGGAGTGCCATCTGGGGATTTTACAGCCTCAGTAGGGTTTGTATGCATTTTATGAAGCTTGAGAGGTGTACAGGAATTTACGGCTCGTCAGACAGAGTTCCGCTTGATCAGATAATAAGGCTTGAGGCTGGTTTAGTTGTTGGCACTACTGAGCTGGATAATTTTGGCATTATTTGAGAAGCTGATACAAGTAGTGAGTGGCATAAAATGGTAACCATCTTTTTGCAACATTTTTCAGCCTACTCAACATCCTCTTCCTCATATGTGTATATATTTTTCTACGCTATTAAGTTATCTAGAGTAAATTCCCCCTCTTCGTTTAACCTTTGTGGCGACACATACATTGTACTCTTCCCAAAAATGTCACCTTAGGCATATATTTATATTACCACCCTTTTCTTTTTTGCTTCGTAAATAAAAGTAAGCATACAATAACCAACTATCTACCCCCAAACTTTCTTACCTCTTGTGAATTAGTAGTAGAAAAATAATATATCCATCTTCCATCCCATATAGATAAATTACCATGAAATCAGCTCTCCACTTGTCTTTACCAAAGATTATGGTCCCTCTCTACAAGTCTTCTATGCCCCCTACATAGGTGGCCCAATATCTCTTAAGAATATACATATAGTTTTTCTCCTTTCAAAAAGACTCCAATTGTATATTCTTTTCACAAGAAAATAATATTGGGCCCTCCTCTATTTGTTTAAGCATCATAGCCTTTTGAAAAAGCATGATTCCCCTTGGATGCATAAGGTTCCCTAGCCTAGTGTGGACCTTCCAAACCGAATTCCTTGGTGCATGGGCGTGAAGAATAGTCCAAATTCATACCAAACATGTTGATAAGGTCAAATTTTCCTTTTTAAGCATGTCATTCCGAGCTACAGGTAAAAAGTTATGGTCAAAATAGTGTAAATCTGTCAGATTCGCAGCAAAAGGAAACTGTAAATCAAGTAAATCAAGAGGGCGAGATCTTATTTTTCCCCTAATCATCTTCTAGAAGAGCAATGAGTGTTCAAGGTCACTTGCATGTGATGGGACCAACCTAAAGATGCTTTCTAAATGCCAAGACAGACAAGTTGAGATACCTCGCAGGAGCCGCCCGTAGGGCCTCATGGTGGGGCCCACCTACATTATGCACCCCTATGGAGCCTTCACGGTCTAAAATGATATTTTTGGTGAATAAATAGTCCCTTTTATGTCCAATATTCAATGAGTGGTCAAAGGACACTTAATTAGGGCTAATCACCTACCCTAATTAAGTGTAGCATAATCCCACTCCTACACAACTATAAATAGTCCCCCTTGGAGAGACTCAAGGACACACACCTATATTTTCAACTTCATGTTGTTTCTTGATCAATAGTAGAGAAAACCCCAACTCTCCCTCTTTCACATCCTCCCTCCTAACCCTCCTCTTTGGAGGAAGTGCAACTCTATCCTCCACTCTTTCTATTCTACAATCTCTTACTCCATCAACCCAATAAATCATTTGTAGCCCCTCAATAACTTGTAAATACATCATGATCTCTCTCACGGTTATGTTAATGATCATTAAATCATCTTCAAAACTTTCAAGTGTCGCAATTCGTGATGGTTAGCCAGCGTCTGTCCTCCCCTTAAAAGGTGTGCGAGAAATCAAGTAAGTGTTATATTCTCAATTTACCATTGGTTTGTTTCTCCACACTTATTCAATTGGTCTAAAGAAAATTCTCTCTTCAGCTCTCTTTTTATTCATTACATATGCATGTGGCTACCTCTCATGGTGATTTTATTTGTCACGGCATTGCATAGATGGAGATGAACTCTCTATGCAAAGTGTGTTAGTTCGATGTAGGTGATTCTCTTGTGTGTTTTTTGAGAGGCAGGCCTTGTGTGCATGATTTTTTGATGAGTCCTTGAGAGAAGAGGAGTTTGGATGTATCATGGGTATTCTTATGGGGAGAAGGTGAATGCTATTCCACAAATTGCATATTTACATTTGATGCACGGCATTGGGTTGCATGATCGTTGATGGTGTCAAGTGTCCAAAGTGTACATAGAGTAAGGGTTCTCAAAGTGTGTTGCTTGAGTGGGTGAGTGAAAATGTTATTTTTATTGGTTTCCTTATCCACTCCCAAAAGAAGGTGGTGCCCCAAGTAGTGTGCGTACCTCTTTACGAACATTTTGTGAGGGTAGGCCCATTGGTTTGGGTTTAGAGGCCCCATTTCAAAAAGCTCGCCCTCATAAAGTGATGCCCCCATTGAGGAACATATTTCCAAGTTACCTTCAAATTTTTTAGTGATGAACAATGGAGTTCCCACCTATCCATTTCATTTTGCACAACACATTAGAGTAAATGTTCACATAGATAGAAAAGTCTTTTTCCAGCAACGCATTGTTTTTATGTTTGGTGCAGAAAGACTTAGAGAAATACTGGCATCACCCAATCCAATTATACTTCCAATCATCAATTATGAAACTTCTTTTGATGTTCACATTTTCATTTTGTTTTAAAGGCAGGAACAAGGAGTGGTGAAGGGGTGCTCAAGGGCCATATGAAGGAACGAGGTCTTCAAACCAACAACGAGGAGTAGCACATGAATTACGATCAAAACAATGAACCTTTTAGGCCTATTGCTCGGCAATCCATTCATATAATCATTGCAACTAAGTTTAGGTTTCAATCTATCATAAGGAGGATATTTGGATCCACTCGCCTCAATGAAATCAATGCTTCAATTAATCCATTTATTCTACCTATGATAAAGTACAAATTAACAATGGATGTGTACATCTTCATTTTAATGTAATCAGATTTATAGTGTCAACAATCTTATGCGGCCCGTAAGAGAAAAGTTTCTTTTAAAAAAAGAAATTTCAAAAAGTCTAAACAAAATGTCAAGTTCTTTTCCCACGTTCTATGCAAGAAGTGGGGAAGATGCGCAAGAGTTTCTTGACAACTTGGAGATGGCACATCTCATATCCAGGAGAGATGAAGAGGAAGTAAAGCTACGAGCCTTCCCGTTGGTTCTAAAAGCAGAAGCTAAAGCATGGTATGAGACCTTGCAACCCCAAATCAAGTCCAACTGGGAGAGACTGCGAGCAAGCTTCCTCTCCAAGTTCGGGCAAGGTGATACTTCTGAAGGACTATGGAAATGTCTTATTGGACATAAGCAGGTATCACTTGAAGACTATCCCTCTTATGAAGCAACCTTTGTCAATCTATGGGGTAGGTGGGAGGCTACATTAGAAAATCATGGTGGTGCACCTAACTTTCTAAAAAAAGAGAGATTCATGGTTGGCTTGTATCCACTTTTAAAAGCTAAAGTAGAGCTAAAATTCCCATCCACCTTCGAAGAAGCACATGAGGTAGCCATCATCAAGTTTAGAAAACTACACTTCCAAGCACATAGAGCAAGGGGTTTGAATGAAGTGAGTGAGAGGGAGTCTTCACAAACCATGGAAGCACCAATTAGGGCCCCTCTTGCACAATCTTCAGAAATAGGAGATAACTCTCAACAAGAGGTTTTACAAAGGCTAACTCAACAGCTTGAGAACCTCACTTTGAATCTAGTACAGGGCCTACCTCAACGACAACCAAGAGAAGGGAATCGCAATCAACGAAGACAAGCTCAAGAGTTGCGATGTTGGAATTGCAATGAAATAGGCCATGGCATGTACAATTGTCCACATCCAAGGCGACTTCCGGGAGACATATATCCCCCCAGACCGCCTCCTCTCACTGTGCAGCAAGAACTAGCTCAAGGCCCACAAATCCTTCGTCGACCACCACCACCAGCAAATATACCTCCCGTCCCACATGAGGAGGAAGAAAGAGGAGTCAACATCATCAAGCTAGAAGAGGTAATAGATGAGCATACTCTAAACTTTGATGTTATGCCGGCAGAAAAACGCACAAGAGCACATGATAAGGATGAAGACATGAGAAGTGAAGGAACAAATTCAGCCACAAGGGACAAGAAGAAGAAGTCAAAGATGGAAGAAGTTGAAAGTAGCAGGAAGAAAAGATCAAGGCGAAGGGAAATTGGTATCAACGACTTCCCATTGGGAAAGGAGCTAGAGCCCTACAACATCCTCGAGGATTTACAAACCCAAAAGCCAAACATTTCATGGCCTCAACTTCTACACCTATCAGCCAAAGTAAGAAGGCAATGGCCAAAGTTGGTAAGTACAAGAATTCCAAAAAAGAAAGCAAATCTTTCCATTAAGGTTGTGGCCTCAAAGCTACAAAAATATGTGGAACCCATTGTGGATGCTTACATAAGGGGTAAAAAGGTGTCTAATGTATATGTTGATGGTGGAGCTCAAATGTGTGTGATCACGGAAAAATCAATGAATAGGAAGGGGCTTGAAATTACAAAGTCCTCTAATTGTCAAGCTAGGCTAGCCAACAACTCAAGTGTGAAGTGTTTGGGGATCATTGAAAATGTAAAAGTATCTGTATGTAACATAGATGCACGAGTGGATATGTATGTCATGCCAGCTAAGGGGGAGGGCTATCCCATCATCCTAGGGAGGCCTTGGCTCATTGCTGTGAATGCAGATAAAAAATGGGGAAGTGGTCGTTTGATTCTTAAGAAGGTTCAACTGGTGGTGTATGATTGGCGAGAAGGAAAGCAACTAGATATCAACTATGAAACCACGATAGATGAAGAGAGCGAGGAGGAGAGTCCTTACTCAAGTGATGAGGAAGCATCAACCAGTGCATCAACCAGTGAAGAGGAGTCTTCTTTGGAGGTAATGGGAATTGTATTCAACGCCAACACTCAAGATGTTCCTGTAGAAGAAAAGCCAACAGACAATCACACACGAGGGGATGAAAGATGCCACCACCTTGAAGAAGGATTTGAGAAGATGCTTGCAAAAGATCTTACTTGTGAGGAGAAGAGGTCCTACATCAATATGTTAAGGAGGTATCCCAATTTGTTTATCACTGACTACTCACAAATAAGAGGTGTAGATGTAATAGAGCATCGAATTGAATTGAAACCAGCGACCAAACCCGTGGCTCAAAAGTTAAGGCGACTAGGATCTGTGCAACAAAAGGCTCTCCTACAAGAAGTGAATCGACTCTTGAGGGCTGGCTTCATCTATCCAGTATCCAACTCCGAATGGGTATCACCTATTGTAGTCACTCCCAAGAAGAATGGTAAGTGGAGGGTCTGCGTGGATTACAAACCCCTCAACACTGCGACAAAGAGGGACCACTTCCCTCTCCCTTTCCAAGATGAAATTTTGAATGAAGTAGCAGGTCACGAATGCTACACTATGTGTGATGGGTATTCATGATATTTTCAAATTAGAATAGCAAAAGAGGACCAACCAAAAACCACCTTCATCACACCTTGGGGATGTTTTGCATTCAGAATAATGCCTTTTGGGCTCACCAATGCTCCTAGCACCTTCATGAGATTCACAATATTTGTATTTCAGCCATTCTTTGGAAAATCTATAAGAGTCTTTATGGATGATTTCTGTATTTATAGTTGTAGATCACTTCACTGCCAAAAGGTTGAAGAGGGGCTTAAGAGGCTCCATCAATTTGGGGGACAACTCAACCCAGAGAAGTGTCATATCGGTGAATCTCAGGTGGTTTTGCTAGGCCATGTGGTTTCTTCACAAGGAATTCAAGTGGATCCCTCTAAAGTAGAGGCCCTTTTGTCATTATCTCCACCAACAACAACTAAGGAGCTAATGACCTTCAACCACAAAGTGAGGTACATGTCTCGCTTCATCCATCTCCTAGCAGAAGCCATCGCCCCTTTGCATAGGTTGGCAAGCCAATCTACATTTGAATGGGGGAGGGAACATGCAAAATGTTTTGAGGAAGTGAAGGGAATTCTTAGCTCTCTCCCAATCCTAATGCCACCAGATCCAAAGGAGACCTACTATGTCACTCCAAGTGTGGGTTTCGAAGCAATTGGTGTTGTTTTGATGCAAAAGATCCTAAAACATCATACATGAGGCCGATCTAGTTTGCAAGCAAGGTGATGACTCCGGCCGAGAAGGGATACATTGAAATGGAGAAAGTGGTCTTTGCAATCTTGTTTGCGGTAAGGAAATTTCGATCGTATCTTCTCCCTGTGCCATTTGTTTTTCTCACCTTAGAGCACAATCTACCATATGTAGTACAACACATGAGCCTCTCATCTAGAATAGCAAAGTGGGTGCTTGAACTCCAAGAATTTGAATACACTTTCCTTGTAGAAGATAGCACAAGAGCAGGACTTGCAGACATTCTCACCTACAAAGTGAGAGAAAGGGAAGGATCACGACTACAAAGAGAGGAAGGCTCAAAACAGTTCAAAGTGAAGGAGATTGATAATGCCCATACTTTATGCTTTGACGGAGCTTATCAACGCCAACAAGACAAAGCAGCAGGGGGGATCATCATTTTGAACCCACAAAAGGAGGTAATGGTTAGAAAAGGTATCACTCTACCCAACGTTCACTCTAACAATGAGGCTGAGTATGCTGCTCTAACCCTTGGGTTAGAAGAATGCAAAGAATTAGGCATACAAAGACTTATTATAAAAGGTGATTCTTTGCTAGTGGTCAGGAAAATCCAAGGGACTTGGAGGTGCAAGAATCGTACATTGTTTGAGTGGATTAGTAGTGTAAGAGCTTTGATGAAGGGTTTTAAAGCAACACAGGTACAACACATTGTGAGAACTCATAACAAGGAAGCAGAATTACTCGCAAATGAAAAGCTTCAAATGGCGGTAGGAGGTGTGAAACTATATGAACCCAAATATCAAGGTCAAGAGGAGCTAAAAGACATTATCTTCTTTCTACAAGCAGGTGAGTGTCCCAAACACTTAGACAAGGTGCAAAGACATAGACTAGTTAAGAAGGCCACACCTTACCAGTTGATCGGGGATGATTTATATCACAAAGGGAAAGATTTGGTCTTGAGGAGAGTACCAGGTGTGTAAGAGATAGAGAAAATTCTTCTTTCATGTCATGATGATGTCTGTGGTGGTCACTTTTCTCAAGATATTACAAGTAGGAAGATTTTACAAGCAGGGTTTATTTGGCCGAGCTTACATCGTGATGTCCAATATTGGTGTAAGGCATGTAAGCTATGCCAAATTGCTGGGGATAGACGACTAACATATGATCCTCGAGTCCCAATAATATCTTATGGCCCTTTTGAAAAGTGGGGTGTGGATGCAATAGGTCCCCTACCTCGTACTTCTACAGGGAAGGTTTTCATCATCATGGGTGTTGACTACATGACACGATGGGCAGAAGCAACAAGCACAACCCGAATCACAGCTGAAGAGGTATCAAAGTTTATTTTTGATCATATTTGTAGTAGGTTTGGAACACCCCTAGAAATCTTATCAGATCGAGGCCCGAGTTTTAGGGCTGACCTTCTGAATGATCTCTTGAGGAGGTTAAAAGTGAAACACCTGCATTCCACACCCTACTATCCTCAATGCAATGGATTGGTGGAAAAAGTGAATGGAATGATATGTAAGATAATTTCTAAGCAGGTTGTGGACCGGCCTAATGATTGGGATCGCCATTTGACGGCTGCTCTTTGGGCGTATAGGACATCTTTCAAGGTATCTACCCAATTCACCCCTTTTCATCTAGTTTATGGACAGGAGGCACTTCTCCCCATTGAGGTAGAGCTCTCAAGCTTGCGCGTTCTTGCAAGAGTGGAAAAAAAACCAAAAGAGGTTCTACATGAAAGGATCTTAGATCTCCAACGACTTGAGCTAGATAGAGAAGAGTCCATTGATCACTACATCACCAAAGCGACAAGCCAAAGGGCTAAAATCAACAAGAAGCTCAAGGGGAAAGGATTGAAGGAAGGTATGTTGGTTCTTCGCTATGATAACCGACTTGATACTCGACTTGACAAAAAGTTTTTGCAAAGATGGGAGGGATCTTTCATGATAAAAACAAAGTTTGGGAATGGTAGTTACAGATTAGCAGATTTATCAGGAAAACTCCACAAGACCAGAGTCAATGGATGGAGATTAAAGCCCTACTTTCAACGTATCAATCCGTTGATAGGCAGTCATCTGCCTACATCGTCTAAGCTCCAAATTGACATGGCTCCCTTCGGCTTGGCAAATGCTCCACCTATTTTTAAAGCTTTGATGTGCAAAGAAGAACCAGCCTTGGAATCTGAACATACCCAAGACAACCCTCCCATCTCCGATTTATGGGATTGAGGTAATGAAAAGCAGGTCTAATGGAGTAAAAGAGTGCATGACACTCCTCCTATTGAAAAAAAAAAAGAAAAAAAGAAAAAAAGAAAAGGAAAAATGACAAAAAAAGGAGAAAAAAAGAAAGAAAAAGAAGCAACACCGTCCTCCTAAAGATATGAATATCTCTAGGCTTGGGGGAGGGCTAATATGACTGGCATAAAATGGTAACCATCTTTTTGCAACATTTTTCAGCCTACTCAACGTCCTCTTCCTCATATGTGTATATATTTTTCTACGCTATTAAGTTATCTAGAGTAAATTCCCCCTCTTCGTTTAACCTTTGTGGCGACACATACATTGTACTCTTCCCAAAAATGTCACCTTAGGCATATATTTATATTACCACCCTTTTCTTTTTTGCTTTGTAAATAAAAGTAAGCATACAATAACCAACTATCTACCCCCAAACTTTCTTACCTCTTGTGAATTAGTAGTAGAAAAATAATATATCCATCTTCCATCCCATATAGATAAATTACCATGAAATCAGCTCTCCACTTGTCTTTACCAAAGATTATGGTCCCTCTCTACAAGTCTTCTATGCCCCCTACATAGGTGGCCCAATATCTCTTAAGAATATACATATAGTTTTTATCCTTTCAAAAAGACTCCAATTGTATATTCTTTTCACAAGAAAATAATATTGGGCCCTCCTCTATTTGTTTAAGCATCATAGCCTTTTGAAAAAGCATGATTCCCCTTGGATGCATACAAGCAAAGGGCCCATACAAGAAGAGTTGGAAGCAAAAGGTTCCCTAGCCTAGTGTGGACCTTCCAAACCAAATTACTTGGTGCATGGGCGTGAAGAATAGTCCAAATTCATATCAAACATGTTGAGAAGGTCAAATTTTCCTTTTGAAGCATGTCATTCCGAGCTACAGGTAAAAAGTTATGGTCAAAATAGTGTGAATCTGTCAGATTCGCAGCAAAAGGAAACTGTAAATCAAGTAAATCAAGAGAGTGAGATCTTATTTTTCCCCTACTCATCTTCTAGAAGAGCAATGAGTGTTCAAGGTCACTTGCATGTGATGGGACCAACCTAAAGATGCTTTCTAAATGCCAAGACAGACAAGTTGAGATACCCCGCAAGAGCCACCCGTAGGGCCTCATGGTGGGCCCCACCTACATTATGCACCCCTATGGAGCCTTTACGGTCTAAAATGATATTTTTGGTGAATAAATAGTCCCTTTTATGTCCAATATTCAATGAGTGGTCAAAGGACACTTAATTAGGGCTAATCACCTACCCTAATTAAGTGTAGCATAATCCCACTCCTACACAACTATAAATAGTCCCCCTTGGAGAGACTCAAGGACACACACCTATATTTTCAACTTCATGTTGTTTCTTGATCAACAGTAGAGAAAACCCCAAATCTCCCTCTTTCACATCCTGCCTCCTAACCCTCCTCTTTGGAGGAAGTGCAACTCTATCCTCCACTCTTTCTATTCTACAATCTCTTACTCCATCAACCCAATAAATCATTTGTAGCCCCTCAATAACTTGTAAATACATCATGATCTCTCTCATGGTTATGTTAATGATCATTAAATCATCTTCAAAACTTTCAAGTGTCGCAATTCGTGATGGTTAGCCAGCGTCTGTACTCCCCTTAAAAGGTGTGCAAGAAATCAAGTAAGTGTTCTATTCTCAATTTACCATTGGTTTGTTTCTCCACACTTATTCAATTGGTCTAAAGAAAATTCTCACTCCAACTCTCTTTTTATTCATTACATATGCATGTGGCTACCTCTCATGGTGATTTTATTTGTCACGACATTGCATAGATGGAGATGAGCTCTCTATGCAAAGTGTGTTAGTTCGATGTAGGTGATTCTCTTGTGTGTTTTTTGAGAGGCAGGTCTTGTGTGCATGATTTTTTGATGAGTCCTTGAGAGAAGAGGAGTTTGGATGTATCATGGGTATTCTTATGGGGAGAAGGTGAATGCTATTCCACAAATTGCATATTTACATTTGATGCACGGCATTGGGTTGCATAATCGTTGATGGTGTCAAGTGTCCAAAGTGTACATAGAGTAAGGGTTCTCAAAGTGTGTTGCTTGAGTGGGTGAGTGCAAATGTTATTTTGATTGGTTGCCTTATCCACTCCCAAAAGAAGGTGGTGCGCCAAGTAGTGTGCGTACCTCTTTACGAACATTTTGTGAGGGTAGGCCCATTGGTTTGGGTTTAGAGGCCCCATTTCAAAAAGCTCACCCTCAGTAGTAAACAACTGAGTGCAAAGGAAATGTATTTCACCAAATGCAATCACTTATACTTCCAGCTTGGGGGCATGTCGCACTATTCAGGACCTTGTTTTTTACGTGCAAGTAAAATCACGATGATATTGTTAGCTGAGAGCTGTTGATAGTAAAGATCGTGCTTAACAGCACTGAGGTGGTCGAAATGTATACCATATGTTGTGCTTGGCAATGCTTGGTCGATATGTATGCCAAATGTGGTGCCCTTTACTCCAAGGTTTAATGGCCAAAAGGGCCAATGGCCACCCAAGGCAAAGTTAGTGGCCACCCAAATATTGGATCCATCAAGGGCTTTTAGTGTGTAAGCAAGAAAAGGAAAGGAGAGCGATGGTGTGCACATGGCAGCGGGCAGCGCATGGGAGGAGAACGAGCTCATAGCGAGCTCTGCGGGCATGGGTTGACGAAGGCCTAGAAGTGAAATTTTACCAGCATGTCGGGGCGACCACATTTGGAGCGATTCCGCTGCATTCTACGCTATTGTGGCCGCACTCAAACTACCATTTCATCAGGACGGGTCCCGCGCCACATCAGTCACGACGCCGTGACTGATGCCAAAATTGAAGGGGCCCTATTTTAGGGCAGTAGGAGAGATATAGGAGGAGCACTCCAAGGGAAGAAAATCTTGGCAAGGCATGACGAAGCAAAGGAGGTAAGGAAAGGAAGGAGTTGAAGGGCAAAAAGAGGAAGAGATCCCTCTCTCTCGCTCTCGTCCTCGAGGCAAGCAAGATTTTCTCTCTCCCTCTTGAGTTTAAACATACAAAGAAAGGCTTTCTATTCCTCTCGCCCTCTTGAGTTTGAACATAGCAAGCAAGGCAAGCCTTGAGAGCTCGGAGCAGGTTGAGCATGAAGGAAAATCGGGAAGCTTCGAAGGGGAAGGTAACATAAGCCGAAGAAGAAGGTCCAAGGAGGGTCTAAAGTTGGATGAGTTTGAAGACGAAAAGAAGAAACATGATAAAAAAGGGCAACGAGCATCGGACATAAGTAAGGGAGTTGAAAGGACATCAAGCTTCGAGCAAGCATAAGCTTTGAGCCTACATAAGTCGAGAATTGAGCAAGTATAAGACAAGGGATCAGAAGCAAAGGGATTCGAGTTGAAAGGGGATCGAGCTTCGGGAGTCGAGGTAGTGCATGCAAGGTGCGTATCATTTTTGAAGCCTGAAGATTGACACAATGAGTCGAGATAAAGTTTGCAGAAGTTACTTCATCGTCATCAGCTAATGTTTGATTAAGAATTTTTTTAAGTCCGGTGTCGTTAATGGCCCGGTTAATCCTGTAAACGGGAGCTTAAACTCCTAGTTAGCAGCAACTGATCCAAGTGACGGTGCTATTAACAACCTGCCTTGGCTAAAGATTAAGTTGTACTCAAATGTATTAATCGATTTATTGATGATTGTGGTGATTGTCAGAGTCAGTTGCATCAGTGTCTCTTGTTTTGTCTCTTTCACACCTCCCACAGCTAGAGGCCCGGCGCTAGCCCGGCGCACGTAGCGAACACATATCCCCTGACATCTTTGGTGAATCCGACGTGAAATGAGCCAGGGTGGGAGGTAAAGATGGAGAATTTAGAGCAGATGATGAAGATGATTGCAAAATTAAGTGCAAACGGTTTTGATGATAAGTCAACAGTTCCAGATTTTAAAGATGCTTCAATTGGTTCAAGGATCTCTGCTTGAAATAGAGACTGTAAAGGAGAAAATCAAATGGATGAAGCTTTTGATGCAGCTTTAGATGCAATATACGACGAGAGACGACTCTTTGATGGATACGATCTAGAGGGCTACCTAGAGTGCTATGAGCTAGAGACCAAGGTAAGAGGGATACAAGAAGAGTTGATGATCGAATCTTTTGAGTAGATAGTGAGTTCAGATGTGAAGGAGCAGATTCAAGAAGTTACCAAAGCTTGCAACGACGACTGGGAGTATTTCAAAGAAGCTATTGTGCAAGTACATTATGAGCAGTATAAAAGATATCAAGAACAAAGTGCAAGTCTACGGGACTACGCATATATCCGAGGACAAGTACGATCAAAGTTAGAAGCTGTGATCAATGAGTGTATTGTGTAGGATGCTACCTTCTTACAAGCTAATGATGAAGACATAGTCAAAGCTATATATGAAAACTTGGGGTTTGCTGTGACGCCCTCGTTCGGGGCGTCGCGGAAAAGGGGCCGCGCCGGCTCACCTGCGTTGCAAACGGGACCTGCAGACAAGCAAACGCATACACAAGAACGCAACTTGAAAACTGAACACAAGAGGGACACGAGAGTGAAGGACGCGAACGAATGATCAATATCATAAGAAAGTGCCGAATACAAGGGACGCAAGGAATCACATGAAAACGGGGCTCGCAAGTTGGGGGAAGTGGCACATACTTCCCTTATATACACCCCCGGGTTGAGAGAGCTTGACGCCCACGTCAAGCCGGGGTTTTGAGAGGTGCCGATACAAAAGTTGATGCCGAGGTTTTGGGGCGGCTATTTACAAGGGGGGGGAGTGAAGTGTTGCCAAAAATGTCTAGCTACCTAGGGTGATGCTAGTTACAAGTGGGGGGGAGGACTACTCTATGTTGTTGTCATGTAGTGTGTTGTCCTCCTCTTCAGTGGGCATGTTGTAGAAGCGCAGCACAAGGGGTCTTCCGAGTCGAAGCATGATTTCTTCACGTACCCAAGTGCATTCCGTCATGGGGCGATTGCGCCATTTGACATAGAAAAGTTGTCCCCGGCGCCCAAAACGCGACTTTAGGATGGCCTCCGGCTCATGTGGCGGGCCATCCTTTACATATTCTTGGAGGCTTCTACCATAGGTGTTATCCGGCACAAATCTTTTGAGTAGACTTACATGGAAGGCGTTGTGGATGTTGATGTGTGATGGGAGATCCAGATTGTAGGTGATGTCGTTGTAGGACTTGAGCACTTTGTATGGCCCATAGTAGCGGTGGTTGAACTTCAGGGAGAGGCCTTGCGGGAGGGTGATATTCTGAGAGCTGACAAGGACTAAGTCACCTTCTTGGAAGAGTTCGGCAGGCCTTCGCTTTTGGTTGGCGTATTTGGCGGTGCGTACCTTGCTTTGCTCGAGACTCTTCTTTGCACTTTGCATGCGGGTTTGCCATTGTTGAAGAAATTCTTCACATTCCAGATCCTGGGCATGCACATCGCCGGTTGCCAGTGCAAGAGGTGTGATGACTTCTTTACCTGTGGAGAGCTCGAAGGGGGTGTAGCCAGTGCTGCTGTGGATGGAGTTGTTGTAGTGGAATTCCAGGATGTCCATGTATTCGGACCAGTCCTTCTGATCGGCCTTGACGTAGCTGCGGATGTAGTCTTCGATGCCTTGGTTGACTCTTTCAGTTTGACCATCGGTTTCTGGGTGGTAGGCGGAGGAGAAGCGGAGCTGGGTGCCTAGCAGCTTGAAGAGCTCGCGCCAGAGGTCGCTGAGGAAGCGGGTGTCGCGATCAGAAACTATGGCTAGGGGGAGGCCGTGGTATTTGAAGACTTTGGCGAAGAAGTGTTTGGCAACTTTGTAGGCGGTGACGGGAGGTTTTGCAGGTATGAAGTGGGCTTGCTTGGTGAAGTAGTCGACGACCACCATGATGGTAGTGTGGCCGTGGGAGGGGGGGAGGTCGACGATGAAGTCCATACTTACCATGTCCCAAGGCCGGGAGGGTGTTGGCATGGGGTGGAGGAGGCCGGCAGGCTTGACCCTTTCAGCTTTGACCAGTTGACAGGTTGGGCAGGTATGCACGTAGTCGATTACGTCGTCCTTCATTTTGGGCCACATGTAGTGTTGATGGAGTTTGTCATAAGATCTCTTCTGGCCACCATGTCCAGCTAGCTTGCAGTCATGAGCCTCCCACATGAGGTCTTTCTTTAGCTCTGGATCATTGGGGATGTAGATTTTTCCATGCGCGTAGAAGAGGTTATCTTTGACTTCAAAGAGACCCACTGCAGCTTTTCCAGAGATGTGGTCGTTGAGCATGCGGAGGACAGCAGGATCAGCTTTTTGAGCATCGAGGATGCGTTGGCGTAAAGTGCTGGTTGCTGTGGAGATAGCAGTGAGGGTGGGTCTTTGGCTGAGAGCATCTGGCATGACATTTGTGGTTCCTGGTTTGTGGATGATGTCGATGTCGTATTCGGCCAGTGTATCTTGCCACCTGGCTTGCTTGGGGGTGAGTTTTGGTTGTGTCTCGAAGTACTTGAGGGATATGTTATCTGTGTAGACCTTTGTGTGCTTGTCTTGGACATAGTGTCGCCACTTTCCGAGGCAGTGGACGACAGCGAGCATTTCCTTCTCATGGGTGGTCCATCTTGTCTCTACATCGGTGAATTTGTGGGATTCATAGGCGATGGGTTGACTCTCTTGCATGAGGACCCCACCAATGGCGCCATCGGAGGCATCAGTGTGAACTTCAAAGGGTTTGGTGAAGTCGGGTAGTCGGAGGATGGGGGCACCACACATGGCTATCTTCAAGTTCTCAAAGGCTTCTTCTTCTTTGGAGGTCCACTGAAAAGGTTTGTGGCCTTTGGTTATCTCTGTAAGTGGGGCCGCAATCTTGCTGAAGTCGCGGATGAAGCGGCGGGTGTACTGATAGAAACCCACAAACTCCCGGACTTCTTTGATGGATGTCGGGGGAGCCCACTTGATGACGGCGTCGACTTTCTTGGGGTCCACCATGATACCTTCTGATGTGACAATGAAGCCGAGAAACTCGATTCTTTGGACAACAAACTCACACTTCTCCAACTTGGCATACAGCTGGTGTTCCTGGAGGCGTTGGAGTACTGCAAGGACATGCTTCTGGTGCTCTTCTAAAGTTTTGCTGTAGATGAGTAGATCGTCGATGTAAGTGATGAGGTAATCGTCAATCATGTCGCGGAAACTATCATGGATTAATCTGCAGAAAGTGCCAGGACCGCCGGTGAGACCGAACCCCAGGACCATCCATTCCCAGGAGCCGTAGCGTGTGCGGAAGGCGGTCTTCGGGATGTCTTTAGAGGCGATGCGGACTTGGTGATAGCCTGAGCGGAGATCGATGTGAGTGAAGTATTGGGCACCCTGTAGTCTGTCAAGAAGATCTTCCATGAGGGGGACTGGGTACCTGTTCTTGATAGTTATCTTGTTGAGGGCCCGATAATCCACGCATAGCCGCATCGAACCGTCTTTCTTCTTGACAACAGGACTGGGGCCTCAAAAGGAGAGCTGCTGGGCCGGATGAAACCTTGATCCTCCAATTCCTGGAGTTGCTTCTTGAGCTCTTTTAGCTTGGTGTCGTTCATGCGGTAGGGGGCCTTCGCCGGGGGTGTGCTCCCTGGGATGAGATCAATTTCATGTTGAATTTGACGGGGAGGGGGTAGGCCGGGGGGAAGTTCTGGGGACATTACATCTTTGTACTTCTGGAGGATGGGGGTCAGTGAGGGATCACCCACTTTGGCCTGTTCGAGGGTGATGGAGTTGATTCTTGGTGTGGGCTGCTCCTTTGCTTGCATGTTGCAGAGGTGAACCTGAGCTCCTTTCTTGAGGGCCCTCTCGGCTTGCTTTGCACTCATGAGATTGAGTCTGGGGGAAGATGTCTCTGGGACTTTTTTTTTGCCTTTCATTGCTGCCAATTGAGCGGGGTCATTGCGGTTGATGAGGGGGGGGTTGGTTTGAATATGCGCTTGGCGGGTGAAGGCTTGCTTGGTTGTGAGTCTGGCGCCTTGTACTGTCACTGCTTTGCCTTGATTATTCACGAGTAATTGGTCCACCTTCATGCCTAGGAGTGCAATGAGGTACTTGTCGTTGAAGGACATACCAATGATTGCCTCAAAGTTGTCCATTGGGACCACTATGAAGTCAAGGCGACATGTGAATTCACCCATCTCGATCCTGACTTGACGGGCTGCCTTTACATTGCTATCCTTTCCTTGGGCAAACTTGACTGTAGTTTCATTGACAGTGGTGAGGCGTAGGCCCAGGCAAGCGGCGCACTGCGGGGATAGAAAATTGTGTGTAGCGCCTGAGTCTACCATGATCCATTGCGGCTGGGAGCCAATTGTTGCCTGAACATACAGGTTCTGGATGTCCGTTATCGCTGCTGCCATGCATTGAGGGTGGAGGGATACCGCTCCAATCCGGGGTTGCTGGTCGACAACAGGGCTATCCAGTTCTTCGACTCTTATTTTGGGTGGGGAGGGTGGTTCGTCTATTTGGAGGGTGTTGACCCTGCTCGATGATGAGGGTGCTTGATTTCTATTGCGGACACATGCGTAGTTGGGACCATGAGCAATCTTGCAGTCACTGCACCAGACGCGATCGAGGTGCGGGTTGTTATTATTGCCGTTGTAAGTATTGGAGGCAAAACTGTTGGGTGTGGTGTTGTAAGGATTGCTCGCAAAAGAGCTGCGTGGGACTAAGGCGCCATTTCCGCGGCCTAATCCCGGGTTGGAATTGGGTGGTGGTGGGTGGGTAACATTGCTTTTGGTATTGTGTACAAATCCGTGGCCTTGCCCGGTGAGTGGGTTAGGCCAGTTGTTGGGGGCAAAATTGTTGGGGCGAGGGTTATTTGGAGGCAAACCTGGTGTGGGGTTTGTGTCGCGTAGCTTTTCTGCCATATTGGCGGCCACTTCCCAGGTGTTGGGATTCTGCTTTTCGACCTCTCGACGGGCCTAGGGCTTAAGGCCGTACAGGAATCCATGTAGCCTGCCTGCTATGTGCATTAGTGGGAGTTGAAGCATCAGTCAGCGGTACTTGACAACGTAGTCTGATATGTGGCCGTCTTAGCGCAGATCGCGCCACGAGTCTCTGACTTTGTTGCCCTCATTCTCTGGGATAAAGTAGCTGATCATGTCTCTTTGTAGGTCCTCCCAGTCCTCCCAGCGTTTTGATTGCTGTTCAGTGAGGAACCATACATAGGCGTCGTTGGCCAGAAAGGTTTTGGCCACTTGCACCCATCTGCGTCTGCCTATGTTGTTCCACTGCATGTAGTCTTCTACCTCGCTGAACCACTTGTTGAGTTCCAGTGAGGTGCGGTGGCCTTTGTATTTCTCTGGGGGATTGGGTTTGAATTTTCCCAGTCTTTTTTCATCTTCTAGATGTCTGTCAAGGCTGTAGTAGCGTCTTTCACTTTGATCATCCTGATAATCTTCATCTTCGGGCTGCGGTCGTCTTTGTGTGTTACGCGGCGTGTTGACATTACTGGTGCCTGGTCGGTCTTCGTATCGCTGGCCTAGCTGTGTTTGAATCAGGTCGCCCAGGTTAGCCGACATCAAGTTGATCTGTTGTTCCACGGAGGCCATGATGCGGGCCTCCCGTCTCCTTTCTATTGTGTCTTGGGCATCTTGTCGTGTCTTCGTTTCATTCTTCTTCTTCTCCTTCTTATTCAGATCAGGCTCGGTTCTGTATCCGTCATCATATTCTTGATCTCCAGCCATTTCTGTACTTTTGTGGCCGAAGCCGAAAAGAAAAACTCAAAAATGTCGAAAACTGAAAAACTGCGAGAAACGGCTTGAAAACGTTGAAAAACTATGGAACAGCGCAAAACGGGGTCCAAAACGACGAAAACCGTGAAAAACGGCTCAAAAACGATGAAAACCAATCCCAAACGGTGTAAGACGGGGCAAAACGAGGTAAAACGTTGAAAAACGGCGAAGAACGTGGAGAAACGGGGCAAAACGGCAAGGAACGCGAGTCAAACGAGGAAAAACGGCGAAAAACGGTGGGGAACGTGGAGAAAACGCAAGGGGCGGGGTAGAACGGGGCAAACGAGCCGAGAACGTGGTGACAACCACGGGCCACGGGCCGACGTCGGGTCGGCGGGGACTCGAGCCGAAGCTCTGATACCAAGTGTGACGCCCTCGTTCGGGGCGTCGCGGAAAAGGGGCCGCGCCGGCTCACCTGCGTTGCAAACGGGACCTGCAGGCAAGCAAACGCATACACAAGAACGCAACTTGAAAACTGAACGCAAGAGGGACACGAGAGTGAGGGACGCGAACAAATGATCAATATCATAAGAAAGTGCCGAATACAAGGGACGCAAGGAATCACATGAAAACGGGGCTCGCAAGTTGGGGGAAGTGGCACATACTTCCCTTATATTTGCAGATGACTTGTATGAAGTAGAAGTCCTTGAGGGTGAGTCTCTATAGCCTCAAAGTACAGAGGGTGAATTTTCGAAAGACCATGTACATGTAGAACAAGAGGGAAAGAAATCAGGGGATCAAAACAACGAAGTGGCTAAAGCTCAGGAAGAAATTGTGTAGGTGAATGAGTGCAGTCATATTCAGATATACATGCAGGAAGATTCAGTTACAACTGATACTTTTGGTACTGAACCAGAATTAGAGCAAAATTTTTCTGGTACAGACTCTACCATAGAGTTCGATGATAAAACAAATGTTATAGGTCAAAGCAGGGCTGCTGTTGAGAGCACCAGGACCATGGATTTTGGTATACCATATTTAAATTTGGATGTACCAGATTTTGAGGACTTGGCTAAGTAAGAGTATGTGCTTGAAGATCTGCAAAAGGTTGATTCAGAGGGGGTGTAGACTCCTTCATTGACAAGTTTTTGTGAATGACAGCTACAAAAGTGGAAAATTGGACATGAATGTGATGATAATGAATCAGAGGGGGTGCAGACTCCTTCTTTGAAAAGTTTCTGTGACCTAAAGCTACTGATGTGGCAGACTGATCTTGAATTTGATGATGGTGATTTAGAGAGGGAGCAAACTTCTTCTCTATCAAGAATTTGTGACGTAGGGCTCACACTATGGCAGAATGATCATGAACTTGATGATGCTGATTTAGAGGGGGTGCATAGTGAAGTGCAATCTCTTGTTGATGAATATGATTGGTTTCATTGTGTTGATGATACAGACAGGGCACTAGATGAAATTTTCAATATACATGCTGAACTTTGTGCTGCAGAAGTGCAAAGATATTTGGATGAGGGTAAGAGACTCGAGGAGCTGTCTACAACAGATGTATTTAGTATGCATGTCATATGTGAAAATCTTAGTCTGCAGCAACCTGAGATGTGCAAGATGGAGGAACCTTCTCTAGCGGTGGACGTAGATCTTATGTGCTTACTAGACAAATCTTTACAAGGGTTCTCAAACACAAATGCTAAGGATACCGATCAATCTATATTCATGCATGAGAAAGTTTGTTCAGATGCAATCGATGATGATCTGATGCAGTTGTTAGATGATGCACTACTTGATTTTGAGCCTCTATGAGATAGAGAATTGTTTTTTGATGCATCTTTTGAGCCTAATGAAGAGGATTTTACCAGAGACTTGATGTATTCAGATATGCATGATTGGGATTCCAATACTAGTGAGAGTGAAGATGCACTGCCAATGCTTTTACCTGTGATTGATGATCGACAATTGGATGAGCCAGTTGCACAAGGGATATGGCAGTATTTGATGCTACATGATGCTATATGGGATCTGATATTACCCTATGATGTAGGAGATTATGAGCTATCTTTGACCCAGGAGGTGACAGATATATGCGTGGTCCTGGGCAATTGACTTATATGCCATATGATCCAGGGAGTTTGCATAAAGATTTGTGGGTTAATTTATGTTTATGCTATACTGATTGGGAATTCTTGTATTTTCCCTATGATCCTGGAGGATGGTGAAATTTTTTTAAAGGAATGCTCACAATGGGGCAAATGATTGGTTTCCCATTTGATCCTGGGGGATACTAAAGTGCCAGTTGTAGATTTGAAGAGTACCAGCTATCTGATGTAGCAGGTTGCATGGTACAAGGTTTTGTTTTCTAGATTTATGGTAAGTCAGAAGAGTTTTTTTGGTATGCGGTCAATAAGCTTTCATGGCTAGCTTCTAGTGGATTTCTTTGAATAATTGATAAAGTATCTTCACATCTTTTGAGTTGGTTCTGCTACCAGAACTTGAGGTAAAGGACTTGACGGCCATTTCGTGTCCAGATAGAGTAAGGCATACTTGAGCTTGACAGGGTTCCTCAAAGAGAGCTTAATGGTCAAGCCGTGTGCATCATTAACTGGAGCACTTGAGTTTTGCGGGGTTCACTAAACAAGTTATCCATGATTGAATGCTTTGAAGATATGGCAGATACAGTTCAAAGATTATTGATGGGAAGCTGCCTAATGATTAAGCTAGAACATTGATGATAGGGTATAAGCCTTATTTCATTTTTTAATGTTTACCAGTTAAGTGAGTCTGATGATGGGAAAGAGCTTAAGGTACCCGTAGCAGATGTAGATTGAAGTGTTGTTGGCGTAGACCGGAGGCTGTGCAGGTTCAGAGGGGGTGGATGTCATGTAGCTCCGCTCCCATGCTAAGAAATATGCCAAGAAGATGCAGATCAAGCTTATTGAAAGCCTACTTGATTAATGGTCAATGATGAGGGCTTGTTAACAGGCCACGTTTAATGATTAATGTATGCCAGATGTGGCTTGAAAGGGCCAACAAAAGCCTTAATGATGCCCAAAATGATTATGCTTGAAGTGAGCACAGATGGGAGTTTATGATTTAGAACTGTATTGCTTGAAGTGCTCTACCGGCTTGTCTTTACAGCTCGTCGATAGGAGCTACGGTGAAGAAGTTATGGCATATTGAAGTTTGAGTCAATTGCATTTCCGTACCAGATTGGGCAACTGCAACTGAGGTGACAGAAATGAAATGAATGTAGAAGCCTAAAGTGCTCACTTTGTGGGGCGCGTCGATCTTTTCAGATCAGCGATCCGAGTTCCGGTTGCCAAGATATTAGCCGCCGATAAAGATTCACCGGGGACGGACTCCGTACCAGTTCGGTCTGGTCGATTGGAGTGCCATCTGGGATTTTTACAGCCTCAACAGGGTTTGTATGCATTTTATGTAGCTTGAGAGGTCTATAGGGATTTACGGCTTGTCAGAAAGAGTTCCCCTTGATCAGATAATAAGGCTTGAGGCTGGCCATGGTGTCAGTTGCCGGCACTACTGAGCTGGATAATTTTGGCATTATCTGAGAAGCTGATACAAGTAATAAACAACCGAGTGCAAAGGAAATGTCTTTCACCAAATGCAATCACTTATACTTCCATCTTGGGGGCATGTGGCACTATTCAGGACCTTGTTACGGGCAAGTAAAATCACAATGATATTGTTAGCTGTTGAGAGTAAACGTCGTGCTTAGCAGCACTAAGTTGGTCAAAATGTATACCATATGTTGTGCTTGGCAATGCTTTGGTCGATATGTATGCCAAATGTGGTGTCCTCTACTCCAAGGTTTAATGGCCAAAAGGGCCAATGGCCACCCAAGGAAAAGTTAGTGGCCGCCCAATATTGGATCAATTAAGGGCTTTTAGTGTGTAAGCAAGAAAAGGAAAAAGGAGAGATGGCGTGCACATGGCAGCGGTGGGTAGCGCATGGGAGGTGGAAGAGCTCATAGCAAGCTCTGCTGGCATCGGTTGACGAAGGCCTAGAAGCGAAATTTTACCAGCATGTCGGTGCGACCACATTTGGAGAGATTCCGCCGCATTCTGTAGTGCTACGGCCACACTCAAACTGCCACATCATCAAGACGGGTCACGCGCCACATCAGTCACGGCGCCGTGACTGATGCAAAAATTGAAGGGGGCTTATTTTAGGGTAGTACGATAGATATAGGAGGAGGACTCCAAGGGAAGAAAAGCTTGGCAAGGCATGACGAAGCAAAGGAGGTAACGAAAGGAAGGAGTTGAAGGGCAAGAAGAGGAAGAGCTCCCTCTCTCTCGCTCTCGTTCTTGAAGCAAGCAACCTTTTCTCTCTCCCTCTCGAGTATAAACATACAAAGCAAGGCTTTCTCTTCCTCTCGCCCTCTCGAGTTTGAACATAGCAAGCAAGGCAAGCCTTGAGAGCTCGGAGCAAGTCGAGCATGAAGGAAAATCAGGATGCTTCGAAGGGGAAGGTAACATAAGCTGAAGAAGAAGGTCCAAGCAGGGTCTAAAGCTGGATGAGTTTGAAGACGAAAAGAAGAAACATGATAAAAAAAGGGCAATGAGCATCGGACATAAGTAAGGGAGTTGAAAGGACATCAAGCTTCGAGCAAGCATAAGCTTTGAGCCTACATAAGTCGAGAATTGAGCAAGTATAAGACAACGGAGCAGAAGCAAAGGGATTCGACTTGAAAGGGGATCGAGCTTCGGGAGTCGAGGCAGTGCAAGCAAGCTGCATATCATTTCTGAAGCCTGAAGATTGAGACAATGAGTCGAGATAAAGTTTGCAGAAGTTACTTCACCATCATCAAATAATGTTTGATTAAGCATTTTGTTAAGTTTGGTGTCGTTAATGGCCTGGTTAATCCTGTAAAAACGAGAGCTTAAACTCCTAGTTAGCAGTTGATCCAAGTGACGATGCTATTAACAGCCCGCCTTGGCTAAAGATTAAGTTGTACTCAAATGTATTAATTGATTAATTGATGATTGTGGTGATTGTCAGAGTCAGTTGCATCACTGTATCTTGTTCTCTCTCTTTCACACCTCCCACAGCTAGAGGCCCTGTGCCTGCCCGGCTCACGTAGTGAACACATATCCCCTGACATCTTTGGTGAACCCGATGCAAAATGAGCCGGGGTAGGAGGTAAAGATGGAGAATTTAGAGCAGATGATGAAGATGATTGCAGAATTAAGTGCAAACGGTTTTGATGATAAGTCAATAGTTCCAAATTTTTCAAAGATGCTTCAATTGTTTCAAGGATCTCTGCTTGAAATAGAGACTGTAAAGAAGAAAAATCAAATGGATGAAGCTTTTGATGCAGTATACGACGAGAGATGACTCTTTGATGGATACGATCCAGAGGGTTACCTACAGTGCTATGAGCTAGAGACCAAGGTAAGAGGGATACCAAAAGAGTTGACGATCGAATCTTTTGAGCAGTTAGTGAGTTCATATGTGAAGGAGAATATTCAAGAAGTTACCAAAGCTTGCAACGATGACTGGGAGTATTTCAAAGAAGCTATGGTGCAAGTACGTTATGAGCAGTATGAAAGATATCAGGAACAGAGTGCAAGTCTACTGGACTACGCAGATATCCGACGACAAGTACGATCAAAGTTAGAAGCTATGATCGATGAGTGTATTGTGCAGGATGCTACCTTCTTACAGGCTAATGATGAACACATAGTCAAAGCTGTATATGCAAAGTTGGGGTTTGCAGATGCCTTGTATGAAGTAGAAGTCCTTGAAAGTGAGTCTCTGCAGCCTCAAACTACACAGGGTGAATTTTTCAAATAACATGTACCTGTAGTACAAGAGGGAAAGAAATCAAGGGATCAAAACAACGAAGTGGCTACAGCTCAGGAAGAAATTGTGCAGGTCAATGAGTGCAGTCATATTCAGGTAGACATGTAGGAAGTTTCAGTTACAACTGATACTTTTGCTACTGAACCAGAATCAGAGCAACATTTTTCTGGCACAGACTCTACCATAGAGTTGAATGATGATACAAATGTTATAGGTCAAAGCAAGGCTGCTGTTGAGAGCAGTAGGACCATGGATTTTGGTATACCATATTTACCAAATTTGGATGTACCAAATTTTGAGGACTTGGCTAAGCAAGAGTATGTGCTTGAAGATCTGCAAAATGTTGATTCAGAGGGGGTGCAGACTCCTTCATTGACAAGTTTTTGTGAATGACAGCTACAAAAGTGGAAAATTGGACATGAATGTGATGATAATGAATCAGAGGGGGTGCAAACTCCTTCTTTGAAAAGTTTCTGTGACCTAGAGCTACCGATCTGGTAGATTGATCCTAAATTTGATGATGTTAATTTAGAGAGGGAGCAAACTTCTTCTCTATCAAGAATTTGTGACTTAGGTCTCATTCTATGGCAGAATGATCATGAAGTTGATGATGCTGATTCAGAGAGGGTGCATACTGAAGTGAAATCTCATGTTGATGAACATGATTGGTTTCATTGTGTCGATGATACAGACATGGCACTAGATGAAATTTTCAATGTACATGCTGAAATTTGCGCTGCAAAAGTGCAAAGATATTTGGATGAGGGTAAAAGACTTGAGGAGCATTCTACAGTAGATGTATTTAGTATGCATGTCATATGTGAAAATCTTAGTCTGCAGCAACCTGAGATGTGCAAGATGGAGGAACCTTCTCTAGCGGTGGACCTAGATCTTATGTGCTTACTGGGCGAAGCTTTAGAAGGGTTCTCAAACACAGATGCTAAGGATACCGACCAATCTATATTCATACATGAGAAAGTTTGTTCAGATGCAATCGATGCTGATCTGATGCAGGTGTTAGATGATACACTACTTGATTTTGAGCCTCTACGAGATAGAGAATTGTTTTCTGATGCATCTTTTGAGCCTAATGAAGAGGATTTTACCAGAGACTTGATGTATTCAGATATGCATGATTGGGATTCCAATACTAGTGAGAGTGAAGGTACACTACCAATGCTTTTACCTGTGATTGATGATCGACAATTGGATGAGCCAGTTGCACAGGGGATATGGTAGTATTTGATTCTACCTGATGCTATCTGGGATCTGATATTACCCTATGATGTAGGAGAGTTTGAGCTAGCTTTGGCCCAGGAGGTGACATATATATGCGTGGTCCTGGATAATTGACTTATATGCCATATCATCTAGGCGGTTTGCATGAAGATTTGTGGGTTAATTTATGTTTATGCTATACTGATTGGAAATTCTTGTATTTTCCCTATGATCCTGGAGGATGGTGAAATTTTTTTAAGGAATTCTCACAATGGGGCAAATGATTGGTATCCCGTTTGATCCCGGGGGCTACTAAAGTGCTAATTGTAGATTTGAAGAGTACCAGCTATTTGATGTAGCAGGTTGCATGGTACAAGGTTTTGTTTTCTAGATTTATGGTAAGTCAGAAGAGTTTTTTTGGTATGCGGTCAATAAGCTTACATGGATGGCTTCCAGTTGATTTCTTTGAATAATTGATAAAGTATCCTCACATCTGTTGAGTTGGTTTTGCTACCAGAACTTGAGGTAAAGGACTTGACGGCTATTCCGTGTGTAGATAGAGTAAGGCATACTTGAGCTTGATAGGGTTCCTCAAAGAGAGCTTAATGGTCAATCCATGTGCATCATTAACTGGAGCACTTGAGTTTTGCGGGGTTCACTAAACAAGTTATCCATGATTGAATGCTTTGAATATACGACAGATACACTTCAAAGATTATTGATCGGAAGCTACCTAATGATTAAGCTAGAACATTGATGATAGGGTATAAGCCTTATTTCATTTTTTATATGTTTACCAGTTAAGTGAGTCTGATGATGGGAAAGAGCTTAAGGTACCCGTAGCAGATGCAGATTGAAGTGTTGTTGGTGCAGACCGGAGGCTTTGCAGGTTCAGAGGGGGTGGATGTCGTGTAGCTCCGCTCCCATGCTAAGAAATATGCCAAGAAGATGAAGATCAAGCTTATTGAAAGCCTACTTGGTTAATGGTCAATGATGAGGGCTTGTTAACAGGCCACGTTTAATGATTAATGTATGCCAGATGTGGCTTGAAAGGGCCAACAAAAGCCTTAATGATGCCCAAAATGATTATGCTTGAAGTGAGCACAGATGGGAGTTTATGATTTAGAACTGTATTGCTTGAAGTGCTCTACCGGCTTGTCTTTACAGCTCGTCGATAGGAGCTACGGTGAAGAAGTTATGGCATATTGAAGTTTGAGTCGATTGCAGATCCGTACCGGATTGGGCAATTGCAGCTGAGGTGAGAGAAATGAAATGAATGCACGGGCCTAAAGTTCTCACTTTGTGGGGCGCGTTGGTCTTTTCAGATCAGCGACGATTGGAGTTGCGGTTGCCAAGATTAGTCGTTAAAGATTCGCCTAGGGCCGACTCCGTACATGTTCGGTCCGCTCGATCGGAGTGCCATTTGGGATTTTTACAGCCTCAGCAGGGTTTGTATGCATTTTATGCAGGTTGAGAGGTCTACAAGGATTTACCGCTCGTCAAAGAGAGTTCTGCTTGATTAGATAATAAGGCTTGAGGCCGGTGTTAGCTCTGCCGGCAGTAGTGAGCTAGATAATTTTGGCATTATTTGAGAAGCTGATACAAGTAATAAACAACCGAGTGCAAAGAAAATGTCTTTCACCAAATGCAATCACTTATACTTCCATCTTGGGGGCATGTGGCACTATTCAGGATCTTGTTACGGGCAAGTAAAATCATGATGATATTGTTAGCTCAGAACTGTTTAGAGTAAATGTCGTGCTTAGCAGCACTGAGTTGGTCAAAATGTATACCTATGTTGTGCTTGGCAATGCTTTGGTCGAGATGTATGCCAAATGTGGTGCCCTTTACTCCAAGGTTTAATGGCCAAAAGGGCCAAAGTCCACCCAAGGCAAAGTTAGTGGCAGCCAAATATTGGATCAATTAAGGGCTTTTAGTGTGTAAGCAAGAAAAGGAAAAAGGAGAGATGGCGTGCAGACGGCAGCGGGCAACACATGGGAGGAGGAAGAGCTCATAGCGAGCTCTGCGGGCATCGGTTGACGAAGGCCTAGAAGCAAAATTTTACCAGCACGTCGGTGCGACTACATTTGGAGAGATTCCGCCGCATTCTGCACTGCAGTGGCCACACTCAAACTGCCACGTCATCAGGACGGGTCCCGTGCCACATCAGTCACGACGTTGTGACTGATGCAAAAGTTGAAGTGGGCCTATTTTAGGGTAGCATGAGAGATATAGGAGGAGGACTCCAAGGGAAGAAAAGCTTGGCAAGGCATGACGAAGCAAAGGAGGTAACGAAAGGAAGGAGTTGAAGGGCAAGAAGAGGAAGATCTCCCTCTCTCTCGCTCTCGTCCTCGAGGCAAGAAATCTTTTCTCTCTCCCTCTCGAGTTTAAACATACAAAGCAATGCTTTCTCTTCCTCTCGCCCTCTCGAGTTTGAACATAGCAAGCAAGGCAAGCCTTGAGAGCTCGGAGCAGGTCGAGCATGAAGGAAAATCGGGAAGCTTCGAAGGGGAAGGTAACATAAGCCGAAGAAGAAGGTCCAAGGAGGTCTTAAGTTGGATGAGTTTGAAGAAGAAAATAAGAAAGAGGATAAAAAAGGGCAATGAGCATCGGACATAAGTAAGGGAGTTGAAAAGACATCAAGCTTCGAGCAAGCATAAGCTTTGAGCCTGCATAAGTCGAGAATTGAGCAAGTATAAGACAAGGGAGCAAAAGCAAAGGGATTCGAGTTGAAAGGGGATCGAGCTTCGGGAGTCGAGGCAGTGCATGCAAGGTGCATATCATTTCTGAAGCCTGAAGATTGAGACAATGAGTCGAGATAAAGTTTGCAGAAGTTACTTCACCGTCATCAGCTAATGTTTTATTAAGCATTTTGTTAAGTCCGGTGTCGTTAATGGCCCGGTTAATCCTGTAAACGGGAACTTAAACTCCTAGTTAGCAGCTGATCCAAGTGACGGTGCTGTTAACAGCCTTCCTTGGCTAAAGATTAAGTTGTACTCAAATGTATTAATCGATTAATTGATGATTGTGGTGATTGTCAGAGTCAGTTGCATCAGTGTCTCTTGTTCTCTCTCTTTCACACCTCCCACAGCCAGAGGCTCGGCGCCTACCTGGCTCACGTATCCCCCGATATCGGCATCACTTCGTGCTTTGTGGACTCTAAAATCACTGATTTTTGTGACTACATGGCCTGCAGAGTTGATTAGTCATTTTTGAGGCTATGGACTTGTCCGTTACATAGTCCTGAAGCAACTCATCCACTTTTGGTCCATTTGGAGTTAGGTTGACCTTGTATGTCAAATTTGACTCTTTGTAGACTTCAAGCCGTTTTCTGCTTTTTGAGGGCTTGGTTTGATTGATTTTATGAAACCAATCATATACATTGTGTATAGACCTCATATGAAAACTGTCTGTGGAGTAAGAATCCAATTCTAGAATCTACCAAAAACCTAGCTTTTCTACTTGGGACCCCCTCGACCCTTGCTGAATGGTGAACAATTAATATAGAAGTGTTCTATTATGTTGGGGCATGCTACCGTTCAAATCTCATCCAATTTAGTTGAGCTGATAGGCCACTATGGTCGATTTGTGGTCGTAGGTCTTCGTGCACTGGTCGGATTCTAGGGTTTTTTCCAGGGGTTTACACTAGCTACTGACTGTACAAAATGGATCATTGATAAGTATAGAACTTACCCCTCATGTCTCGTGTGAGACGGCGCTGAAAACAGGCAACAGTGGACTCCAAAAAATGCGCGCGAAGAAGGTCGAAGAGCTCTCTCTCCAAAGGCAACAAGTGGAAATGAGGTGATTTTAGCCTACCTTGGGTATCTATACTCGGACTTCCCGAACCATTTTTTTCCCAAACTCCTCTGTTATTCCTACTAGAAATCTATGTTAGATTCAAAAAATTTCCCAATCAGGTTCTTGTAGCTCATTCTGCAAGAATTCTGCAAAAGTAGGTCTGGCTGCCTAATTTAGGCTTTTCGCTTCCATCTGCCGATTTGATTGAAATTTTTTGTGCCTATTCACCTTGTCTTTTTGATCATCAGTGTGTCTTCAGTGTTTCCATCTGAGCTCCTTTACTATTTATTATTAATATTTGACTTGTTTATTGAAAAAATCAAAGAAAATAACAAAATGCACTAAAAAAGCAAAGTGAAAATCCAATAATCAAGAAAATCCATTGAAAAATACAGATTTATTATTTTTTGTTGGATTTCTTTATTTTTAAGTCTCAATATCAAGAAAAATGATAAAAAAATAACCAAAAAGGACTATTTTTTGATGATTTTCTGATAGTATGTACACTATTTACACTCATCGGGGAGATATTATCAGTTAAATTCCCTTGTTGATGATTTATAAGGATATTATTAGGTAATTTTACAAAAAATCACACGATAAAATCAAACTTTTGCCTCCCTCTTCAAACATTGCCCTTAATTACTTAGTGCCTTTCCACCCCTCTAGATGGCGTACTCCGGGACGACTATGTGCATGGGTTGAACAATCGTGTCTATGCATAGCCTTGGTTGGCTCTACCATGCTTTGAAGATCAATGTAGTTCAAACCATTATGCTGTGCAAGAGTTGGGTCTTGAGTAATTAACTCAAGGGTTTTTGATGTCGAGGTTTTCTGATGATGTCTTCCAAAGAGCAAATCTTGTAGCTTGTGTGATCTCTGCTTGATTGTACCATCACGATGCTTTAGCACGTTGATTGCCTGAGCTGTTGGTATTAATAATGGCTCTTGCCAAGCTTTTTCCCACCATTGATATTTTGGTTTGCTTGGTGCAGACTGGTGTGGTTGAGTTTTCTGAGGCTTAACTCTCCATTGCTCGATCGGTTTTACAGTTTGTGGAGAAGATAAGTGGTCTTTTTTCTTCCAAACCCATTTAGTGTTACGTTCCTTGTTTGGAGATGCTCCTCTTTGTGTTTTGATCTTTGGAACCGTCTTTGGTATTGTCGGTGATGTTTTGGGCACCCAGGTTTGAATCGGCTTGCCCTTAAGCTGTGCTTTTGGTACCCAAATTCGCCTGACTCCTTGCATGCTACTTGTGGCATTTACTTGTCGATAGGATAACCAAGATTGATTGCTCCGTGATTTGCCCTGCTGGTAACCTACTTTCTATTCCTCTTTGCTTGGTGCAATTGGAACAATGAGTTGTTCGCCTTTAGGTGATAGCTTGAGTTGATTTGTATCCCAATCTGGTCCTGCCTTGTATGTCCGCATCCATGAGATTCCAAGAATCATTGTCTCATTCATATGTTCATCTGGTAAGCATACAAACTCATGAGGACATGAACATCCATGTACTATCACATTTAAGTTGACTACTCTCAATGTTGGTGTGGGTTCTTATTGCATCCTTTGATAGTCGCTATTTCTGTTGTCAATGAACTGACTTGTTGCTTTCTTGTATGTGGAATAACTGACTGTATTTACTTGAGATCCTATGTCAACCAATGCATTTGTGCTATGGTTGTTGAGCTGCACTTTGATGCGAAGGTCCATTACATCTAACCATTCCTCAACCGTTGTTGACACTACATCTTTCTGCAATTCCCATTGTCGGTCATCTATTTCCATAGTGTTGATGGGAATTGGTATTTTTTGATTCTTGAGAGCAGCTTTGTTTTTGAGTATCCGAAGCCGAGCTTCTTCCTGGGCTTCATCAATAACTTGCTGTCGTTTTATCTTTCTTTGCTTAGCTGCATGCATTATTTTTAGCAATTCATTGGTTAGTGGCAAATTGTACTTCTTTAAATGACATCCACTAATCCAATTAACCATCGGTTCACCATCTAGGTTGGAAAACTTAACTGCTCCACTTGGAGATACATCTTCAATGATAAACGGTCCATCTCCATGTTGCTTAAGGGAATAGACTAAAACTAAGTCCCCATTTTTGAAGATTTTTGTAATTAGATGGGAATCAAAAAACTGTTTTTGTTTCCGCTTTTGTGCGTAGATGTGAGCTACAACAATTAATCTTTGCTCATCTAGCTTTTCTAAATCTTCAAGTCTTTCTGAAAATTCATGTCCAGTCCACTCAAGATCTTTAGCTACCCTTAATGTCGGCAATAGAAATTCTCTTAGCAATATGAATCCAAACCATAAACAAGGTTAAAGGATGTAGCATTTAAAGCTGTTTTGAATGAAACTCGATAAGCCCATAGAGCTGCATGAAGATTCATTTCCCAGTCTGTCCTTCCTAAACTAACCACTTTGGTCAATACCGAGCTAAGAATTTTATTCGTATGCTCAGCTTGTCCGTTTGCTTGCGGGTGGTAGGGGAGCTGATTTGTTATGGATGACCATAAATTCATTAAGCAGATACTCAATTACCTCATTGAGGAAATGAGTTCCCCTATCACTAACAATTTCTATTGGCAATCCATATCTTGTGAACACATACTCATATAAGAATGCGGCAGTGGTTCTGGCATCATTCTTTTGAGTTGCTTTAGCTTTGGCCCACTTGGTCAAATAGTTCATAGCTACAATGATATATTGAGCTTGGGTTCTATAAGCAAGTGGCTGTATTGGCCCAACAAAATATATACCCCATTTTGCAAAAGCTCTAGCCCCCATCATTGGTCTTAAGGGCATGCTATCTACACGTGTTGACATTTTTGCTCGTTGACAAGCATCACACCTTCGAACATATTCTTTGGCACTTGCAAAAAGTGTTGGCCACCATATGCCTCCCATTAAGATTTCTCTTGCAGTGGTCTCACTAAAAAGTGACCTTCATCTAATCTAGCATGTACCTGTTCTATAATTGGAATATCTTCGTCTTCCTTTGCACAAAGATGCAGATGTTGGTCCTTACGTCTTTGATACAATTGGTTTCCTATAAGACCATAGTCTCTCAATTTAGTTTTGATTGCTCTTTACAACATTTATTCATATCCTCAGGAGATGTTCGGCTCGATAAGTAAGTAACTAAATAGTTACTCCACTTAGGAACATGCGACATTTGGAACAATGTTACATGAGGTATGGGTGTTTGTATTTTACATTGAGGACAATCTTTACAAAAGAGCGAACATCACTCCTCATAGTTGGTCAAAATACTCCAAGTCTCAAAATTCATCGCATAGTTTAATCTTCTGCAAAGTGAAGTCCTACTATGGTAATATGCGCTTGACTTTGCTATTGGGTTTTCTCCTCAGGATTGATGCATAAGAGCAATATTCCATCTCGATTTCTTTTGTATAGTCTCCCAGCTAGTAAGTGATACAGAGCCAATTTCTCAATTAATCCAATTGTAATAGGAAGTGGTATTTGCAAATCCACTTGAGCTATGGTCATCAATGATACCATATTTTCCGACCATCGAGGTATCATTTCTGTGAAGAATAGATATGCATCTGGTAGATCATCGTCTACTCCTTTAGGTGGTTCCCCTGAAACAATCCTAGGTGAATGATTTGCTCTTTGATGAGTAGTGTCCTTTTTTACAACCATAGTGAAATCAAATTCCAGAAGAATGATGAACCCTCTCACTATTCTTCCTGTGGTGCATGGCTTGTTGACCAAGTATAATAAGGCTTGGTGGTCCACAAAGAACACAAATTTGTTTGCTAATAGGTAATGTCTATACTTTTTTACAGTATAGATAATTCATAATCCTTCCCTTTCTGTGGTGGTATAATTCTTTTCGCCATATTCAACTGTCGGCTAGCATAAGAAATAGGAAAATCAAATTTTCCATCTCTTGGTTGAGCCAATATACACCCGATGGCAAAATTGGAAGCATCTACATGTATGTGGAATATCTTATTCCAATATGGTGCTTTCAATATTGGAGCTGAAGTGAGATCTTTCTTAATCTTCATGAAGGATTCTTCACATGCCTCAGTCCAGTCAAAGTGTGTAATCAAGCTATACATGGATTTTGCAATTATAATGTACATATAAATGAACCGTCTGTAATATCCACAATGCCCCATGAAGGCTCGAACCCCCTCGACTGTTGTCAGTCTAGGCAAATTAGCAATAACATGAATTTTATCCATATCAGTAGCTATGCTATTTTTAGACACTATATGTCCAAGAATTTTTCTTGTCTACCCATGAATGTGCAGTTTTCAGGATTTAAGCAAATCCTATAAAGTCTACATTTTTCGAATACCTTTTTGAGGTGTTCAAAAAGATCAGTCCGGATTGATGAATGTATGCATAGATCATCCATATAAATTTTCAAGAAATTCCTAAGATATTATTTAAAAGCATGGATCATCAATCTTTGAAAGGTGACAGGAGCATTAGTTAACCCAAAAGGCATGACCCGAAAGGAAACAATTCCCCATTCCGTTGCAAAGGCAATTTTATGCTGATCTTTTGGGTCAACCAGAAGTTGATTGTATCCCGAAAATCCATCTAAAAACCTGTAAGCTTATTTACCTGAAACTTGTTCTAAAACATGCTCAGTGATTGGAAGAGGAAAGTTGTCTCTAATGGTAGCTGCATTCACTTTCTTGAGGTTGACACACACTCGTAATTTTCCATTCTTCTTGGGTACTACCACAATTAGAGACACCCATTCTGTGTGTTCAATTTCATATATGAATTCGGATTTCTTTAGTTTTTCAATCTCTTCTTTGATCTTCCTAGCAAATGTTTCATTGTATGTTTATGGCCTTTGTCTACTTGGTTTCGCATCATCTCTCATGGGTATGGTACGTTGCCTTTCTTCTTCTGTAAGGTCATTTGCAATGTAGGCTGGTCTAGGCTCTTCTCCTGGTTCAGCCAAATCTATCTTTTTTGCGTTTTGAGGTCCTTCGTAGGACTCGTACTGTTTTCTTAGTTCTCTAACAGGTTGTTCGACTATGATTTTTTGATCTTGGAGAGTATATTTCTTGTAATGGGATGGAACACTCATTACATCTTTACCATCCTCTTCTGTGGTTTTTATTTTAGTTGTATATATCTCCTTTAGAGCTTTTTTCAACTCTTGATACTTCTTTTTTTGCTCAACTCGTGTCATGGTTGACTCCGTGTCCTATTTTTTGACTTTGCTTGAGTTTCCTTTCTCGTTTTTCTTGATGTTTTTGACACTTTTGGAATTTCATTTGAAGGATATCTGCCAGCGATTTTGTCCTTAACACAATCATGTACATCTATCTGCATCAAGAACTGTGTTCTACTGAAGATTGATGGCATAGGTCTAGCTTTCTAATTTCTAGTGTCTCTTTTTTGTCTATACTATTTCTGTCTTCTCGGTTTTTGGTTAGGAAATTCAAAAAACTTTTCCTCCCCTCCTTTCATGAGTAGCTTAGCTCTCACTTGTTCTTTTTCCGACCCGGAATCATCTGAGGTAGCTGAGTGTTCTTCTAACTCATATGTTGCATCATAGTAGAGGTCTGAAAAGACTTTTTGAGCTTTCATTAAGTCCTTGGGTTCGTGAACTTTGTCTTCAATGTGGAGGGTTGAGATCATTTGTATAGGAATTATGTCATAGCCGTCCTCATTGCAAAATTGAGTGGACATAGACGTATCTACACATACATCCATTGTTGCTAAAATTTGAGTTCACTTAAATGGCTCAAACAAATGCTCTGGAAAGGGTTCAGGTACATAGGCTTCATCCGTGCAATCCCTTTCTAAGATACATTCTTCTCGTTTTAAGCTCCCGTTTTTTAAAGCTCTGCACATGCAAATGGGAATGTCTTTGTTCAACCAAGATGGAAGCTTAGTTTCAGCCGAAGAGACTGAATCGAACTCTTGTATGGGCATTTTCATGACATCTCTATAAGTGTGATCTTTTAGATTAACCCTTGTTATTGATCCCACTTGCTTGAAGTACAGATAATTATTGATCCCACTTGCTTCAAGTACAGATAATTGTTTACCCAATCTTGGATGAGCTGTACCTGTCGCATGAAAGGTCTTCCCAATATGATTTCTTAATTGAGTTTATTCCCAAAGTCTACTCTGGCAAAAGTGTGTTGATATTCAATCCCACAGGAATTAACTATCACTTTTTTAAGCAGTCCTAATGGTCTTTCAATGTGTCCATCAGCCAATTGTAATTTCATTCGAGTTTGTCTAATGGCTGGTTGTCCCCAGGATTCCCGTACTGCATTTGTGGCTATGGCTATACCTGCCCCACTATCCAGTATTTCCATGGTTTCTATGTCATTATATTTCACTAGAAGGGTTGTGTTTCCTTCTTCCCCTTCGTAGTATTCTCCGAATTTGTTCATTGTAACAGATCGAATCTCTTTGTTGTCCATTTTGAGTTTCAATTTTCTCAAAATTTTTAAGATTAGCCCCGTTATTCCCACCTTCTCTAGAGTTTTCTGTAAATCATTTCATAGATATGGTCTGATTTTCAATAGTTCTCCTAAAGTAAGAGTGCATTGGATGGGTGTAGACATGATTGAATGGATGTTGTCTACTTCTAGGGTCTTGTTCCGCTCTTTTTACTTGAGTTGTTTTACACTATGGATTCATCTTCGTTATCTCCCAAGTAAGAGGGTAATGTTTTCAAAGTCAATGGTTTAGACATTCCTGAAGCTTTAGATCCGCAATCCCCATACTAGGATTGTACATCCATGTCCATATCAGGAGGTAGATTGTCTAATCAAACTTCCTCTATAGGAGCTGACTTTAGAGTTAGGCTCCCATCATTGATCTCTCTAACTTTTTCCCATAAGTGTCCTGGCCAGTCTTCTTCTACGAATGGAATTCCATCTAAGGCATCTTCGCTGTTTGGCACTATAAGTTCTAGCTCTTTTGTTTCAAGGTGGGGTTCTACCACCACTGGATTTTTCTTTATTGTCTCTTGTCATAAGCTCCTCAGGTTTTGTCATACTTTCGAGCTTGGGTTTTTGTTTTTCCAGCATCTCTTGTGTGATTCTTACCAAATTTTGATAAGCTTCAAGCTTAGTTGCTTTAATAGGCTAAAAAATTTTGTGAGTCAAAATTGATCCTCCAGATTTCACGATGGTTTCCTTGATTTGGCTTCCAGTTCTTTCACCTTTTCCTAGAATAGCTTTTTTGTTTTGTCCTTGATTTCAGCCCGTTGTTTCTGTCTTCTCATCTCATACCTTTTGTTTCTGCTTCGTTTGGTCTTTTGAGAGAAAATTTTTGTATTTTTTGAATAATCAGAGGAGTTATGTTTCTTTTTCTTAGCCTGGGCTCTAGTGATTACCTTGATTGGAACAATCGGTTCACTCTTGGATGAGCTACTAGGTATCACTTGGATTACGTTCACCATTGTTTTAACCTTGTTTAAAGGATTTTTAGGACAATCTTCTGGGAAGTGTCCTCCATTTTTGCAACATTGTATACAGTAATCTTCAACTGGCTTGAGGTTCTTGTCAGGCTTTGGCCATTCATTTTTCCAATGATCATCTGCACCACAATTATGACAGTTTCCAGTTCTTGGCTTAATCATGGGTCTTACCATAGGAGGTCTAACACCTTGATTAGCCACATAGTACATTGGTGCAAGCTCTGGTGGAGTATAAGTCACATGTTCTTCCATTGGTGGTGGATGTGACTTATACCAATCTCCTTCTACCATGACTGTAGATGGACTAGGCTCAGCATAGGGTGTAACAGGCACTAGTACTTGTTCATCTATGACTCTCTCTGGATGCATGTACTTTACAGGCACTGCATTATGTCCTGGATATGGAGGTTGTTGACCCAACACAGGTTGAGGTCTTTTCATACCCATCGGTGGTCTTTGATCTGGAGCCATATTAGGCTGATATTGGTACATGGGTTGTCCTTGTGGCCTCATAGGCACGTACTGAACATTCCCATCATACTTTGGTCGGTAATAGCACTCATTGGTCTCATGGTTAGTCCATTTACCCTTGATTGCACACCAATTTTGCGGCCTAATTGGTTGTCCCTGTTGAGGTATCCCTTGTCCTGGTCCTCTCATAGGTGCTTTTTGTATGTTATTCATCATGTCATTCATCCTTTTGAGCATGTCTTCTATGGATGAAAGTGGTGCTGCAGTAGCCGTTCCCACTTGAGCTGTTTGGTGGATGCTCTTTTCTCACTTTGGTTATCTTTAGGGACATGTTCTTCGTTGAAAATATCACAATTGTCTCCTAAATTAATTGCATCTGACACACACTCTTCTAGGGTTGTATGCTTCTTGATATACAATATAGCATGAAGTTCTTTGTTTAGAAATCGTTCTTCTGCAGGTATCTCTAGCTCTGGGCATCTGGCAATGTATTGTTTCATTCGAGTTGCACAATTCCTAACAGACTCACCTTGTTTCTGTTTAAAGCTGTAGATTTGAGCCACTCTATTGTGTTTGATCACCGTTTTGGAACAAGCAACTACAAATGCTTGAGCTAATGTGTTCAAGTCCATGATTGACCTTGGTGGAATGTTTTGGAACCATGTCAATGCTTTTCCTTTTAATGTCATTCCAAACCCCTCAAAGTGAGTATGGAATTAGAATATGCATTCTGCTCTTAGCACTTGCTTAAAGCTTGCTAAGTGGTCGTATGGATCCCCAGATCCACTGTATTTTTTGACCCATTTTTGAAAATCAGCTGGTCTGACACGTCTATCTGGTTCAACTCCCGGTCTCTTGGCATGCGAAGTCCATAGAAGATCTTTTACATTTCTATCCTCCCAACAATAGACTCTGATTCTAGGACTGTTTGTACTAAGCCGTTTCAAAGACTTCAAATCAATTTGATCGTATCCCTGCAATTGTAAAGTTGGTGGCCCTTCTTTTGCTGCCACATCTGGAATTATAGTGTTTACTTCCAACCCCCATTTTTCTATCACGTCAGGGTTTTCGACTTGTAAATATTGAGTTTCGTTTCTATCCATGTACATTTTTCCTTGTTTGTTTTCCATGATCTCCTCTTCGAACTCAATACCATGGTCATCAATGCGAATAGCATACTCTTCGTTGGGGTCCAGGTAAACCTGAGGTCCATGGCGATTAGTCTTATAAAATGAGAGTATATGCTTATAGCGCATTGTCGTTTTGGTTTTCGAGTGAGTTGAATAGGAAGACATTTCAGATGTTGAATCTGAAAAAAGTGTCTGAGACTTCTTCAAGGATAGTGTGCAAGGGATTGCCTTGATTCACACTCTCTACGGTGGATACTCTATTGGAGGTTTCTTCAAATATGCCTTGATTTCCTAGTACACTACCAGATCTAAGGTTCATAAAGACTTGTGAAGCCCTGGATAGAGTACTTACCTTTGTATTGACTTGTTGTCAATTTTTTTTTTCACTTGACTTGATAGCAACTTCTGTGAAGCCAGTGATTACTTGTTTGCAACCTGATTCATGTATCAATTTTGATCAAGTTAGCTATTCTTTCAGAAAGACTGTGTAGTTTTTGCTAGCTATTGTGATTGGTCTATATGGATCACTTCAAATCAAGCTAATTGACTCAACAGTTGCGACTTTCAGATTCGACTTTGGCAAAAATCAAAGGATTAATCTGCAACCTGAAAACTGAGTGAACATGTACCAATTTGGATACATTACATGTTGTGCTCACAATCCCCGTCGGAGCACTTCAAATAACCATAAGGAAACATAGCCTCTCCTAGATAATGCTTATCTATGAGAACTATGTTCATTTTCAACAAAAAAAGCTTGAAAGAATTCTATTTTTGGTGTCTAAAGCAGCCCAAAATAAAATTTCATAGTAATGGAATTTCTATCACATACAAAATGGTCCAAAACCAATTCACGTAACAATTTTTCTTTGGTGAAATCCATGAAGTTATTGCAAAGTAATAAAACAAAAACATCGCCTCTCTCTCTCTCTCTCTCTATATATATATATATATATATATATATATCTTAATCTTATCTTATCTTATCTTGATCTACATTTTAGAAAGGTAGGCCTTAGATCCATGTGGAAAGATCTAAGGCCTTCCCTACACATTGTTTCCCTTCCTTGGACTGCCAGTGAGCTTGCCATGCACCACAAGCCTGTCACAGCAGCAGCGAGCGGACCTTTCCTCGTCCTTGACATGTGGGCTCTCTCTCTCTCTCTCTCTCTCTCTCTCTCTCTCTCTCTCTCTCTCTCCCCCCCCCCCCCCCCCCCATTAGGGAATTTGGGAGGTCATTTGGAGGGCCTTCTAAGAAAATACAATTTTTTGCCTTCTCTCTCTAGAAAATTGGTGTGGTAAAAGAAAAGGTGTCCTCATCAACCGTTCAAAAAGTGTACTTCAAAGTGGATTATTTTGACAGATTCATAACAATCGTAATGCTTGATGTAATGTCTCTTTTTAGTTATATTGAATACGCCTTGTCATATAGGAGGGAATTTGTTTTCCATACAATGTATGCAGTAGGGAGTTTAGGGAGTAATGGCACCATACTCTTTTGTTTCTTGATTTTCTTGACTGTGTATTCATGGCTTCTTCATCCATCCCCTCAAACCTTCTCACTGAACGACATAAATATCATCTACACGTTGATTTGAATATTGAGTATGAGCCTTTATGCAAGCGAAGTGAAACAAACACAATAGTAACACCCGCGGAGAAAGAAAGACTCAGAGTAGAGGGAGCAAAACACATAGATTTATGGACAAATGGCTCACTCTATCCTTTGAATCCTATGACTAATCCTTGCAAATTATGAACAATGGAATAAAGTCTAAACTTCTACCAACAGCAACAAGTGTCTGGAAAGAGAGACTTTAACTCAACCATGCACAAATAGATTTCATTGGTTGTCCATTTCATATTGATGGTATTTATAGATCTCAAGGAACAATTGTAACCTACGATGAGTACAACAATATCTTCATGCACCTCACTTTGTTGCAAACTAGAATGGTTGAGTTCTACAATGTAACATTTGAAGAGACAGGTGGTGTTCAAAATTTTGTTTTGAAGCTAGATGAGTGTGAGATTCTCAAAGACAAGAAGCTAGAATGAGTCACAAGAACATTGATGAATAGGGCTCTTTCAAAATGCCCCATTGATGATCCTTCATACTTCAGTGTTCAATAAAAGACAAACATATGGTGGCTTGGTGCTTTTTAGGTATTCCATTTCCAACTTCTCTTTAGCTTTGGTGAGCCCTCTTGAGATTTAATTTTAGATTTAGTTTCACGTCTCATGAGGATTTAATCTTGAAGGTAAAGAAAGAAGACCACAACGTTTTGTATTGGGTGTTCCATCAAACCCCTATCCCTGATATCATTGATTAAAAAATGAATCAAGAAAAGATGTTGGTTGTCAATGGGAGGGGAGACTTTCAAGTCGAATGGCATCTTGAAGGTGAAATTAAAACACTAAAGTGTATGTATAATTACGGAATGGGTAAAGGCTCCATGCTTGTATTGCATGGAGCCTACAAAGACGATGGACCCAAAATGGTGGAGAAAAACTCCTACTCGCTACAATGAGGATTCTAATTTCCACCCAATTCTAGATATTCCACTTGTCAATGTCCACATTTGTACGATGCATGCTCTTTGCATAATTGTGGAGAAGTTGGTGTATCTGAACATTGGGTTTACTTGGAAAATCAAGAATTCGAAAGAACAGAAGGTTGCGATAGAGGCACTTGAACTAGTTTTGTCAGAGATGGGTCTCCATGGAGGCAATGTGAAAATCCGGTGGGGCGAGAAAATGTTGACCAATGATAAAGATGTACCTTGCAAAACGTCTATTGGTGGGGTTAAGGCACGTATTTTTTTATCAAAATCAACAAGCGTGAAAGATAAGAAGCTAACCAAGCATGGAAGAATATATCAGTCCACTTATGTTAGCAAAATTGAGTTTCAGTGATGGAAAAATCTCCATATGGCAGTGAAGGACCAAGAACTCACAGCTCGCAATGCCAAGGGTGAAGTGTGACATTCCATCGATGTGCTATTTTAGATGTGTGACAAAGATGAGTGGACACAAAATGATCTAAACAAGTTTAAGGAGAACCTTCAACTACTAAACAAAGCATTAGGACAGCATGGACTGAAACTCAGATTATTCATTACATGGTATTGTTAAAGAACCCTTTTAAATGATAAGGGCTGAAAGGTTGTTTTAAATTCTTGACAACTTGTTTTTTTTTGTGGCACATCATTTTCAACCACTCACCACAATTCATTCAAAAATATGGAACCCAGGCATATGGACACCCAAGGCTTGGAAAAGTCTCATTACATGTCCATGAATGCATATTTTAGACACACACAACATGGTGGCTCTCGACATAAGGCAAACAATTTGAAAGAGTTGTTTCAATGGTTTTATCGCAAAATCCTTCACCGGCTGCAACAAAAACATGTAGTGTTAGGCAATAGCACAAGCAATTAGGCATTTACAACAAAGGAAAAGGAAACGAGTAGAGGCATTCAACAACTCCAGTGCTTGTGGAGGCCAGATAAAGTGGAGAGTGAAAATGCAATATGTTAACCATAGGTGTAACAAGAGATTTTGATTTTAGGTCAAAACATGTGCACGTGATGCCTAATGATATAATAGATATACTACGAGTCACAAGTCTCTCAACTTCATGACAGATAGTGGATATATTTTGGCACATTACCCTTGTATCAGATCAAATTTTTTTCCATAATCTAAGAGCTCATTTGGGTTTTGTTTCCCCAAAGTGAGTGCCATTGTTGTGTATGTGTAATAATAAGCAGCATGACCACCAGCGTACCTGACACAATAACCAAAACATTCTGTAGCAAAAACTTTGTCGAAGAGGATAACTTTGTCTGCATTTTGTGGTAGCATTGGTCCACCTAGGAAGCGTGAGAGCATCTTGAGGGAAAATGTTGTAGTACTTCTCTCTTGGGACATTTCATTGTGAAAGACTAGTATGGGTTCCTTACAGAGTCTAGCAAGGTATTTTCCTAGTGCTGCATCCCTTCCATGATACTCTCTTGTCCGATGGTGAAGGAAGTCATCCTTTTCAGCAATCCATGACTGTACACAAAAGGATGAGCTAGAGAAACAGAGACATCTAGACTTTTTTCCTTTTGGGGGAGGGGGGGGGGGGGGGGGCGCCTACATGTAGCTCTCATCTTGCATATATAAGTCATCTTTCCATAGGTCCACTGACCTCATGGACCCTTGTGCAGGATGCGTAAACCAATCCTCTACTTCCTGAGTACTGGTTGATGGCTTGAGGTTGTTTTTGATAGCTTAGAAGGTAGCCTCATCTGGGAGTGTCTCTTTATAAATTTCTGCCTTGTCAAAGTAGAGTTTGAGGCACTCCATTGGGTTACTGGAGGTTTCCATTGCCTCCTCATCACTGCTGTCATCAGATAACAAATCCACTCCTCTGCTCTTGAAATTTGGAGATCGTGGCAAGTGCAAAGTCCTCCCTTAAAGAAAATATACTTTGAATGTCATGGAGGAAAATGTACGATCTCTCACCAAATTTGAACTCTCGTAGTCCAAGAAGCATCAATGTGGCTTGCTTCTCATTAAAGCCAGACACATCTAAAATTAGTTTGATGTCAGATGTTTTAACTGTAAGTATTTTCCTTCATTGCACCTCTTTAGCCTCTACCTCAAGATTAATATCCTCCTCAATATTGGGAACCTCATTGGACTCCATGACCTCATCATCTTGTTCATCAGGTGGTAGATCCTCCTCATCCATTACCTCTAAAGGATCATTGAAGAGACTAGCAAATATAGAATTTAAGAATAGAAGGAACCCAAAGGATTCTTTGATTATCTTGCACTCTTGTTCGTGCATAGGACACCATGAGGGTCTATAGATGATAGGCAACTGATGCTACTTCTTGTATGACCGTTGTAAAGAATGAGGATGCAAGAGAGCTACACAAGACAAGCACAAAGCACACAGAGATGGAAAGCTTCTTCTTCTTCTTAGAAAAGAGAGTACAAAATGACTAAGTGCTAAAGCTGAAAAGTAGCACATATGTACATGCGGTCACTAAGTGTGAACTCGCTAGAAGCGTACTAGGCTGGCACTATAAGTGTAGTCCAGCTGTAGAATCGCTGGCAGAGATCCTCCGTGTCGGTCATCTAACGCGCCAGTGAGTAAATGCCGTAAGCGGCTAAGACCCGTAGTGGATGCCAGCTCAAGGTGTAGAGCTCGACATCTCAACACTCCCCCTCGAGCTCTGCATGTCGCAGAGTCCAAGCATAGTCCGAAAACGTCAAAGCTTCTCAGCTCCGAGGGCCTTGGTAAAGATATCCGCTATCTGCTCCTCTGTGCTGACGTAGACCAAGTCGATGTCTCCCGCCAACACTCGCTCTCGAACGTAGTGGTAATGGACCTCTATGTGTTTGGTCCTGGCATGGAACACTGGGTTCCTAGCCAACTGCATGCTGCTGAGGTTGTCACAATGGATGAAAATCTGCTGGTCCACCTGCACTCCCAAGTCCTCAAGTAATGTGCGTAGCCAAGCTACCTCGCACGCCGCAATTGCTGCACCTCTGTACTCGGCCTCTGTGCTCAATAAAGCAACCGTAGGCTGCTTTTTGCTGCTCCAAGTAACAGCAGTACTCCCAAAAGAGAACATGAAGCCACTCGTAGATCTCCTATCAACAATGCTACCTGCCCAATCTGCATCTGTATACCCATACAATGCTAATGGTGCATCTGCTGCATAGAACAATGCGTAGTCAAGAGTACCTTGCACATACCTAAGTGTGCGTCGTAATCCATCCAAATGTGGCTTCCTCGGAAGTTGCATGAACTGACTCTCCAAGCCTACTGTGTAGCTCAAGTCTGGCCTCGTGATAGTCAAGTAGATTAGACTACCCACAATCTTCCTGTACATCTTGACATCCTCAACAACATCACCCTTCTCTGCACTCAGCTTTGCATTCACATCCAAGGGAATAGAAATTGGCTTACAATCATCCATACCATACTTTGACAACATGTCCAAAGCATACTGTCTCTGTGATAGCCATACACCCTCTGGAGTCCTGATCACCTCAATGCCAAGAAAGTAGCGCAACTCGCCCAAATCTTTCATTTCAAACTCCTGTTAGAGAAGGCCCTTCACATGGTCAATCTCCATAGCATTGTCACCCACAATAATAAGGTCATCTACATATATGGTAATGACCACAATCCCCACATCACTCTCACGTACATAGAGTGAATGATCAGCATGAGCTCTCCTAAAACCAATACTGACAAGATACTTGGCAATCCTGTCATACTATGCTCTAGAGCCCTGCTTCAAACCATACAAAGCTTTGAGAAGTCTGCATACATAATCTGGGTAACCTGGATCGACATAACCAGGTGGCTGATCCATATACACTTCCTCTTGCAACTCACCATTCAAGAAGGCATTCTTTACATCCATTTGATGCATAATCCATCCTCTAGATGCAGCCACTGCTATGACAGCTCTCACAGTCGTCATCTTTGCCACTGGAGCAAAGGTCTCCTCATAGTCTATGCCATACGTTTGTGCATAACCCTTTGCGATCAGCCTTGCCTTGTGACGCTCAATGTTACCATCAGCCTTATGCTTGGTTTTATACACCCATTTACAGCCAATAGCTTTCTTGCCACTTGGCAATGGCACCAACTCCCATGTGTCGTTTGCTTCCAATGCAGCCATCTCTTCATTCATTGCATCATCCCAATGCACATTTCCAACTGCATCCTCAAAACATGTGGGCTCCACATCCTGTATCACCTTAGCCATGTAGGCTTGGTGATGCGCTAGATACCCATCATAAGTCAATTTCTGAACTGGATTTCTGACTCTATTAGATCTGCGTGGTCCTGGGTCACTCCTTTGCCCTCTAGCATCTTCTTGTACTTTCCTTACACCAGGTGTCCTGACAGCCGGAATTCCAAATTCCTCATCAAGACTTTGTTCAGAACCATCTGAATCCATGTCTACATGTGAAAAACCTGATGATGCATCAGCCATAAGATCAACCTTTTCCTTTCCTTTTCGTGATACATTCCCTGCACCTGTTGGTGGAGTAACCTGCGTACGTAGTCTACCATTCCATGGTTTCTCAACAGAGCCACGAGAAGAGGACTCTTGTGGTCCACTCAAAACCTGTGACTGTGGCCTCACATTTTGTACAACCACATCATCTTTTACATCAGCCCCAATAGTGCCATGTGCATTACTGTACCAGCTGCTCATCTCATCAAAGACTACATCTCTGCTCACTCGTAATTCTCGTGTAGTAGGATTGTAGCACCTGTACCCCTTTTGTTCAAGGGAATATCCCACAAGAATACATTTCTCTGCTTTAGGATCCAATTTCCTACGCAACTCATCTGGTACATGCACGTAAGCTATGCAGCCAAACACTTTCAAGTGTGCCAAATCAGGCTTTGTACCTGTAAACTTTTCCTCAGGTGTTACATCATGCACCGCAGTTGTAGGTGTCCTGTTCATAATGTACACAACTGTATTTACAGCTTCAGCCCAGAAATGATGAGGCATGTTCTTCTCATTCATCAATGCACGTGCAACCTCTGCAATGTGCTTGTTTTTTCTTTCTGCGACCCCATTCTGCTGTGGAGTATATCTGCATGTAAATTGCCTGTGTATACCATGCATTCGCAGAAAATCTGAAAAATCATTGGAGAAGTACTCTCCCCCTCCATCTGACCTCAATGTCTTGATTTGCATATCTGTCTCCTTCTCAATCATGACTTTGAAGTCTTGAAAGTGACCAAACACTTCACTTTTGTTACGCATGAAGTAGACCCATACTTTCCTTGTATGGTCATCAATGAAAGAGACATAATACCTGCAACCATGTATACTTGCAGTATCGGTTGGACCCCAAACATCTGTGTGCACCACCTCAAGTGGCTTTTTACATACATTGCGCTCATGTGGAAATGAGCCCTTTGACTGTTTTCCAAACTGGCATGCTGCACACACTTTATGCATACCATCCACCTTGAATTTGGGCAAACCTTTTACAATCTGTTTTGATTGCATGCTGCGCAATCTCTGCTCATTGACATGGCCAATGCGTTTGTGCCAAATGTCAACATCAGCCACAACACCTGTGCCCTGTGCAAATAATGCAGCTTTTACCTCAGGCATGTCTACATTCAGTGTAAACATTCTGCCCACACATTTGCCCTCTGTGATCAGCTTACAGCCATTCTGGAAATCTTCTACATAACAGCCATTTGGATTGAAGCGAACCTGCAAACCCTGCTCAACCATTTGTCCAACAGAAACAAGATTCTTTGTAATGTTTGGGACATGAAGTACATCTGCTAAGTACTTTGATTTCCCACTCTTCGTATTTAGAGGTATGTCCCCTACATGAGCAATGGGGTGAGCTGTGTCATCTCCTGTCTGCACATAGCCTGACACATCTGGTTTGCGCATATCTCTAAACCACTCTCCACGAGACGTCATGTGATTAGAGGCACCTGAATCCACATACCAAACATCATCTTGGGTGGAATTCTCTGCAGTCATTGTATTCATTACATGTTGCATAACAAACATGCGCTCGTTTTTGCTGTCATCTGCATCTCTGCTAGTAGATGCATAGTTGCCCTGTTCTCTCTTTCTACTTGCTTTTCCCTTTGGACAGTCACGTGACATGTGACCTCTTTCACCACAAGTCCAACATTCTCTACTATCTCGAGTATGTTGCTGTCTGCTTGATCCTGCACCACGACCTCTTTGACTCCCCCTGCCTTGAGACTGGTTTCCCCTGCCACCTGTATTGTTTTGATTTGATTGACCTTCCAGAAATTGGCCCCTGCAACCCCTTGGGCCTCGACCACGACCTCTACCTCTACCTCTGTTGGAGTTAGAATAGAAGGCTTGTTCAGAATTATTTCTGCCATGAGAAGAAGATGTGTCAAGGTTCTTCTCCTCAAGAATAAGCATAGAAATCAAATCTTGGAACACGGGGATGTCGTCTCTTGTATTCATGGAAGACCTAAAATGTACATACTCATCTCCTAGACCATCCAAGCATGCACGTACAATGTCATCATCTTCCACTGAGACTTTAATAGATCCAAGAGCCTCAATGATACTCTTGATCTTCAAGGCATAATCATTGATTGAGAGGTTGTTCCTCTTAACCTGATTTAGCTCCGACTTTAGTTGAAGCTTCCTGGCCTTGGTGTTCACCTCGAACACTCTGCCTAAGTTTCTCCATGCAATGGCGGGGGTTTCAGCATCCTGTAGATAGCCCATCATGCCATCTGTGATGCTCATAGAAAGCCAATACATCACTTTGCTTTGGCCTTGTTGCCAGTCCCTCAAAGCTTTCCTTTGTTCTGCTGTAGTATTTGCCTCGGGAATCTCTGGTTCCTTTTCATTGTCTCCTTCTACATAGTCCCAATAACCTTTTCCTTTTAGGAAATTTGTTATTCTGAACTTCCATGCAGGGTAGTTATTTTTCTCAAGCTTCTCAGTAACAATCTGACTGAAACCGTCAGACATCTTGAAGCAGTAAGACAAAATAGCTGCAATCTGCAAAAACCTGCAAATCTGCTGAACCTGCTATCGTGGTACCTGTAACGCTTTCTACACTCAACGAGTGTCCACAATGAAGCGTACATACAACCACTGTACTTGTACAATAAATCTCTGTGTACTGCACTTTGGAGACCTGTTCAGAAACTTTGGAGACCTATCGTGGATTGCGAACGAAGGGATTGTGATGCTCTTGCTCTCTTAGCCTCTCTTGCCTGCACCAGGCTCTGATACCATGTAAAGAATGAGGATGCAAGAGAGCTACACAAGACAAGCACAAAGCACACAGAGATGGAAAGCTTCTTCTTCTTCTTAGAAAAGAGAGTACAAAATGACTAAGTGCTAAAGCTGAAAAGTAGCACATATGTACATGCGGTCACTAAGTGTGAACTCGCTAGAAGCGTACTAGGCTGGCACTATAAGTGTAGTCCAGCTGTAGAATCACTGGCAGAGATCCTCCGTGTCGGTCACCTAACGCGCCAGTGAGTAAATGCCGTAAGCGGCTAAGACCCGTAGTGGATGCCAGCTCAAGGTGTAGAGCTCGACATCTCAACAACCGTCTTGTGGAATCACAATATTTTAAGTGCACCACCACCATGTCAGCAAGAACCACCCTATCCCTTTGGAAATCAAGCTCAAACTTGTCTCTTTTAGACTTGAGGAAATCGTTGTGCTGAGTTGTACGATCATCGAGAATGAATGGGGCATTGAAGACAGAAGAGACCTTGCAGAACATTTTAGCAGCTCTTGCAAATACTACAAAATCAAATAGTCTTCCATCCACTCATGTATGATTTTCAATTGCATGGCAACCCTTCCTTACATTTTGTAGCTGGCTCACAGGCAGAAGAAAGATCAATGTTTCTCTTCTTGGTGCTAATCACTTGAATCTTCTGGCTTGCAGGCAATTCTTCCTGTTCTGATGCTTCTGAGTCATTGGGGGGTTCCTATGTGCCCATCACATCATCTCCAAGAAATATATCTTTGGCCTGAGCAAAGTCCACATCTCTCTTTAAAGAGCCTCTCATCAACTGAGGTGGTCTCCCTTCTGCTTCCTGTTCACCTAAGACAATTTTTGGATTGACCCTCTGCCTCTTCATTCTGTGAGATCTTAATCCTAAGAAAAACATAATATATGCAATAATAGGTAACTATTGGGACACACCAACATTTGACTTTTTTATTAAATATTATAACACATTTCTCCTAAATTGCAAGCTATTGGTATGTGTGTGTGTGTGTGTGTGTGTGTGTGTGTGTGTGTGTGTGTGTGTGTGTGTGTGTGTGTGTGTGAGAGAGAGAGAGAGAGAGAGAGAGAGAGAGAGAGAGAGAGAGAGAGAGAGATTGGTCTCAAGAGCAGCTCATTTTATTTGAGTTCCAACGCCTGTGTGTGTGTGTGTGTGTGTGTGTGTGTGTTTTGCAACCCCTTATATGCTCCATGACGCACAAAGAACAATTGGCAGACCGATGCTACATATATGCATGCCATAGGACAACGAATACAGTTTCTTTTATCTCTCTCTCTCTCTCTCTCTCTCTCTCTGACAGATTGGTCTCATAGGTCATGTTGGCATTTTAAGAGTTTAGTAGAGCATCTCCTCTTATTTGAGTGCCTACCCCCCTACATACCCATTTTGTGCTCTATGGTGCGCAAACGACAATCGACGGACTGTGAAAACCCCCGTCCGTGTGCCATAAGACAAGTAAATGTACTCTCTCTCTCTCTCTCTCTCTCTCTCTCTCTCTCTCTCTCTCTCTCTCTCTCTCTCTCAATTTACATTAAACCATGCCTATAATAAATAAACGATAGTAGGTGTTACCTTTTCCTGGGCTTGGCATGACAATTTTCCAAAGATGAAAACCTCATTGAGACCTTGGGAAAACTTCAAGCCTTCACTCTCTACTCTCTATTTTTTGTGTACCTCTCTATGTGTGTGTGTGTGTGTGTGTGTGTGTGTCTCTCTCTCAACCACCCTATCTCTGTGTGTGTGTGTGTGTGTGTGTGTCTATACAACCTCTAACTAAGTGTATCTCTCCTTCTCTCTCTCTCTCTCTCTCTCTCTCTCTCTCTCATAATCTAGTCGTTCATAGTACCATTACCACCATGCAAAAAAGTGGATCAGCCTTTGCTTTGCATCCGCCAAAAGTAGCCTAGAGCTTCCTAACCCTAACCTTGCCTTCAAGGTGCACACGTATGTGATTGCATTTGGAGAGACACCCTTGCTTTGCATCTGTTGAAATCAGCACAGAGCATCTTGGCCCTGTCGTACAAATGTGGCCTCACATTAAAGATTTGCATGTGTTCGATCAACCCGCTTGGACCTCCATTGCAAAGTCACAATCAACTTTTTCATCCTTTTTAACAACACCTGCAAAATTTTCCCAAAATGTACAAGCATATCTGATGTGGGAGAGACACCCTTGCTTCACATCCGCCAAAAATAGTCCAAAGCTTCCTAACCCTTGCAAATATTGTAGTTGAAGAAACGACATCCCCATCACAAAGTTCAACAACAACTTGCCCTTTTGAAAGAACACAAATGTCATGCAAGTCAAACAAAGTTAATTTTAGTAGCGCATGACTAACAATCTCATTAGTGTTGAGTGCTCATGTCAACGTCTTGCATAATGCCGAACACCTTGAAGATGTAAGCATGGTTGATTGCATTTGGAAAACAACGTAGGTCCATAGCCAACCCCACACTGTGTACATATAGTCTCAACAAAGAGCTCCAACTCTTCTTCCTATGTCGCTACTGTGAGTCTCTCTCTCTCTCTCTCTCTCTCTCTCTCTCAAAACCTCCATAGCTATGGGTGCTAGCCATGCTTTGTTGAAGATCTTCTGTTTCTTGTCCCTTCTAGCTCATGAAATACCCGTGTCAGCAAATAAACATAGCCCACATTCCCAGCATGAAAAAAGGGGTGTAGTGGCAAGTTCCTTTGCCGCTTAAAGAACTACACCACAACCACAATTATGCTCCCCCATTCTCTATTGTTCATAAGCTCAGCCCTCATCACCACTCAATTGGCAAATAGCCACAATTTCTTCATTTGCATTGAGCCTCACACCTTCATCAGATCAGCTCACAGGGCATCTCACGAGATTTCCACCGCCCCAATTTTCCCCACACGTACAAAGAGGCACTTCAGGATTGCATTGACGTGATGAGGAACACCATATGTATCAACTTGGGTTGTCAATTTCATAGCTCGTCCCTCAACTTGGCACGCTCATCAGCTTATGTGTTAAGGTCTCAAATCATGGATACGCAAGTGTCGCTTAATGCATCTTTCACATACCAAGATACTTGCTCTGATGGGGGGACACTTTCCCTGCTCTCTCTCTCTCTCTCTCTCTCTCATGCATGCACGCACAAAAACCATGTGTGTGTGTGTGTGCAGAGATTGCAATCAATGAAAGCGTATATGTGAGAGAGATGGAGGGGTAAAATTGTCCGTCTTTGCATCTACAATTTGAACTTGCTGGCAGTGAAGAGCTGTAGCAAGAGAGGCACGAGAGGTCCTAGCGAGAGGACCTCCTGCTACTGTGTTCAATCAGAGAAGCACCCTTGCTTCCATGCTCGGGGGTACTTGCTCTAGAGCAAGGAGCTGGCAGACATCTCTCTCTCTCCCTCTCTCTCTCTCTCTCCTCGTTTGTTCGTGCTGAGTGCCTTGGCTGCAGGCCACACTAGCCATGAGGTAGCTGAAGGATTGTCTTGCGGCCACATGTCGGGGGGGGGGGGGGGGGGGGATCCCTCCCCCTTTTAATAAAGTATAGGTAAAACATGGTTTTTTCTTCAATCAACAAAGAAGTTCTCATAGTCAAAACTAGAGGAACTTAGAGATATGCTCATCTCAATATCTTAAATCACCAAAGAAGTTACCATACTCAAAACTAGACGAACTTAGAGATATGTTCATCTCAATATCTTGGCCAAACATATGTTGGCTCTATACTATCGCATTGTCCACAAACCCATGTGAGAGATAAAAGAACCGGGGATATTATGTGTGTGTGTGTGTGTGTGTGTGTGTGTGTGAGAGAGAGAGAGAGAGAGAGAGAGAGAGAGAGAGAGAGAGAGAGAGAGAGAGAGAGAGGGGTTATCCAGCTTAATAAGCTGATTATGTGAGGTTCCTCATTAATGAAGAGGAGAGTTGGCCAATTGAAGTTGCAAAACCGATGGTTTGTTGCCACAAAATCATAGTATCATTGTTACTTTGATTGTACCTTGATAGTTTGTAGTGCCTATCATTATTGTAATGGAACGTCATTGATGCTTCTACAAGCAATTGAGAAAGTGTTTTCCATTTGGGAGTTTCTGTTTGTGGGTTGTGTGTGAGTGTGTGTGTGTGTGTGTGTGTGTGAGAGAGAGAGAGAGAGAGAGAGAGAGAGAGAGAGAGAGAGAGAGAGAGAGAGAGAGAGAGATTATCCATTCGTAGTAAGTTGGTTATGTAAGGGTTGTCATTAATGAAGAGGACGAGGTTGGTACTTTGTAGGAAATTTTTATAACCAAAACAACAAGAGATCGTAAGTGCTTCGAAGGCAGTGTTCAGACTGTAAGGCAAAAGCCTCTGCCAAGGGGCATCTATCTAGCGTGGCAAGAAATGGTTGGCTAGACATGAGCTTCCTCCATATCGTTTCTCCTCAAAACATGCAATCACGCACCCACTTTTAAATAGAAAAATGCAAGCTGAAGGTCAAGCTACAGACCCCTTTTGCAAGCAGTTAAGACCTTGTGAGAAGCTCATTGGATGTCTACAGTGACAAGACAGTTCTTAGTGCAATAGCTCATTGGACGTCTATACTATTGAGCAATTTGCTCATCTACATTGACAAGCAAATTCTTAATGCACTAGTATTTTACAAATGTGAACTAGAGGCAGCTGGAAGAAATGTTTGATTTCCTGCTCATTATTGTAGTTTGAATGCGGCATCAAGCAGGTTTCATCAACTATAGACACCTGCCTCCTTCTCCCAAAGCAATGGGCAACCTATGGTGCAAAAAATGAATCAAGCAATAGAAAACAAGATTGGGGCCAACTTCATTAAGACAAGTGAGCATAATGGAGGCTTATCTACATCCTTGTATGGGTGAAAGTACATAATGGTAGTGCAAAAAAAAGACCAATTTTGAATTCACCTATTTGGTGTTGCTTTGTTATGGCCATAAAACAAAAGATGTCATATTATTAGTTTTTAGGGGGGGGAACTCTCAATTTTATGTTATGAGCTACTTTTGACTGAAAATGTGTGTGTGTGAATCATTCTCTCCCGCGTGCAATATGAGCTACTATCTGCGCTTGGAACTGACAGGGTGGTTGAACTTCCTATTGTCACATCACAAGCTTCCTCTACATTGAGTTGTGTTATGTGACCGTCCTCTTTGTTGTGCTCATCCCAATATCTTCTTGGTGTCCACTTTGCTGGTTGCTATGATGTTCCCATGGAGGGTTGCTACTACTAAGTCCACTCTCGAGAGAGCAGCCAGGCTTACCAAGGGCAACTCCAAGCTCATGTCTCCTCGCAACACCAAGACCACACCGTTTGTGCCATCCGAGGAAGTGAGGACACCGTATACTTGCGCAAGCAGGATGAGTTTCTCAACCACACAATATGAACATGGAGGGTCTTTTATCCTTGCCAACAATGACAGGTCTAAATCAAAGAGCAGACGTGAGTTGTGCATGTTGTGATGAAAATAACAGATTGAACACTGCATGCAATACTATTAATGCAAATTAGCTGAGCATTGTTTGATCCATATGTAGATACATAAACAAAAGATGTAGTTTTTTAGGGTTTAGGGTAGCTGATTTTCAAAAGAAGGTCTTCTATGTGTCCTAGTGCAAGCTACATGTCTGAGATTTGGATTGCACATGCCAATTTTCATGTTACAAGATTTGATATTGTATGTATATTGTAAAACAAAGCACTCTAACTATTGGAATGTGTGAATTGACCTGATCTTTGTAGGGAAAAACAGAATGGAAGATTACCCCATGCTCACAAAATTTTGTCATACAGCAGAGGAGCTACCCAAAGAGTATGGGCTAAGCCTACTAGGGGTGCTTCCAAAGGATCTATATGAAGTTATGCTTCCAGAGGATCAGTGGTTAACAGTGATCAAGTTTAAGCACAACAAAGGTGCCAATATTTATCTTAATCACGTGCACCCTTGCTTCATAAACGACTCTAGGCTGCTCTTCTACAGGTGTATCAAGCACTTTGAGGGTACGCTTTTCAGAGGTGCCATGCTACGATGAAAGACCTCGCAGGCCACACTGTGGCATGGGCCATGTTTGGTGAGAACGTTATTCACATGTGCAGAGCAAGAGGAGGGGGGTTGGAACAGAAGATTGACGATTGGAGAAAGGAAAATGGTGCTTCCAAGGCTGCCCATCATAGCGGGAAAAAGCCTCGCAATACACAATTTGGCAGTAACGTGTGCATGGAGACCAGGCCGCGGCTGTGGCTTATCGGCATAATTTGCCGGTTTGTGGCTATGTCGTTGATTTGGAGTTATTGGTGGAGAGGATGTCATAGAGTTCAAGCATGAAAAGAATTTGAAAGCAAACTAAGAGACATGTCAGAGGATGATCTTGACTTAAATGGCTTGCTGGTATATGTCAAGCCAAGATGTGGATGTGTTGAAGTCTGAGGTCAAAAAGAAGGGAGAGAAAGTGTGGCTGAAATCGAGGAAAAGAATGTTTTCCTTGGTAAATATTCCTTACTAATATTTTTCTAAGGAGGAGAAAAGTGTTGAATACATGTTGCTGCAAAGAAGATTTGAAGAATTAGAGATAGAGATGACTGAGTTGAAGAAGACAATTTTTGTAGGAAAAGTTTAGGTGCAGATTTAGGAGGTGGAAATAGTTGCATGAGCTGGTCAGGGAACTAAAGCAAAAGAGAACCTTTTTACATTGGTCCAAGCTGCAGAGACGCACAAAGGCATAGAGAAAGATCAAAAAGTGTAGGAAACTGAAGACAATGTTATAGGTTTGCTTGACAAGGAAGTTGAAACCAAGAGCATGATTGTAGAAGTTATTCAGGAAGTACTTAACACTAGACTTGTAATGAGCCACAAAAGTGGCTCAAGCCACAAAAATGGCTGACATCAGGATTCTAGTAAATGAAACATAACTTTTGTATATGACATCAAAATTTCATGAAACTTCTTAATTATGGGTTCAAGATATGAAAAAGGTTTCTAAATACACAATTTACATGAAAAGCTCAAAAATAAAAAAATTTGATCTTTTAAAATTAGTAAATTTTACGTAAAACTTCACTTCAACGCTTAACTTCGAGAAGTAAAAAATGTCAGCAGTCTTTGTATATTGGTACATCTATCACATACCTATTGAGGGATTTTTCAAAGAAGTTTGGGCCTGCTCAGCAATGATTTGATTTACTTTCAAAAGAAAAGAAAATAATTTTGTACATTCGCACAAATTAGTTGTAGAAGATGGCAATGGAAAGACACCTTTAGATCTTCATTTAGCTCTGTACTATTTTTTATCAACTCATATTGAGTGTTGGTCGTAATTCCCTGAAACTATTTTCTATTTGAACAACTAAGATAGTGTTGAGATTTTTTTTACAAAAGTCTCAAAAAGCCACAAAAGTGACTGGTTTTTTATAGGACTAGTGTTAAGGAAACTGCAGAAACAAAGAATTTGCAAGAGTAACTGCTAAGCAAGAGGAGGTTCAGGAACAAAAGGAATTTTAAGTAGCACAAAAGGTTCAAGAAGTTGATGTAGAGATGTCTAAGCCAATAATTACTTTAGAGGTTCCCCTAGGGGAGTTGCCAAAGTGTTCAACATTTAAGATGAAAGATTGAAAGAGTGATCATTGAGAAGGGGAAATGGGAAGTGTGTCATAGTCTATATGGTGTAGCTTGCGTTTCTTGGTTTAAGTACTAGTCACTTCACCTTGCACTATAATAGTGTTTGAACACTTAATTCTAAACAAGGGATTTTGTGGGTCGAACTCAAAAGTTTTTGTTGGAAAAAAAATTCCACCACCGGGCTATGCCAAGTGTTGAAGCCATACTTAGCACCTTTCTTACTTTTAGTCAAGTGTTTGTAGGTTCATACATTATTCAATAATTTTATAATGTAAAAGGGTGAAAACCTCTTCAGATCATGGACGGGTGTTATGCCAATGAGTTGTATCATTTTGCTATGGTTCAATGAAGGAGAAGAGAGAGTTTTGCGCCCTGTACACTGTGTGTTCAAGGTGCTTTTAAGTAATCTATTTTCAATCGTTGCGTAGTAAACTACTTAAATCCTCAATACCTAAAAAGCATGTATTTGTAAATTCTATGAATGGTGCACTTAGAGTAGAAGTGATTGTCTCTTTTGGCAATCTCCCAGAGCCCCAATAACACCTACCTAATCTAGCAAGTCTTAAATTAGCAGGTAGCCGGTCTAACTTCAGAAGCCTCCAAGGGATTGTGCAAAGGTCTGCACCCAAGTTAGTAAATTCAAAGGTAGGGCTAGGGTTTTTTTTATTAAGTTTAGATAAAATTGAAAGACTAAGGTTAAATTAGACCATCCTTAATTATTAAGTTGACCATAGACCTTCTTTAACAAGTATGGATAGTCCACATGTCCAAAGTAGCACTTACTTGCTTTATGGGAGTTGATGTGTGTGTGTGTGTGTGTGTGTGTGTGTGGGGGGGGGGGGGGGGGGGGGGGGGGTGGGTGGGGGGTACACCCTTGCCAAAGCAAAGTCAAAAGGAAGAGGGCACAAGTTCTTCAAGGATTAAAAGTTTAGGTAAGTGTTTGAGCAAGCATAGGTTTCATCTTTACATGTTTACATTAAATCATTGGTACACTTAATGAGCATTCCTTTTTGAATTTGGGAAAGTTGGGGGAGGAAAATAGCATGAAGGGATTGTTGGGTTTTTCCCTGTTCAATTTGCAAGTTTTGTAGTTGGAAAAGGAAATCAAAGCACCCTCTCACTCCCTTTCTCATGGGAGCTTAAGTGATAGTCTCCATGCTCGAGACCTTGGCTATGGATGCAAATCCCTCCAAGTGAAAGCTTCATTTTCTTCTTCATCATCTCTAACTACTCTATTATGCTAAGTTATGCTAAGAGCTTTCCGATGGAGTAAGCATTTACATGGTACAATTCTCTTTCTTGAAAAATACTTCTTTTCATCCTCATCTACCTCTTTCCCCGTAGTTCCTTTCTCCCCTCTTGGGTGTTTAGGGTTTGGGAAGGAAGGCTACACCATGGAATCTTGAAGTACAGTCTTGATTCAAGAAAGGCTCCGCAAGAGCATAAGTATGTATTGTAATCGAGATCTCTTTTAAGAGAATTATAATACAAGTCCTTTTCGAGGGGGGGGGGCAACTCCAAGAAAATCCAGTCCTCATCGATTTTTCTCTTTTCATTATCACATGTATTGGTCCATTTAGCTGCGTCTAGGGGATTCATTTACCATTGCAAAGTTTTGATGCCAACCCTCAATAGTATTTATCCCTTCCATCATCATACTTTTTGTCAATCCTCTAATCATTATAGTTGTGGATATGATTCCTTCTATATTGGGACAGCAAATTCATGTTTTTTTCTTGTAGTTCATGGGAAAAACTTTGCACACTGAGACAACTATCATAATAATCAATATCTAATTCTCTTAAATGATGTTCTCATGTTAAACTGATCATTTAATATGGGGAAGTGCCAGGGGAGAAAAAGCTAGAATATTGGTTAAGCTAGCAGACTGGCCACTGTAGGGATACAAAGGAGGGAAAATAGGGATCCGTACAAAGGAGGAAAAATAGGGATCCAAAAGGGGGGCCATCTGCAAAAGAGCAATGTGCACCAATGGGCTTAAAAGACCCTAAGGTTCAGCCCATTAAGACTTCCAAAATGCTAAGGTTCCAAAATTCAAAGGTTCTGTCCAAAGGTCAAAAGCCTAGGGAATTGGATGCTTTGTGTGTGTGTCTCAAAAGTCTTCAACCATCCCTACATAGGAGGGGGCGAGCCCTAGAAGTAGGAGATGAGAGAGAAACTCACACACACACACACACACACACACACACACACACACACACAAGCTCCCTTTACACAAAGGGAATGAGGGATACATGTCAGATCCCTAGCCCATAATAAAAGAACCAATAAGAATTAAGCTCTCTAGAAGACTATTGGACAGTCTCCCAAGGGGTCCACTGAGCATTCAACAGCCCAATGGCTTGCTTGATTCCTATCGGCCAGGAGGCAAAGGGGTCCAATGAGAGTTTAGTTGAATTAAATAATTACCTAAAGCTCTCACAAAAGGGGAAAGGGGGACACATGTCAAAGGGCTATCACTTATGCTGCTTAATTTCCATTGGCTAGGCCTGGGAAGGTCCAATAGGGCTGTAGCATGAGCATTTAGCAAGGGGGGTCGACCAAGAGAGAGGGGGGGCTGACTTGTGCAAGGCGCTATCACACACACACACTCACACAATCTCATGTGTGAAGGAAAGAAGACTCTCTCTCCTTCTCAAGCTCTAACGGAAAGCTTACCACCTACTCCAAGCTTGTGAGAAGGGAGGCCTACACCAACAACTCTTGGCTTTGTGATGCAAATCCAACCAAGATCCAAGCTTCAATGCATGCTCATCTCCTCTACCATGCTAATTACTAAGCTAAGCTATGCTAATATGAGCGATTATGTGAAGAGATGTACATCTTTCTCATAAGAATACTCCTTCTTCCTCTCAATCTACTCTCATACCCCGCTGGCTCTCACCATCTTTAAAGGTGTGTGAGGTCTTGGGTTTGAGACCGTGAGGGAATTGATGTTGTGTTTGATAAGTGTTTTGCTTAGTGCATGAAGTTTTTATATTCATTGCACTAGCTAGTATTGAAGGAACACAAGGAATTGTTTTGTATAATGTCTCTCTTGACGGGAGGAACCATAATACAAAGCCTTTTGGAGGGGGGACCGGCTCCAAGAAAATCCGGTCCTCAAATGTTATCAATTGCTTAATTTCTCTCTCTTTTGAAGTAGTGTTCATGCTATCTAACTAGGTGTTATGATTTTTGTTGCTCTCTCCACCCAAGCACTCTTGTTAATCTCATTAGGAATCTATTCTAATGAAATGCTCACTATGTTCATGCTATTTTCCACTACACACAAGCTACTAGGCCATTAAATGTTACATTGGTATCATAGCACAAGGTTTCTCTTTTCTTGCTCAAGAAGGGAGCTTCTCAAGCTAGCTATAAATGATTGGTATTATTAATTGCATGTGAGTAAGTAGAATAGGGATTTTCAGCCTTGCAGTGCGCCTGCCTTTGTGCAGTTAACGGGGCATCACCGTTGAGAGCTATGGTCTAAATAGTGGAGTCCTACGGGGCTTGCCTACGGCTTAACCACTATTGAGCTATTAGAAGCTTGGCAGGAGCCGGTGCTGTTTTGGTGTTGAATGACCCTCTCTTCTATTCCTTGCAATTATTGGTATTCGAGCCACGGGTACAGTACTTGAGTTCTTTTTCTAAAGGGGAAAAGAGGAGTAGCAACTAGGGGTTGCACCTAAAAAGTTTACACCTAAAAGTTGTTAGAATGGCTGACAATAGTAAAGAAAGTGAAATTAATGTTGATAACTTTGATTTTGCGAATGAGCAGGCTACTAATGATGCCCCGATGCTTGTTAACTATCTTGTTTTTAGGCTTCAACAAGCCATGGGCTATCCATCCCTCCAAAGTGAATTGCAATGACAACTTCGTGCTCATAGGATTCTCCAAGTTCCCCACCACGACGAGAGAACACCTAGGAAGCCTCCTTGCGACACTTCCAAAAGAGGTCTCTCTCCGATTCGGAAAGAATAAGAGGATCCATACGAAGGGCTCAAAACTTTTCTCCTTGATGATGCATCTCCTTCTCAAAGGAGAAATCAAGAGCCTCCACCAAAGGAACGAGAAAGAAGTGAGTCTCCCACCACCTCGATGGAGATGGATCCACAAAGACGGTGGGCTAAACGCTCTCCATCACCTCCAAAATGGAGAAGACCGTTGCATACTTCTCCACACCATACTTCAAAGAGGGATGACAAAAGACAAGAGAAGAAAAAGGCAAGAACTAAGGTGAGAAAGAGGTCACCCTCTTCTTCATCCTCTTCCTCTTATGAAAGTGATGGTGAAGACAACGAAGATCAAGGCAAGAAAAAGGCGAGAAAGAGGTCACCCTCTTCTCCATCTTCCTCAAATTCTTCATCTTCTGAAGAAAGTGATGGTGCAACCTTAGAACCATCAAAGAGAAGAGGCCATAGGAAATCCTATGCCGCGTGGAAAAAGGTCATCCAAGCTCAAGAAGTTTAAAGAGGGAGGGAAGAGCATCTCTTTCCTTACCTACAATGGCACTTTTGGTGCTATGGACAAAGTCTTGGCCTTTATCCAACAGTTCAATGTGGCGTTTGGAGATGAGGGCTTCATGGAGTCCTCTAAGCTACGCCATGTAGCTATGCACTTTCAAAAGTCCGCCAGACAATGGTGTTCTAGCCTAGGGGCCAACGGTGAAGCTCCACAAACATGGAAAGCTTTAAGAGCTTCCATTATGAAGCAATTTTTGTCCACCGATGCCAAAGACAAAGTACTCACCGAATGGTGAAGCTTGAAGCTCTCTCCCTATGAATCCATCTACAAATATATATGTAGACAAGTTTTGGGACCTACAACTCAAAGCCACTATCTTCAAAAAGTTGGATTTTGGAGAGAAAAAGCAACAATTTTGTGTGGGCTTAACTGAAGAAATGGCGGAGTATGTCAACTCCCAAAGCCCATGCACCATATCGGCGGTTATACACCATACTATGGTGGCCTCTCAAATCAATTTCCAAACGGGGGCTAAAAGAAATTCTAAGCCCACGGAAAACAAGGGTTCTAATGGGAAGGACAATGTCCAAAAGTCTCCTAAGGGCAACTCCTAATGAGCCTAATGGGAAGGACAATGTCCAAAAGTCTCCTAAGGGCAACTCCAACAGAGCTAAAGAGAAGGGAGTTTACAAAGGAAAAAATAAACTCTCTCCTGAAGAGCTTGAGCATTATCGCAAGGATAATCGTTGTTTCAAGTGCGGTGAGCAAGGGCATGCGTACTGCACTTGTCCCCCAAAAGAACACCCGCCATGAGCCTCCTAGAGCTACCTTGGTCGAAATCCAAGAGGAGGAAAATCATCACAAAGGATCTCCTCTATGCCATGCTTGGGGAAAGGTAAGAGAATATGATGCTTTTATTCTCTTTGACCCTGGTTTATATCTATAGATTTGGCCACCAAGCTAGGCATACAAGCCTACAAGATGGGATTTGTCCTACCCGCAGATGGTGCTTTCAAGGGGAAAGAAGCTTCAGTCACTCCCTTAATCCAGAAATTGAGGCTCCATGTACAAAGCTATGTGGACAAAGAGGACTTCTTTATCTCTCCTCTCAAGCATGAGGATGTAATCCTAGGGGCACCATGGTTTGATCACATGGCTGCCAATGTTAAATTCCCTGAAAGCAGAATCTTTAAGTTCAGGGAAAAAGATAGGTATATAGATGCTAAGGAAATGGGTAACACTATACCCATTGTACATACACAACCTTTCAACAAGTCAATAAAGAGCTCTATTTCTGTGTACATGATTTTTGTTAAAGATTCTCAAAATGAGCTTAATGTTTTAGCAAAAGAAAATATTCACAACCAAAAGGAATTAGAGTTATCCAATTTTCTCAAGGGGTTTCAAGATGTCTTTATTGACGGCATCCCTTGTGATCTATCCCCTAAATGAGGCAATGATGAACATGCAATTGAACTTCTTCTAGGAAGTTCACCGCCTAACAAACCTCCTTATAGAGTTTCTCAAGCTCAAAAAGAAGAGATTATGCGGCAAGTGCATGAGTTAGTTGAGAAGGGCATGGTTAGGCCTATCTCATCTCCATTTTGTTCTCCTATGCTACTAGTGCAAAAGAAAGACGGCACATATCGTACGTGTGTCAACTATAGAGCACCAAATAGGATCACTATCAAAAATAGGTTTCCCGTTCCATGGGTGGAAGACCTATTTGATAAGCTACAAGGGTCCACCTACTTCAGTAGGATTGACCTAAAAAGTGGCTATCATCAAATAAGGATAGTTGATCAAGACATTGTAAAGACCGTATTTCGCACTACGTTTGGTCTTTACAAATACATTGTCATGCCTTTTGGCTTGACCAATGCACCAACCACATTCAACCGCTTGATGGAGAAGCTATTCAGGCCTCACCGAACCTTTACTGGAGTGTTCTTTGATGATATCATCACTTACTCTAATTCATTAGAAAAACACAAGAAACACCTCTAGGTAATATTTCAAGTTCTAAGAGAGAATAAACTTTATGTTAAGCGAAAGAAAAGTGAATTTTTCTTACAAGAGATTCAATATTTAGGTCACATTATTTCTCAAGATGGCATTCAAATGGATCCATCAAAATTAGAGGTAATAAAAAGATGGCCTAAACCAAGGAATCTTCATGAGTTAAGAAGCTTTATAGGTATGTGTGCATACTATAGACGCTTCATAGAAAAGTTCTCACTGATAGCAAGACCATTACATGACCCAACAAAGAAAAATGTTAGGTACACATGGTCTGCCAAGGAGAACAACGCTTTCAAAAAGCTTATCTCTCAACCTGTGCTTACATTATCGGATCTCTCAAAGCCATTTGAGGTCCAATGTGATGCTTGTGGTGATTGCCTTGGAGGTGTTTTGCTTCAAGAAGGGCACGCCATAGGCTATGAAAGTCAAAGGGTCGACCCTGTTGAGCAAGCTCTAGGCATATATGAAAGGGAACTCCTCGCAGTTCTACATGCCTTAGACTCATGGAAGAACTATTTATTGGGGACTCCTTTCATTCTGCGAACAGATACCAAAGTCTTAAGTACTTCATGACACAGACCAAGCTCTCTGACAAACAAATGAGGTGGGAAAACTTTCTTTTGAAATTTCATTTTCATATTGGTCACATTGCTGGCAAGCATAATCAAGTAGCCTATGCACTCTCAAGACGGCCGAGAGTGAATGTGGTTTCCATAGCAACTCACAATGATCTATCTTCTATGATAGATGAGTATGCTATTGATCCCGATTTTAGAGATGTGATTTCAGCCCTTGCACTAGGGAAGAAAGAGGAATCTTTACTTTACAAGATGATTATCTTGTCTATGGCAATAGACTATGTGTTACTAGCTCACTACGTGAGAAAGTAATGTATGATCTCATGCTCCTCCTTATGCAGGGCATAGAGGGATTCAGTCTACCCTAAAAGGGATTGAAACATATTTCTATTGGCCTACCATGAAAGCAAACATATAAGAGTATGTTTCTAAATGTGTGGTATGCCAAAAGACGAAGTTTGATAGAGGGAAGCAACCTGGATTGCTTCAATCTTTGCCAATCCCTAATTCACCATGGGAGAGCATATCCATAGATTTTATCTTTGGATTGCCTAAGTCTATCCATGGGAATATGGGAATATGGACGATAGTAGACAGGTTCAGTAAACAAGCTCATTTTATACCTATCAAAAAGACTATCAAAGCCCATCAAATGGCAACCCTCTTCATTTCACAAATCTTCAAGTACCATGGCTTACCAATGTCCATGGTGTCGGATAGAGATCCTAGAATGACCAGTAATTTTTGGAAGGGTGTCTTTAAGAATTTAGGAACAAGGCTAAATTTCTCTTCGGCCTATCACCCGCAAATGGATGTCCAAAGTGAAATAGCTAACCTAACAATTCTCGATCTACTAAAAGCCTATATAACGGAAGTAGATCAAAGATCCCAACGGGAGAAGTACTTACCCTTACTGGAGTATGCTTACAATACCACTGTACATACTTCCGTAGGAAAAGCATCTTTTGAGGTAATAGAGGGAAGATCAAAAAGTCCCTTGCTACTTAAGGTACACGGGAAGATCTTCGATGCAAATGAGTATAGCAGAGACCTACAAGAATATTTCCAAAAGATTAAGGATGCCATCTCTATCTCAAAGCAAAGGAAAAAGGCTGATGCTGACAAGCACAAAAGAGCCCAAGCCTTTAATGAAAATGATTGGGTCTTACTCAAATTTTCCAAGGCTCGATTAAGGCACACAACGGGCAAGAATCCTACGGGACACCAAAAGTACTATGCTAAGTTAGCAAAAAGGTACTATGGTCCCTTCCAGATTCTTAGGCCAATCAATGAGATGGCCTATCAACTCAAGTTGCCCAACCATTGGCTCATACCATTAGGAGATTTCGGAGGTCTTTTGGATGGCCTTTTGGTAGAGAGAGGAAAATAAGCTCCTCTAATGAGAGAAGAGCCTACGTTACGTAGAAAAATAGATTGATATTAACAAAAATATAAAAGGTGTCCCTCTCACCATTTAATAATCTAGTGGTCCTTGAAGACGAGCACTCTCTTTTATTTAATGCGAGCACCTTTTTCAGAAGGTAGATGCGGTGCATTTGATACGGGATACGTCATCACTAGAACTCAAAAAGTCACAAAACTATCAAGTGGTGGAAGATTTTAAAACTTTTGATACTGCCAATGCGTCCGGAACACACATATCTCATAGAAATGAATGTCCAATTGCCTCGCTTAGACATCCAAAGAGGCCAAAAATGTCAAACACCCTTAAAAGAACATTTTACTAACAGCGCGCGTGGGGGCATTTCAAAATTTTGGAATGCCTCCTCGCGCTGTTAGTAAAAAGGCCCTTTTTCCCTCTTTTTAGGGAGCTTTTTGAGAGGAAAATGTCAAAAAACCTCTAAAAAGGGGCTTTTTGGAAAGATAAGTGTCCAAAAATCACTAAAAAGAGCTTTGTACTAACGGCGCGCGAGGGGGCATTCCAAAATTTTGGAATGCCTCCTCGCGCGCCGTTAGAAAAAAGGCCCTTTTTTCCTCTTTTTAGGGAGCTTTTTGAGAGGAAAATGTTTAAAAACCTCTAAAAAGGGGCTTTTTGGAAAGATAAGTGTCCAAAAATCACTAAAAAAAGCTTTGTACTAACGGCGCGCGAGGGGGCATTCCAAAATTTTGGAATGCCTCCTCGCGCGCCGTTAGTAAAAAGACCCTTTTTTCTTTTTTTTAGGGAGCTTTTTGAGAGGAAAATGTCCAAAAACCTCTAAAAAGGGGCTTTTTGGAAAGATAAGTGTCCAAAACCCCCAAAAATGGTCTTTGTACTAACGGCGCGCAGAGGGGTATTCTAAAATTTTAGAATGCCTCCTCGCGCGCCTTTAGTAAAAAGCCCATTTTTGGGGGTTTTTTGATATTTTTTGCCTCTCCGGATGTCGGAATGAGACAAGTAGACATTTGTTTTTAAGGTATTTTGGCGTTCCGGATGCATTGGTGGTGTCAAAATCCTCAAAATCTATCACTATTTTACAGTTTGTGACTTTTCAACTTTCAGTGATGACGTAAGCTGCATTGAATGCGCCGCACCTGCCTCCTGAAAAAGACGCTCGCATTAAATAAAAAAGTGACCGTTTTCAAGGACGATTGGGAATATAAATCTACTTTTCAGAGTGTCTGGTTGTCCTTTTGGACGTACTCACAAGGTGCAAGTGCATTTTAAAAAAAGTTTCTAGAGAGAGAAATACAATTTCTTACAAGGCCCTCCAAATGACCTCCGAAATTTTCTAATGACAATGCTTTCCATGTGAGCCTATTAAAGCCTTACAAAGGAGATCCAATTCAAGAACCAACTAATGAAGACCCACCGGAGATTGAGGACCAAGAAGAGATGCTGCAGCCCAAGTCCATTCTCCGACATGAAGACAAGGTACTAAGAGGTCATGGTAAGACTATCTGACGGTATCTTATTAAGTTTAAAGATTATCCTTTTGAAGATGCTAGATGAATGCAAGGCATACAATGAAAGGATAACCTAAACCTTGTCAATGCTTACAATGCTTCCCAAGAGTAAGAAAATGTACAAATGTTAAAAATGAACAAAGTTTTTGTCTTATAAGACTCTTGTTTTCTTTATTGTTCACAAATGTGAAGTAGTTTGTTTGGTAGATCAAGTTTGCCAAATGGACTAGTCATCCATTCTGGAATGATGTCGTAGGGTAACATAGGGACCCTCTACCCGCTAGGAAAAAGGACTAATGAATATGCTTGATCTTCTCTACCCCATAGTCCAGGACGACTATGATTTCAAGAGAGAAGTAATATCATAATGATCAATATCTAGTTCTCCTAAATGATTTTCTCATGTTAAACTGATCATTTAATATGGAGAAGCGCACCAGTGGGCTTAAAAGACCCTAAGTTTCAGCCCATTAAGACTTCCAAAATGCTAAGGTTCCAAAATTCAAAGGCTCTGTCCAAAGGTCAAAAGCCTAGGGAATTGGATGCTTTGTGTGTGTGTCCCATAAATCTTCCACCATCCCTACATAGGAGGGGGCAAGCCCTAGAAGTAGGAGATGAAAGAGAAACTCGCACACACACACACACACACACACACACACACACACACACACACACACACACACACACACACACACACACAAGCTCCCTTTACACAAAGGGAATGAGGGACACATGTCAGCTCCCTAGCCCAGATGCCCACAAGGTGTACTCAATTCCTATTGGATGGCCTTGGAGGTGTAAGAACCAATAAGAATTAAGCTCTCTAGAAGACTATTGGATAGTCTCCCAAGGGGTCCGATGAGCATTCAACAGCCCAATGGCTTGCCTGATTCCTATTGGCCAGGAGGCAAAGGGGTCCAATGAGAGTTTAGTTGAATTAAATAATTACCTAAATCTCTCACAAAAGGGGAATGGGGGACACATGTCTGAAGGCTATCACTTATAATGCTGCTTATTTCCATTGGCTAGGCCTGGGGAGGTCCAATAGGGCTATAGCATGAGCATTTAGCAAGGAGGGTCGACCAAGAGAGAGGGGGGGCTGATTTTTGCAAGCATTATCACACACACACACTCACACAATCACTGTGTGAAGCAAAGAAGACTCTCTCTCCTTCTCAAGCTCTAATGGAAAGCTTACCACCTACTCCAAGCTTGTGAGAAGGGAGGCCTACACCAACAACTCTTGGCTTTGTGATGCAAATCCAACCAAGACCCAAGCTTCAATGCATGCTCATCTCCTCTACCATGCTAATTACTAAGCTAAGCTATGCTAATATGAGTGATTATGTGATGAGATGTACATATTTCTTGTAAGAATACTCCTCCTTCCTCTCAATTTACTCTCATACCCCGCTAGCTCTCACCATCTCCGAAGCTGTGTGAGGTCTTGGGTCTGAGACCGTGAGGGAATTGATGTTGTGTTTGATAAGTGTTTTTCTTAGTGCATGAAGTTTCCATCTTCATTGCACTAGCTAGTATTGAAGGAACACAAAGAATTGTATTGTAAAATGTCTCTCTTTCATACAAAGCCTTTTGGAGAGGGGACCGGCTCCATGCAAGATCTTGGGGATGTAAAGGATGAGCAAGCTCATGCATTGATTGCGTTGTGTGTGAAGTGGACCATTGTTCCTCACATCCGTTCAACAAAATCTGCAAAATAGGCTTGGGATATTTTGGCTGGTCTTTATGCAAGCCGCAATGAGGTTTAAATTTCTTTGTTGTGTAAAGAGCTGGAGTCGAAGATTATGCATGAGGAAGATGATATGGACACTTTCCTTGGTAGTGTCAAGGATATCAATGAGCAACTTATTTCTGCACGTTAAGTCATTTCAGACAATTCCCTTGTGCAGACTGTTCTTGATGCCTTACCAGATTCTTACCAGAATTTTGCTAGTACTTGGAGACTTATGACCCAAGGAAATCTAGAAGTTGTCAAAATTGATTCATTATGCACATTGTTGTTGCAAGAGTCACTTTCTAGAAAAAGCAAGACTAGACAGCGTGCAGTTGAACAGGCTTTTATTACTTCTCAAAGAAAGGGTGGTAACAGCAATGTAGCCACTTCTTATGGTTCTGTTGCGAGTAGCAAAACTTCTGTTCCTAATGATTCTGCTGGCAGCACTTCGTCTGGCAATTTTGGTGATAAGGGCAAAAAGAAGATGCATTGCTATTATTGTAAAGCTAATGATCACTTGATCAAGCAGTGTCCTAAGTTGAAGGCCAAAGAGGCTAAGAAGAAAGAGGCTGGTTCCACTGTAAATGCTAGTTCCACTACAAATGCAGCCATTGTTGAGTCTTCTGTGAAAGGAGACTGTGATGTTGATGTTGATGCAGAATAGGCTTTTAGCGCAGAGTGCACTTATAATCCTACTGTCCATGATGCATGCTTGTCAGTTTTGCTATAGATTCACATGTGTGGTATTTCAAGAGTGGTGCTACAAAGCACATTACCTCACATCGTGAATTGTTCTCCTCTCTCGAGTCTGTTCCTCATGGGAATTCTGTCACTTGTGCCAACAATGCCTCTTATCCAGTTTAGGGAGTTGGAAAGATTGTGCTTACTGCTGCAAGTGGCAGTTTTTTCACACTTGTTGATGCACTCTATGTACCTGGGATCAAAAAGAATCTTTTGTCTGTATCTGCACTTGCTAGACTTAAACTTGTAGTCAAATTTGTGGATGACAGATGTACAGTTCAAGATCTCAGTTTTGGTGATGAAATTGTTGCATCTGGGATTTTGTGCCGTGGGATGTATAAGCTCACTTTGTATGACAAGTGCGGACAAAATTTTGCAAATGCTATTGCAGATTCAAGGGCTATTTCAGATGCAAAACTTTGGCATGCACGTTTTGGTCATCTGAACTTTGCCAGTTTGCTGCGTTTGCAGAAATCTGATATGGTTGCTTCTTTTCCGCCTCTTGAAGCACTTGTCAAACATGATTGTGAAGGCTGTATTTTGGGTAAGATGCAGTGTTCTAAGTTTTCAAAGGATGGTTTAGTTCGTGCCACATACAGGTTACAACTTGTCAACTTGTGCATAGTGATGTTTGTGGGCCCATGCAAACTCCGTCCTTGGGCAATTACCTGTACTTCGTGACTTTCATTGATGATCACTCCAGGCATGCATGGGTATTTTCTCTTAAAGAGAAGTCCGAAGTTTTTATGTGCTTCAAACATTTTCTGGCTATGGCTGAAAATGTCTCGAAATGTACTATGGACACCCTCCGTTCCGATCGAGGGGGGGAGTATATGTCTCATGAATTCAAAGCATTTCTGGCTAGTCGTGGGATAAAACACCAATGTACAATGCCTTATACACCTCAGCAAAATGGTGTTGCTGAGAGGAAAAACATGTCACTTACGGAAATGGTAGGATGTATGGTCAAAAGTCAAGCTTTCCCGCATTCTTTTTGGCTTGAGGCCATCATGTGTGCCACTTATGTACTAAACATGTGTCTTACAAAAGCTTTGCAGTCTATTACTCCAAATGAAGCATGGCATGATAGAAAGCCTTCTATTGAGCACATGCGTGTTTTTGGCTCTTTGGCATATGCTTTGGTGCCACAAACACAGCGCAGAAAATTGGATGATAAGGCTGTCAAATGTATTTTTGTTGGTTATAGTGCTGAAAGCAAAGGTTACAGGTTGTATCATCCACAAAAAAAAACGAATTCTGGTTTCACGAGATGTAGTGGTTGCGGAAGATTCTGTTCAGCCCTTGCTGTCATGTACTAGAGACAGTAATGTAAGCTCACAGGACATTTATGACACTTTGTTGCCTCTTTTCAGTGGTGGAAATACAAATGTAAGCTCTAATGAGGCAAATGTACAGCCTATGGGGGTTTTTGAAAATGTTATAGATCAGCATATTACTGATGCAGACGTACATGATGTACTTGATGAGGAAAGGGCTAAAAATGAGCAGGCTAGAGGTATTCCAAAATGGCTGGTGCACACTTTGCGTGACAGTAAATTGGATGCACCTTTGTCTAGTTGTACTCATTTAGGCTCTTGCCATTTATCTTATGCATCACATTGTTATGCTTTGGCTGTGTCTAGCTTACATGATGTTGAGGAGCCTCTGTCTTCTGATGAAGCACAGGATTCAGAAAATTGGATGGCTGCCATGCAATCAGAATATGATGCACTTATAGAAAATGACACATGGACTTTATGTGATTTTCCTCCTGGCAAAAAGGCCATTGGTACGAAGTGGGTTTACAAGTTGAAATGCAAGCCGGATGGTGAGATCGATCGCCATAAGGCTTGACTTGTTGCAAAGGGTTATGCACAGCAAAAAGGCATAGATTATGAAGAGACCTTTGCTCCTACTTGTCGTATGACTACTGTGCGTTTTCTATGTGCATTGGCAGCTTATTTTGGTTGGGATGTACATCAATCAGACATTGTTACTGCTTTCTTGAATGGTGACATATTTGAGGAAGTTTATGTAACGCAGCCTCACGGTTTTGTCATCAAAGGACAAGAGGACAAAGTGTGCAGATGTAAGAAGGCTGTGTATGGGCTGAAGCAATCTCCTCGTGCTTGGTATGAGAAAGCTGACACTCATTTGGTCAAACGAGGCTCTCGTAAACAGTCCAACAGAAAGCACATTGTATGTAAAGCGTGAGGGTGATGTACTTCTCATTGTGGTTCTTTATGTAGATGATTTTCTGATCACTGGCCCAAATGAAAGACATATTGCTGAATTTAAGGCTGATTTGAATGCTACTTTCAAGATGACAGATCTGGGGTTGTTGTATCAATATTTGGGCATACAGTTTAAGTAGTGTGATGGTGGTATTGCCTTGTGTCAGAAAAGTTACATAGAGACATTGCTATGTAAGTTTGGACTTGAGGATTGCAAACCTATTGCCACTCCCATGGAAACAGGTTTGAAGTTGAGTCTACATGATGCTGGTGATCCTGCTGATGTTACTCTTTACCAAACTGCTATTGGCTGCCTCATTTATGTATGCAACACGAGGCCGGATATTCAATTTGCAGTCTCACAGGTCAGCGTATTTATGCATAGCCCAGGGTCTAAGCATTGGCAGGCTGTCAAGAGAATTTTCCGCTACCTTAGTGGCACTTTACATCTTGCTTTATCCCAAGGGGGGATCATTGCCGCCAGACTTACATGCTTTCTCGAACTCAAATTGGGCTGGTTGTTTTGACACGAGAGTGTCCACAAGTGGTTTTTGTTTCATGCTTGGCATTTCATGTATATCATGGTTGAGCAAGAAGCAACCTATTGTGGCCACTTCGAGTTGTGAGGCTGAGTACAGGGCAGTCTTCACAGCTACGGTTGAGTGTGTATGGCTCAAACACTGTCATGAGTTTTTTGGATCAAGGGATTGCGCATATGTACATACACATGCATGGTGCATCGAATAAAGGATTGCCCATTTTTCAGAGCCAGGTGGTTATGTGGGGCCCACATGTGTACATGTAGGACAGCATGTACATAGTGCATCGATTTTCACTATCACCAGTACCAGTGTGTTTTTTCTATAATAATGAGGAGTTAGTAGCGCGTAAAACTTCTTGAGGAAGCTATCCGCGGGCTGATGACATGAGGTAAGCAGGTGCGTCAGATGGAATCTAGTGGCATCAGGAGGCTGAATGGGGTCAATACTTGCACGTGGAGAAGTACGGACACAACGTGGATGTTTTCTTGTGATAATTATGTAGAAATGTCATCATGAGGACCATTTTTTGGGGCCACTTCACGTGGTGGACGGATCCATTATTGGAAAAAGTTGAGTGCCAGGTGTGCGTATGGATGCAGCAGGGTGACAACTATGCACTGCGAGGTCAGTTTTTGGCCTGTTCGGGGTCCGTTTGAGGTCATCTAAAAGGCCAAGGGTGCCCAAGTGATAAAGCTAAGTGTGGGAACTAAAAAAACAAAGAGAAGACCAGAAAAAACGTGGAGAAGAGAGGAGGAACAGCCGCAACTGTGTTTTTGCCCATTTTGGAGCCTGTTTTGGTTGTAAACTGCTCATCCGAGGTCGGATTTGAGCACTTTGACATTGTAGACTGGGGTTTTGGGCCGTTCTGAACGCGATGGTGCTATCCATTTTGCCAAATTACTCACTCTTTTTCTACTGTTTTTGCTGTGTAAGTTTCTCCTATGAGCGAAGCTTCTGCTCCAATTTGTGATTGTATGGCATCTTTTACCCATATTGTGTGAGCTATTTGCCCCATTGGTGTTGGCCCAAGCTCAATGTATCTAAACATCAGAAATTCTCCTCTTTTGAGCTGAGTTTTTTGGGTGTGCGTGTGTATGTGTCTCTCTGTGTGGAGTGGGTAAAAGGGTAGTCTCTCTCCTCTAACTCCATCAGTGTGTTCCCTGTCTCGGCCAGGTGGGTTATGCAAGCTGAGTGGTGCCCCATAGTGTGTGTGTGTATCATCCCAAGAGTGTGTGTCGGGTCCTTATAGAGGCGTTCTGTGTGTTTTCATCCCGCTCACAATGCCTTATGGCTGATTTGGGTGTTAGACAGGACACTACCAACACTATCTACACTGACAGTCAGAGCGCATTGCCAGTTGCGAGGAACCCAGTTTTTCATGCTCGCACAAAGCACATTGAGGTGCATTACCACTATGTGAGGGAGAGGCTCTCAGCAGGAGAGATCATCTTGGCTTATGTGCCAACACAGGACAACCTTACAGATCTTTTCACAAAGGCATTGTCTCGTGAGAAGCTCGAAGCTTTCCGCAAAGCTTTGTGCTTGCTCCCCTTTGTGGACTGATCATGTCTTGAGGGCATGGCACTTTCCTTTACTCATGTGCCAGCTCTCGTTCACCGCATCACTCCAGGGGGGATTTGTTACCATATACATGTGGTAGTGATGTGTGTGAACACACTAGGACCACCGGGGTATTTTTTCCCTCTTTAGGAGGTTTTTTCCCCCGTGCATTGTATATATGCCCATCACTCTAGGGCTATCTATCTTTCCATTGCACACTAAGTAACACTCTCTCTATTGTGTGCCTTGAGCTTCCTTCGTCTTCTCCAAGCTGTGTGCATTTCTTTGCAACCCTAATTCCAACAAGAATGTGCCAACTACACTAACTGGGCATTAAAAAAATGACATTGTCACTGCCGATATACTATTAATAATACACGGCATCAAGCATAAAATCCGACCAGATACATATACTATGGTGAGGGTACCGTAAGGGTGAACTCTAACTACCTGTATCTCCGAAGGTATCTCAACATTCGAGCATACCCCAGCTCAAAGAAAACTTCACGTTGGTCCCTCCAATAGGCTGCGCAGACTCAAAGACACTAGTTGCAGTCTCAAAAAGAGCTCTTTCTAAACCGACTCTCAAAAATGGCCGAAAAAACTGCCAAGGCTAGCCAAATATGGCTCCACAAAAGATGTGCATAGGAAGTATCCGCAACATGCATACATAGAAACTGCAAGTAACAAAATCTCTACTCGGATCACATTCTCAAAAAAGAGGGAATAAAATAAAACAGTAACCGCTGTGAAGACACCACATGTATGGTCGTAGCCTGGTCGTAGCCCACGTCTACGTCTCAGTCGAAAATTGTCCGTCGGTCGGGTCTCCAACACGTACACCAGTTGTAATGTCAATGTTGGCAACTCCGCCTCCGAGTAGTGTGCTCAAGAAAAGCATCTCTCAAGAGACCGCAAAAAAGATTGTGAGTGCTCTCTTTATGTCGGAGTCGGAAAAAAAATGGTCGATGTTGTCTTCCGTCGCCGCATGGAAGTATGCAAGTCGAATAGCCGCCAAAATGCTCGAAGCCGATGCCAGGTGTCACTCCTCTATGATAAGAGGCACCTCATCCGTGCAGGTCATGAGCGATGGCGTCCGTCGGAAAGTGTTGCCCGCGAGAAAAAACCGACATCGAGGTCGGATGTCGAGAATCCGCCGTGTAATGTGAGGTGACAAGAAGAACGCCGATGTCGATGTCGAAGCCATCGAATGTCGAAAGTGACCTTGAAAATGGTAGAGAAATCTCCATCGAGAAGATCCAATCTCTCTCTCTCTCTCTCTCTCTCTCTCTCTCTCTCTCAAGTTGAGAAGATCTCCCTCTCTCTCTTTCACTCGGCAGAAGAACCTCCGGACCTCGTAGGTCTCACCTTGGTGTGTGTGAAGGGGGGCCGGGATGTCTAGTCGAAAATAGTGCCGAAGAACCTCCGGACCTCGCAGGTCTCACCTTGGTGTGTGTGAAGGGGGGCCGGGATGTCTAGTCGAAAATAGGGGGGGGGGGGGGGGGGGGGGGGGGGGGCGGTTGCACCCACCCTTAGGCCCAAGTTTTAAAAAAATCAAATTTTTTTTTCTCTGTTGTATGCTGCAGAAATTCTCCAGCAGCCACGATATGCCAATTTTGTAGCTTTTTCCAAGCTTGCTCGAACCTGCCCGATTATGCTTTCCCAGCTTGGTTGCTGCCTCGCCTTGACTCAATATGTCATGCTGCCCGACTTTGCCTTGCAAAATTCCTAGTGGCCTTGCTTTGTACTGCTCTCGCTGCCCAATTAAGCTTCCCCAACGCCGTCGACTCTCTGCAATGCTTTCTCAATCTTGCAGATCTCGATTCTTTTGCCTTGAGCTCGATTCAAGCTCCGAGCGAGATCTCCTTGCTCACAAGCCCTTTGCTTTATGAGCTTATGGTCTGAGTTTCTTCTTATCGACTTTTGCAAACTTTGATGATCGATTTGCAAGCTTCCTGTTCGATTCTATCAAGAGTCCTAAAGCACTCAAGCTTAACAAAAGCTCCTGTTACAATGTTATGAAAACTCAACACAAAACACCATTTCTGCAGGGATTCCTTGTTCTCTCAAAGATTCTCCCTTCTCCAAAGGGGAGCTACGCGAGGCGATCGTGTTTGCCTTGCTCGAGCTGCCATGGCCAAGCTTTGTCGCTCTCGTGCCGATTGTCGGGAAGCCACGCGTGCGTCGATCGTGTCCATCAACCTGGCTCTGTTATCAATTGTAGAGTGCGCATGCGTGCGGGTACGTGTGTGCGTAGGTGCACTAGCAAGGGAGAGTGTGTGAGGGGGCATTGGGGAAGAAGGAGAAGCACATACAGCTGCTTGGGTTAGTGGAGTAGAAGGTGAGAGTGCAAGTCAACTCTCACTTTCTCTCCCTGTATTCATTATAGAGAAAATGAAGTTAAAGGTGGCTCCCACGGCTTTGCACCAAGTAAATTCATGTACCAGAGCAGCATGCAAACACCTCCTACCAGAAGCAATTCCATTGAGTACCCCCTCTCTAAACCCCTCGCAAGCAAGGCATTGAGATCTTCCTCACGCCCACGCCTAAAGCACAAACCCTGACAAGAAGAGCTTTTGGGAAAACCTTACACAAGAGATTGTCTTGAGAGGGGATTATATGAAATGTAAGTTTATCGAACTTGGATGTAATTTGGTATAAAATTGGCCCCTTTTCCTATGGCCTTCCTTTGCTAGGCCCTAACTTTTTGGAGCTGGTGGAGGCCACCCTTGTAGGCCTTGTGAAGGGTGCCAACGAAGGTTCAACCTCTTTTTGATTCCTGTGCTTCTTTGGGAGATGGCCTGAAGGGCCAAGGGTGTGTGTGTGTGTGTGTGTGTGAGAGAGAGAGAGAGAGAGAGAGAGAGAGAGAGAGAGTTGGCAGTGCAAGAAATCTATGTCTCCGAAAGCTCATTTCTCATGTAGGAAAATGGAGTCTTTTCCAGTGTTTTTCATTCAATGAATAACATCAGAGCTTCTGCTCGAGATGCACCGCATACCTAGTTAGGTACGATTGGGGGCAGGGGACCCCCGGCCCCCCCACCGGGCCGGCGGTCCCCTGCCCCCAATCGTACCTAACTAGGTATGCGGTGCCTCCCTCACAGAAGCTCATGATGTTGAGGTAAGTCACAATGTGGGAATTATTGTGAGAATTTGTCCAAAACTTCTTGTGACCGTTGACACTTAAGAACAAAGTAGCTGCAATATGTTTTTCTTCTAAGGAAAAAGAGCCATGATAATTAAGGCTGGCTTCAGTTCATGAGCTTAATTAACTAGGGAGAGGGCGCTTCTTGCAATACTCTTTGGAATTTGAAAATATTTCAAAGCAGACATAGAAGCTCAAAAAATTGCCACAATTACAACCCCATCAAGATGGAGTGTGAGGGGAAGCTCAATACACAGAATCATCACAGTTGCTAACTAGGCCTTTAAATTTAGCTTACCAAGACTAATCTCTTTAAAGCCTTGTAGTAGCAAGATTAGATTGTTCCATGAATAAGTTGCTAGCTAGAGTCAAGCGAAATTAGGGTTCATGGGGGCTATCGACGGATAGTTGAAGCTAACCGCGGTTAGGTTGGCGCTAGGCCCGTATGGTAAGCATGATTAAGTTTATGAGTGATCATCACTTTGTGTGTGTATATAGGCAACTTAGTGTGTAGTGGAAATGAACAATTCTATCACCAAGCTCTCAAATTGCAAGACTCCTCATCGGTTACAAAGGGATTGTAAAAGGCCATTTTGTCATCGTCGCTACTACAAGCAAGCGGAACGACCCCCTCACTATTGTCAAGAGAGGGATCCTTAGCAATATGAGGTTGTTGTGTGACCATCTCTATGAGGTCCATATCCTTGGAATATGCTTTCTCTTCAAACATATTGCATACCTTGCCAAAATGAAGCTCCTCCAAGGTCATGTTTGTAGGCTTGATGGCATCCTTGCTTGCACTTGTGTTGTAGAAGCTAGAGCCCAGCTTGCCTAGGTCCCCATTCATATCACCCATCACCATTATCTCATTGATCTCTTTGTTGAGCCTCTTGAGTAGTTGTTGCTCCTCCCTCAATGTTGCATCTTTGTGTTGATCATTGTGTGCTTTCTTGTACCCGTTGGCCGCCTCCACTACACTGCTTAGGCTATCCGCCTCATTCATGCGTGCACTCTTGAACAAAAAATTGCCTTGATTAGAGTTTTTCACCTTGTCCTCCTTCATGTAGTCATGTAATAATCCTTGACTCTGCATCAAGGTGCCGTTGATTGATGTGTCGCAATCCCTTTGGCATGCATTGCTATGAGAGGTGCATAAACCATTATCATTCACACCTTGATGGTTACTAATGAAGGAGACCATGGAGGGATGATTAGCACCTAGTAAGCTTGGATGTGATGCGAAAATGGGTTGATGATCATGGATTAATGGTGGCAAACTTGAGAAGGCGGGGCTACAAGGCCGGCCGTGAAGAAGAGCATTGACATGAGAGAATGAAGGAGGGCGGGAGCATGCATGCATCAATAGAGAGCTAGCAAAGGAGGAAGGGTTCAAGTAAGAAGGATTAGTGGGAGGGCAAAGCAAGCTATCCAAAGGATTAGGGCTGCAAAGAGGGGGATCAAGGGAGGGGAGGGAGTGAGTTAGAGATGGATGAAGCTCGGGCCTAGGGAGGGGGTCAAGGTTAAGGGGGGGATTATGGGGGTTTTGAGGGGGCTCAATATGAAGAGGGGGTTTGCGTTGCTTGGAGGGGTCATTAGAGGAAGAGTGGGGTACCGAGAGCTTCTTGTCGGCAAAGAGGGATTGTTGATATTTGCGCAATACCGTGCAACTCGAGCCATCGGAGCGCTTGTGCTTCTTGCCATTGTCTTGGCGACGAAGGGTGGCATTCCAGTGGTTCTTGATGGCATTGTCTGTCCGTCCTGGCAAATACTTTGCTATTTCTGCCCACTTGTTCCCAAACTGTGCATGTAGCTCCACCATCCGCTCCTCTTCCTCTCTGCTCCAATCATCTCTCTGCCACCACCATATCAATAACCAAATTATAAGTTAGCCTTTGAAAACAAAATTATAAATAAGCAAGGTCTGAAGAGGGTTAAGTATAACTCAACAAAACTATGATTAGAATTAACTTGCATTTTTGCCACGGAAGGTATCTGCAGAGATTCCACTTAATGCAACAACATACTTGCTCTTTGAGAATTAAAAACAGAAACTCCAGGAGTAAATCAAAGACTATTTTATAATCATTATCAAAAAATAAATAAATGAGCTGTTTCAAAACCTTATATTTAGTATAAATGTGTTTTAAGGTATATACTCCCTATTTAGAAATAACCCATTACATTAGGAACTATTGGACCTAGTACCTATATGAAGAGATTAACTTGCTCTCTAGCTCCGGCCTCGAGTATTGGGGCACGACCTCGAGATCTAGGGTGTAACGCGCATTCAAAAGGAGGGGTATTTAATTCCTATAATTTATTTTATTTTACTTATTACAACGGGTTTTCTAATTGAAAAATGAAATTAAAATCCATAAGTGTAACAAGAAAAAGAGGTCATTTTCACTACCTCGGAACATGTAAGTATAAAGGTTTTCTTAATAACATTTGAACGCATGTGATATAGTTGGTTTTTTTATAAATCCACTCTCGAGGTAACGGGCACTATATATTTTATAAATCCACTCTCGAGTTAACGTTTTTCTTCTATATGTATATCTATCTATACTAAGGATAATGGGGGAGGGAATTCTGGTTCCCTCCTGCTACTACGTGTCAGAAGCTCCTTCAAGCGGCGGGTGTGGCCTGCAGCTCCGGGAGCCCAACGACGCAAAGAGAGAGAGGCGGGCGAAGCCCGTCGGCCTTACTAGTACTATCTAATGCAGCTTGTAAGCCACAGCCATGTGGCATAGGAGAGGGATTGCAAAGGGGAGTGGACCCCAAGGCAAAGAAAGAAATAGAGGGAGGCCCTGCATGGGGAGTACTCCTATGCAAGAGAAGGGACTCTCTCTCTCTCTCTCTCTCTCTCTCTCTCTCACAAGCCACACACTCGTAATTAGAATGCTTAGAGATATTAAATATTTTCAACCAACTCTAAAGGTTTTAGCAAATTTTAAAAAGAAGAAGTTTAAGTAATTAGTGTTTCCAAATGTCTGAAGTGCCATCGAAATGACTGCAAACATGATTTTTTCATTTAATTAGAACGAATGTGAGAACAAAGTCATAAAATTACAACACACAGAAAGACGTCAAAAGGTTCATATAATTTCAATTCCTGATCAGTGGTCGGAAAAAAACTTTTTTCCCGGAAACTTGGCAAACCTACATATAAGAAATTTTAGAGGTAAATTGACTAAATTTCAACGTTTTTACACTAAATATTCTCTAAATTTTGCAAGGTTTCTCACCTTCAAATTTAGGATTAAGACGTAATTAATCTCAAAATTTGTAGGTGGGATTACACTAAAACTAGGTTTTTTCAAGCACTGGTTCTGATTGTAAAATCATCAATGATATCTAAGTGGTAAAATTTGGTGAAAAGGCCAAAATTTGTTCTGGGAACATGTAAGACTTGCAAAGCTTTTCTTAGCAATATTAGGATTTGAACGGCTCATTGGAAAGTGCTACCCTTCCATACAAGAAGATTTAGAAATTTTCTCATGTAGGAAAATTTCTAAATCTTCTTGTGTACTGCATACTACTGGGTCTACGCTCTGATTAACCCAGAATTTCGCCAGATCCTCCACGAAACAAAAAGAGGTAAATAGTCCCTCTCTCTCCTCTCTCTTCCATCTCTCCTCTCTCTTCCCGTGGGGGCTGCTTCGCCATCGCTGCCTTCTGTGGCCCCATGCTTCGCCAAGCCATCCCTGCACAGTCATGGAGAACAGCTCCATCGCGAGTGAGGACAGCCCCCTCCCCCCCGCACAGGAACGTCTCCAGCGCTGCTCGCCTCCAACTGGCTTTCTCTGCCCGTTCACATGCTTCTCTCCCATGGCGCTCGGGCCTGTGATGACCTTCCTTGCCTGCGATGACCATCTTGCTGCACGCTGTGGCCCCACTGCCTCCTCACTCCGCCAGCCATACCGGCTCGAGCTACCCTACCAAGGTTTGTCCCGCAGCTCCAACACATCCTGACTATGGCAGTGTCCTCATAGCAGGAAAATCGGCCTCGTTCGACCAAAACTATCTCTCTCTCTCTCTCTCTCGTCCATGTGTTGGCTCCCTATGTACTTTTCACTTTGGAGAGATGAGAGCATCTCTTAATATTTTTGCTAAACAAATTGACTCAAAATTGGGAGGACCTACTGGAGTCTTTTCATACAATGAATAACATCATGAGCTTCTGCTCGAGAGGCACCGCATACCTATCTAGGTACGATTGGGGGCAGGGGACCCCCGACCCCCCCACCGGGCCAGTGGTCCCCTGCCCCCAATCGTACCTAGCTAGGTATGCGGTGCCTCCCTCACAGAAGCTCATGATGTTGAGGTAAGTCACAATGAACAAGAGACATCAACAAGGTGTTTGTCAAATCCTATTGCAATTTTGGAGTGTATGAATGATGATTCGATTTTGAAATATAGCACAATAGCACCAAATTTCCCTTGTGTATCCATACTACACAACCATGCTCTACAGAACACACTTTCCTCCCACGATACCCAGGGTCTTGAATGAACACTAGAATGTCAGATCGATGGTGGGTAGAGATTCCCATGAATCTTGAGGCGATCGGACGACCCTCAAGAAGTCATCGGCATTGTCCACCCCCCTCACAACCCGAGTTTCAAGCATGTGACCACCTTATTGGTAGTGTGATGCTCTTACTATGTGCTCGTGTGGGTTTCACGTGCTGATAAAGTAAACTGCACCATGAAAAATTATTTTTGAACATAAAAACTTAAGTTGCACCGATCAGACGAAACATGCACAAAAAGATTTAGAAATTTTATCATGTAGGAAAAGGGACTCTTTTCCAGTGTTTTTCATACAATGAATAACATCATGAGCTTCTGCTCCAGAGGCACTGCATACCTAACTAGGTACGATTGGGGGAAGGGGACCACCGGCCCCCCCACCAGGCCGGCGGTCCCCTGTCCCCAATCGTACCTAACTAGGTATGCGGTGCCTCCCTCACAGAAGCTCATGATGTTGAGGTAAGTCACAATGTAGGAATTATTGTGAGAATTTGTCCAAAACTCATCAACGTGATTTGATAGCTGAAATACGAACCAAAAATTTGTTTACCCCTACTAATGCTCCTAGCTTTCCTCCTCAAATTAATTGTATGAATGTTGCGTCGAATGATAACGACTACGATCAAATTATAAATAAATTTAAAAATTATGTTTGTATTGCAAAATCTAGCAATACTCGTATCTATTTTGACATCTCCAAAATAGCACAAATTAGATTACTTTTTGCAAAGCTCTTCTTAATTCGAGTGTTTATTTTATGAAAATGCTAAGAGAAATATACTAATATTGAGCATTACATTGTGATGTAAAGCACACCGCGACCCTCTGAGTGATACGCTTGTTTTGAGCTATCACACACTTTAATAAAAAAATCGATCATTAAAAAACATAAACAAACATAAAAAAACGAGTGAAAACGTACACCTAAAAAAGTAAGCGATTAACCTTCGAGGTTATTCATCGATGCTTGTAGGGTGCCAAAGGCACATGCATCTACGCTCTGGTTGTGTGCTAGAGACGGAGCACCTAGAGAGAATTTTGACTTACGCGAGTTCTCAATATCCACCTACCTTAGGTTCGAGGCCCTCGGTGGGGACCAAAGGTAGTACAAACCAAGACCCGAACATAGCGGCTAGTGACTCTTCCTCTAACTACGATGTCATGGAGGGTTTCCCAATTCCTAATCCCGATAGCTCAAGCCAAGACATGCATGCCATGGACCCGCGGTCCGGGCCGAGCGTGCTTAGCCGCTTGAAGGAAACCTTTAGTAGAGCCACTCGCTCCGAACATGGAGCTAAGGATGTAAATGAGGGGGGTGGGAAAGTAAATTTTTCATTCATGACCAACATAGACCCTATGCCTTTACAGAATGTGCACGTGAATACTTCATTCACTGCACCTCGTGACTCTTCATAGCTATTTCCTATAAACCATAAGAAATAATAATTTGATTTTTGTCAAACTTAGGAGAGCCCTAAGTTATGTCCATACGTTATGCTAAGAGTAAATTGTACAATGAAGTTTATTTATAACCTTCTTCTCTATATTGTGTGATATTGTCATTTAATGCTTGGTGGTTTCTTAATTATTTTTCACTAGAAGAAAAGCCTGACATCCTTAAGATTTTCTCGAGTTGCAAAACGGCCAGTGAGAACCTGACCCACCTAATTAATTAAGGAGTGCTCGGGGATTATATGCCTAGCAGGAAAGATATGCAAGTGAATCCAAAGAACCTAGAAGATACGGTTCTCCAAAAATGATTTGTCCTAAGAGGGAAAGGGAAGAAAAGACAAGCACTTCTTATATGTACTCAAGTTGTTAGATTCTTCTTCTTTCGCCATATTTAAAATGTCACGAACTACTGAGTGTTTGATAAGGATCTCTTTGTTGCGTACGTTTTGAGATAGTCCAAGAAAGCAAGGAGAGTATTTTTTGATTGAGAAAAGCAAGATTTAGACGAGTGGATATAGGCTAGCTCTTGTCGTCAAGACCATGTGCAGCCATTAGATCATGTTTTGCCTCGATCTAAGGATTTTATATATGTTATGATGGATGCAAGGTTGTGGCTCCTTGTGAAATCATGAACATCGGTCTCTTGTGGAAATTTTTGGCCATGATTAAAAAAAAAGATTTGCATTTAAATTTTTTCTAGTGAATACAATACATCCACTCACAATTGTGAGTTTTTTTTTTTTTTGGGGGGGGGGGGATTCCATTTAAATGCTAGGCATGGTGAGCACATTATACTGGAGTTGGATGCTTCTTCATCTATCCAACCATGTTTTGTCTTCTTGTTCGAGGGTAAAAATGCAACTCTGACAATTGCTTGTACACAAGATGTCATGAGAAAGCTATGAGGCCAATCTCTTTTGCTGAATGCATAATTTTTGAAGAACTGCTACACGGTGTAAATATATTCAAGCAAAGTAAGGGTGCCGATGGATGTATGGTGCAAGTGGACTTCAATCCTGATGTAGCTTTACTAAGCTTGACAGAATGCTGTGCAAAATTAGTTGTGACTTACTATATGGATAGATGGATGTGGACACAAGGCTTATGGTATTGGGTGGCTATTATATTCAGTAGAAGAACTGAGGTCCATCATATATCTATCCATCTATATGTATAGATGGATGTCGACACAAGACTTATGGTATTGGGTGGTTGGTATATTAAGTAGCAGAATTGAGGTCCACCATCAATTCACAATTGTGGGCAAGGGCTTCTATGTAGCTACATGTACTTTTGAGCAAGCAATTCACAATTTAGTTATAAGAGGTAGCGTAAGGGGTACCTCTTCTTTTGTATATGCAACGCCATGGACACCAAGCTCTACCAAGAGGAAGAGATTATGTGTTTCTGTCCAGTGTGGGTCACATTTCAATAACTTCGCTTTGGCTGCATGGACACATTCAATCCATTGCTTTAAAGTTGGATCGTGTGCTTTTCCTGCCAAAGATGCAATGAATGAGATTTGGACTAGTTGTTAAGGTGTGCATGTTGTGAAACTATAGATTTTAATATGGGATACTTTAGAGATTTTTGGCAAGAATTGGCGCGTGCTTCATTTTCCATAACAAATGTAAAAGGATTGATCATTACGCTCCGATTTGTCCTATGGAAAGGGCTACGTACCTATAGCCCAATGAACAAAACCACGTGGAAATGAGTTGATCGAGAGCCCAAGCTACCATCAAGTGAGAATACTTGCCTACGAGCTAAGAAATCGTGCAACATGGAGGTGGAGGATGTGATTATTGAAGATGTTAGTCCACTTATGGAACTGAATAGCAGGAGGACAAGAACAATGTTTGTATATCCTCATCTCTTGTCATTTCAGCTAGTGAAAACCATGTTACAATTTCTCCTAGTGATGGCTCTCCTAGGCAAATTAAAAGGTTTCTCTCAGTAGCCACCTGGAGGATCAAACAAAGCTCAAAGGGTCCTTGCACAAGATCTTTCGAAGCGAGGGATATAAAATGAAGGAATTTATCATTAAAATCTTTTCCACAATAGATCTTGGACCTACTCACTGCCTACTGGGTCTACGCTCTGATTAACCCATAATTTCGCCAGATCCTCCACGAAACAAAAAGAGGTAAATAGTCCCTCTCTCTCCTCTCTCTTCCATCTCTCCTCTCTCTTCCCGTGGGGGTTGCTTCGCCATCGCTGCCTTCTGTGGCCCCATGCTTCGCCAAGCCATCCCTGCACAGTCATGGAGAACAGCTCCATCGCGAGTGAGGACAGCCCCCTCCCCCCCGCACAGGAACGTCTCCAGCGCTGCTCGCCTCCAACTGGCTTTCTCTGCCCGTTCACATGCTTCTCTCCCATGGCGCTCGGGCCTGCGATGACCTTTGTTGCTTGCGATGACCATCTTGCTGCACGCTGTGGCCCCACCGCCTCCTCACTCCCCTAGCCATACCGGCTTGAGCTACCCTACCAAGGTCTGTCCTACAGCTCCAGCACATCCTGACTATGGCAGTGTCCTCATAGCAGAAAAATCGACCTCGTTCAACCAAAACTATCTCTCTCTCTCTCTCTCTCTCTCTCTCTCTCTCTCTCTCTCTCTTCCACGTGTTGGCTCCCTATGTTTTCACTTTGGAGAGATGAGAGCATCTTAATATTCTTGCTAAACAAATTGACTCAAAATTGGGAGAACCCACTCAACCATCTTTTGGATGTCTTGAGTTTGTCTACAAGAGCCACTTTTGAGGGTGATATAACGAGATTATTAGCTCTTTGAGTATTTTCAGATTCTATTGTTTCGATGCTCATTCTACCCATAGATTAAGAAGAACGTAGAAAATGTTGATTTACACCATTTTTATAGAAATTGCCAACATATAAGTTAAATTTTACGAATTGATTGCATCGCACGATTGTCATAGAGCATGACGAGACAAACAATTTCACATGAGATCGTCTTGACAGATTCAGAGCCATTTGAGAGACACAGACCGTTGAAAATGGCTAAACTATTAGGACATCTCTTTAGTACGTGGGATATTTTTAGTGCCACTTTTGTGGTTGTGCACATGATACCTCTTTTTGACCCTGTTTTTGCCCTGTTGTTTTACTAAAGAGAGGAGTTCAACAATGAAAATAACCACTTTTTGGCGAGCTATTCTGAGAGATAACCTTTATCATCGGGACAACTAGGCGATTGAGAGAAGTTTGGCAATGATAATAGCCAATTTTTGGCTAGCTATTTTGGGAGACAGTCTCTATTATCAAAACAACCGTGCGATTGAGAGTGTGATTGTAATTGTGATTGCAGTGTGCATGAGATTTTGATTGTGATTGAGAGTGAGACGTGATTGAGAGTGGGATAGCTCGAGGGTGGTCGAGAGGTTATGACATGGTCTATGCTCCTTCTACAATGATATTACATCAATAAAGATTCTCTATTTTGTGTACTCTTTGAATTATCTATTTGTCAATCTCTTTCGCTCTCCCGTGTCACATTACACTATCCTCTGAGTCTGTTATTTATATGGTTGTAAGGATTGTTGGCTCCTCATAAAAGCCACTTCGATGTAGTCCCTTTGTATCGATGGCAAGGTAATTTTGCATGGGTGATGGTGTATCTTTCTTGTTTTTCTCTTAATATAAATAAACCACAAAATGTGAGAATTATGAAGAAAAATTGCACTTGAATTACAAGGGGATCTTTCTAGAGTTGGGCCGCTTTGTGGTTGGAGCATCATCCTCCTTGCCGCCTTGTGAGGAGGGAGGCTTTTGGGAGGGGGGATGTGCAAGGGCTTCCCTAGACAGTGCAGCAGGATGCATGGGTGTAGAGGGCATTTGTGTGCGAGAGGCAATGTCCAATCTCGGTGGGGACTCCTGGTTACCAATCTTCCTTGGCATGGTTTCAATTGTCCTTTGTCGGACCCCATCCCATCTTTCTTTTTCCTTTGGTAGAGAGTTCTCTGCCCGTCCTGCTTATTGGGACTAAACATTGGTTGGAAACGTGGTGGGCACGCACGGGGAGGAGTCAGTATGTGGAACCTGCAAACCTATTTTGTGAATCTCTGTTTGTGTCCAAGAGATGCTAGAGATTGGGCGAAGCTCTATTTGCAAGTTCTGGAGTTTGATCATCAACACTATTGGCTTTGGGTGTTGTGGCTAGGCATTGATGGTATTGGTGATGATGCTGGCTTGATAGATCTAGGGTGAAGCATGTGCGGTTGGTTTATTTTTGGACGACTTGCTTTGGTGGCTCTTGTCATGACGACTCCACTGCAAGTTCTTTTCTCTTGTGTATGTCTTAATTTGGTATTTAGATAGCCGATGTGTGGAATTACATGTATCTTTTTAAAAAAAACGCACCCTCCTTGAGCATGTTTAGTGGGTGGGTTTATTTAAAGAGACCAACATTAGTGAGTGAATGTATGAATGTGTAAATGTTTCACTGTTTCTATGTGTACCGTGTAACCTAACATTTTATTTAATATATTATAAGTGGGGGTCCGAGACGATCCCTTCTAGCAGGAAAGGAAAGAGGTGTCGTGGGTTTGTAGGTAGGTGGCAATCCATGGGGGAGGCACCAAGCGATGATGAAAGCGAGGCAAAGGCAGACACATTGACACAACAATTTCGAGGCAGGAGTAGTGGCACAACACTAGTGAGGTGAGGACTTAAGAGGGATTTTTTTAATATTAAATAAATTGGGCATCTGCATATGGCATAGCAACCTTGCTCGATTGGTTAGCAGGGTTCCATGTGAGCTATGATCTCTTTGGGGTTGAGTTCGAATCTTGCATCCTAGTTTTCAAGGGTAATTAGAATACAAAGGTGGAATGAATGGTTCAGGTGGGAGGAAGGAATGCCTCAGGTGGAAGGAATCTTCCAAAGTAAATAAATAAATCAACGAACGAGCCACTTATAGGTGCTACGATTTTTAGACGCGGCAAGCAGTAAGGGATATATATAGAAATATTAGTAATTTAAGTATTCAACATCCTTAGGGTGCCAAAGACTTTCTACTATGCAATCTTTCTATAATACTACAGCATTATGTCCACATATCATGTGCATTTAAAGATATTCTAAAACTCTTTTTATGTAAATTTTTTTAAGAATATAAGATCCTTCTCTAAAATGTGTAATACTACATATCACTTGCGTTTAAGGCATCTTTTTAAAACTCTTATCATCTTTTTATATATATATATATATATATATATATATATATATATATATATCATTCTTTTAGAGTTAAAAAATTATTATCTTTTTGTGTACATATTTACGTGAGTATTAAAACTTTAAATACTTTTCTATGGAACTCTCGCGTTACAGTACATTTTTTCTAAGTGACTTAGCCAAAGACAGTTTGGATAATGCAAAAAGATCATTTTACCCAAAAAAGGTTGTTTGTTCCAAAAATTAGCTGCTTAAGATACAAGAGTGTATATAAGAAGGGTACCTTGATGTCGGGGCGGAGATGGTTTTGGTAGCGCTCTCGGCATTGTTTGCCTTTACGACCGGGCAGGTCCATGGCGATGCGTGACCAGTGCTGCTGTCCGTGCTTCTCTACCAGCTGGCTCAAGCGCCTGCATTAATACACAAAACGCTTAACATCTGCATGCAGCAGCGCTACCTGGTTACAAATGTGCGCGCAATCATCCATGGGACTGGGGGTACGTCGTGTGTGTGTGTGCGTGCGCGTGCGTGCGTGCGTGTTGTAGCGCTAGTTATAACTCGGGTGGCCATGCATTTTTGAAGGATTATAACCCCCGTGGTGAGTGCGCGCGTACGCGTGTGTAAACCCTAATTATACCTGTCTTCGTCAGGAGTCCACTGCCCTTTGATGGTGGGCTTGTGATTAGCGGCACCCTCTTTCGCTTGTGAAGAGCTCCTGTTGATCACCCTCTTCAGAGACAGAGCAGCTTCATCCTTGATGTTGAAGCCGCCATTCAAGCTCGGCAACGTGGCGTTAAACCCATTCAGGTTGAGGCCGGAGCCATGCAAATTATTGAGAAATAAATTATTACTATTAGCTGACGTGTCGCATAGCACCTTCCTGAGCTCTTCAAGCTGAAGGTTCCGCTTATTTTCTTCCACCTGCAGGTCCAGCGCGTGAACGTCCTCTAAACGGTTGGTGCACCCCTTAAACCCCCTCCAATACCCAAAATCAGGGTTAACAAAATGTCCAAGCTCATCATATTGCAAATTATTGATTTTGTCCTCATTATTGTGAAAATTCAAATTACTGCCATTATAGCCCACATTCACACCAGCAGTACTCCCAAGCTGGCCCTCCATGTTGAAGTTGCTGCTCCTAAGCTTGCCTATCATTTCTGTGTAGTTGCTGGCTGTCAAAAGCTCATCCAGGTTAAGGGTTAACCCTGGGTTAGAAGGGTGGGGTAAGAGAGGCAAATTATCAGTAGCTTCTGCAATGAGGTGGTCTCCCATTCTCTCTTTGCTTCTGGTCCCTCTTCTTGGGCCCTTCAAGATATATCCTGCACGTAGAGACTCCTCCTCTTGCTTCACCTGGAAGCTCTCATGCTGCATGAGAGAGTCCGCGCTGGTGACAGTCGAGATAGTGCGGCCGCCACCGCCACCGCCGCAGCCGACCATACTGCTGCAATAGTCAGCTGTGCATGGGTGAATATCAGCCTGTAGATTGCCAGCTGTCATACCACCGTAGTGGACGGGAGTGCGGAGATGGCCACTTGCATCATGATTCATATGTAGAAAATTAGGGCTGCTGCTGCCAATGAGATGCTGGCCTGCAGGCCCAATATGATCCTGCAGGTGCTGCAGCATCAGATCACTGCATGCAATATTGTCCATGATGTTGTCATCTATGATGTTATTATTGGCCTTGCGTTGGTTTGCAGGCTTGCCTTCAGTACATGCCTTTGTTATGTTGTTGAAAGGTGTGAAATCCATGCTATCGCCACTGCACCATAGGAATGTAAGTGCTGCACTCGGGGATAGCTGCCACAGCAGAAGACCAAAAAAGCGTAAAAGCAAAGCTCAGCAGCTAGTTCTTAGGTCAAAACATGCTCTCTCTCTCTCTCTCTCTCACACACACACACACACACACACACACGCGCGCGCGCGCGCGCGCGCGCTTGCTCTCTCTCTCTCTCTCGTCTTACCGGGCCTGTTGGAGATGGAGTGACCTCCTCATCTTGTGAAGCTTCGAGTAGCTGCATCAGAAGCTCAATTTCATCAGCACAGCTCGAGAAAGAGAGAGATCAGCAGAACAGAGCACTCGAGAGAAACTCCACTAATCAAAATGAGCGAGCTACAGTAACAAAGATAAAACGAGAGAGAGAGAGAGAGAGAGAGAGAGAGGCGTGTGTGTGTGAGAGAGAGAGAGGGAGGCAATCGCATGACACACGTTTTGAGCTACCAAATGACCATCCAAGCCGTCCATCTCTATCCATCTGACGGTTTCAGCTGCCAGCGTAGTGGCGCTTCAGCTTCCTTCAAGTGGAAATATTTTTCTAGTACAAGGCTGCCTTTAAATAAGGGAGCTTTAGCCAAAGGAGGAATATGTTGTGCACTAGACATTATACAAACAACAACGATACAAACAAAATTGTTCTCCAGGGACTGCAGTCGTCAAAGCCGCTTTTTGGCTACTATTTAAAAAAACACTACAATTATTAAATGTGAATCAAAGCCTCCCATATCTTCTTGTCCCCTTGGAGAGCATTTCATAGCTCAAGCCCCTCATGAATCATAACCAAACCTAGAGGAACTCCTATTAGACTAGAAGTCTTTTCATATCCCCCCCTATTTCTGTGCCTTAGGGGTGCTAGGGATTTGTTCAATGGTCCAGTTGCCCTTTCACTTCATTGGGATCATCAATTGAGAAAAAATAATCTTGAGAGAAAAGCCAATCTCAAGATGCACCCTAATCTTAAGATCATGGATCATCTCGCGACTTGGATTCCATGCTCACCACTAGTGTTAGTGTCTTAATCAACATGGTTGTGTGTGGCTTCCATTAGGAAATTTCGGAGGTCATTTGGAGAGTCTTATTGAAGAGAGAGAAAAGAAGGCGCAACCAATGAGCAACAACCTTACATAACGTAGAAATGCATGAAAAATAACACAAAAATGAAACAAACATTTTGAAATATTGAGATTTGTCCCATTTTTGTAAGGTAACTTTTTCGTCTCACAAAGTAGGATCCACTGCCAGTAGCTGTCAAGTTGCTGAAACCTGACTACTGATTGATAGCTAACTCTCTCCCTTCGTTAAAAGATATCCACTACCTTTATGAAAGGCTTTCAAAACTCATTCTCCCTCCATTATACCTATGGCTTCGTCTTCTTCCTGCCCAAGAAGTTCTAGAGGTTGCTCTACACTGTCCCCAACTAACTGTTGGAGCTATATATGGCTCACTCTACTCAACTTGGTCTCACCTATATATTTGTATCTTGTCCTCAATATGAATCAGTTTTTGGGAGCGTATATGGTGTATCTCTTGTCTCGTCTCTCTCTCTCTCTCTCTCTCTCTCTCTCTCTCTCTCTACATCTCAACATGGTATCAGAGCGGTAACGATCACGCGTCGATTCAATTCATGGTGACAAAACAATATGTGTATGCGATTCGCATGTAAGATTCAAAATTGCTACAAATTTTATTTTTGAGCGTTGATTCTTGTTAATTGTGATTGTTTTGTGTTAAGAAGAATATGATTAGTGTTTTGTATGGCATTTATTGCTAATCAATCTAATCGTTGATTACATTTTCTTGTTGATGACACTTTGAACTTCATCTCAATTTTTGGGGGTCTTCTGCTCAAAATTTGGAGAAACGGGAAAAGCGCAATGGAACGTAGCGCAACGGCACTTTTCATCCAAAACTTGTTCGTCTCCTCGAGCTCTTCGATTTGAGTTCTAGGTTTGCGTCAATCGGGAGTTCGCAGTAGAAAGTTATGCTATTTTTATTGAAATTGAGCTTGACGCAGCTTTCTTCGTCCTACTTTTCGTGAAGCGTCCGCGATTGTTTTTCTAATTTTGCCGTTAACTTTTTCAAAAAAAATTAGCTTTTTGCTATTCATATTGTGGCCGTCAATCTTGCGTCTCACGCCACTCTATATTGAGGACTCTTTTATTATTGTCTCCTTTACCCTGCCTTTTTTGGGTGACGTCTCTCACATCTTTGGACGTTCCTTGAGCATCCTTCTTGCGTTTATCGTTGACAGTGTTGGGGTATAAAGCCCAATGTGGTCGCCCAGGTAAGTGGGCGGGCCGCCAGGTATGTACACATATTCTTTTGTAAAAACCTAATAAGAACTCACTATGCTCTACACATTACAGTAGAGCGAGTTCACCATATCGTCGTTCTCTTCTTCTCGCACTCTCTCTCGCGTCGCACTTCTGCTTGTACTCCTTCAACTGGTATCAGAGCTCAGATCGAGGCTCGGGGCAGCACTGCAGGAGGCTAGAGTCACCAACTCAGATTGGAGTGAAATTCGACAGGCGAAGACACGGCCCCAATTCTGAGGTCATCTCGGCCACCGTTCGGCTTCGACAAAGGTCTGCACAGGCCATTTTCGACTACGTGGTCTCGACGGGTGCAGATTAGGTTGTCCGCAGCAATGATGTTCACTTTAATGAATCCAAATATCATTCTAAACCAGAAAGGGTTGAGGAGATTAGAAGAGTTGTCTTCCAGGAAGATGGACCTGCACGTGCAAGACAAAATTTCAGGGCTCAAGAGGAGCAAGGACAGGATAGAATGGAACCACAGGTTGTGGCTGAGCGTGAGCCACCTATTGTGCGTAGATCTGGACGTGTCACGCGACCTATTGATAGGTTTGTTCCATCTATGAATTATGTCATGTTGACTAATTGCAATGAGCCTTCATGTTACAAGGAAGCAGTGCAAATGAAGGACTCCGGGAATTGGCAATTGGCCATGTAGTCAGAGATGACAGCTCTGCACAAAAACCAGACATGGAAGCTAGTTAAATTACCACGGGGCAAAAAGGCTCTACCCTGTAAATGGGTTTACAGGTATAAGATCACCGCTCATGATAGTCAGCCAAAGTACAAAGCAAGGCTTGTTGCCAAGGGCTTTAAGCAAGAACAAGGCATTGACTTTGATGAAGTCTTCTCTCCGGTGGTCAAGATGACTATATTGAGATGCTTTCTTGCATTGGTTGCCATATTAGATTTGGTGTTGCACCAAATGGATGTCAAGACAGCATTCTTCCATGGTGATTTAGATGTGGAAATTTACATGCAGCAGCCAGAAGGGTTTGTTGAGAAAGGCAAGGAAGATTGGGTATGCCAGTTGTTAAAGAGTCTTTGTGGCTTAAAACAATCACCGAGGGCATGGTACCATAAATTCCACAAGTTTATGCTTTCTCAAGGCTACAAACGTAGTGAGTTCGATCACTGTCTATATACAAAGAAGGCTAAGGATGGCAGTTGGTTGATCCTTATTTTGTATGTGGATGACATGTTGATTACTGACAAGAACTTGGAAGAAATTTCAGCTTTGAAGTCAAAGATGGCAAAATCGTTTGACATGAAAGACATGGGTGAGGCAATTCATATACTTGGTATGCGCATTGAGAGAGACAGATCAAAGAAGTTGATTTGGTTATCTCAAACATAGTATATTGACAAGGTTTTGCAACGTTTCAATATGGAGAAGGGAAAGGCATTGAGTGTTCCATTGCCACCATATGTGAAACTTAGCAAACAAGATTGTCCTGTGTCTGAGGCAGAACAGGCTAAAATGGATAAGATTCCATATGCGTCTGCAGTGGGTAGTTTGATGTATGCAATGATTGCTACTCGCCCAGACATTGCATTTGCAGTGGGAGTAGTAAGTCGATACATGTCAAACCCAGCAAGAAACATTGCGAGGCAGTGAAAGGAATATTGAGATACCTGAAAGCTACAAAGAGTATGCGTATATGCTATGGGAGTCAGGAGCTAAGTGTAAAGGGTTGTACAGACTCAGATTATGCAGGTGACTTAGACAACCGAAGGTCTACGTCAGGGTATGTCTTTACATTGGCTGGTGGAGCAGTATCATGGCGTTCTAGATTACAAGATTGTGTTACTCAGTCTACTACAGAGGCTGAATATGTTGCAGCATCAGAGGCATGCAAAGAATCAATTTGGCTTAATCGACTAGTAACAGATTTGGGAATCAAAGAAGAGATGCTTGTGTTATATTGTGATAGTCAAAGTGCTATACAATTGGCTCGCAATCCAGTTTATCACTCAAAGACAAAGCATGTGGATGTGAAGTATCATTTCATCAGGGAAATGCTCGAGGATAAGCAACTTCAGCTTGTCAAAGCTCACACCACAGAAAATCCTGCTCATCTACTTACAAAAGGAATTCCCTCAGAGAGCTTTGCGCATTTTCGCAAGCAGATAGGTGTAGGGTAGTACATCACTTCTCTACATCTCTTGTATATTAGCTTGTATAGTAGCTTCTCTCACACTTAAAGTACCACATTGGACTTTAAGTGGGAGGTCGTTGGGGTATAAAGCCCAATGTGGTTGCCCAGGTAAGTGGGTGGGCCGCCAGGTATGTACACATATTCTTTTGTAAAAACCTAATAAGAACTCACTATGCTCTACACATTACAGTAGAGCGAGTTCACCATATCGTCGTGCTCTTCTTCTCGCAGTCTCTCTCGCGTTGCACTTCCGCTCGTACTCCTTCAACTTGTTGGGGTATAAAGCCCAATGTGGTCGCCCAAGTAAGTGGGCGGGCCGCCAGGTATGTACACATATTCTTTTGTAAAAACCTAATAAGAACTCACTATGCTCTACACATTACAGTAGAGCGAGTTCACCATATCGTCGTGCTCTTCTTCTCGCACTCTCTCTCGCGTCGCACTTCCGCTCGTACTCCTTCAGACAGAACGCAGTCCTCATATTTCTCTCATTCTCAATTGTGACCTTCATCATATATGGTGTGCAGATTCTGCGATCTTATCTTATACGTCTTCTCGCAACAAGATATGGCTATGACTATTCTCGTCAACAGCTTTCCTTCTGGCAAGCGTTCTGTTCCTCTTTCCAAGGCCAAGGATTTCGAGGCTGGAAAGCAAAGATGTTGTTAATTCTTGAATGCGATGAAGTCTCTGATGTTGTTCTTGGAAATCGTGTTTGTTCGCCTCAGCCTGTTGATACGGATAATGATAACGTGCTTATCACTGAAGGACCTATGTTTGAAGATTGGAATGTTTCCTATACGGATTGGCAAAGACGTGATAAAGCAGCTCATCGGTATATTCTTTCTGTTCTTACTGATTCCCTTTTGCTTGATATGTATGAACTGCGTACTTCCCACGACGTATGGAAGTACCTTATTGCAAACTTTCAAAAGAAATCTGTTACAGAAATACTTTATTTAAGAGGGTTGCGTAACAAGTTACAATATGAAGTTGGTATTGCCATGACAGGACATATTGAATCTTTCAAATCTATTATTAATCAGCTTGCTCCTGCTGGTGATCCTGTTCCACAAAAGCAACTGATTACACTTCTCCTTGATACGGTGAAGGACTCTTCTTATGATAACATTGTTACTATTCTCTCTAATAAAGATGGTCTTGATTTCGACCAAGCCTGCATGTCTTTAATTGAATACTCTCAACGTCAAGAACGTCGTAATGCTGGTCATAATACAGCTATGATTTCACAAGAGGAGACTGAGTCACAACAGATGGAACGTGCTTTTTATGCTCGAAGGCGTCCCTTTCAACGAGGAAACCACAGAGGTGGCCGTCGCGGTAATATTTTCTCTTGTCTCAAATTTTCTAATAAGCAATGTTCTTACTGCAACAGAAATGGCCATAGTGAAGACGATTGTTGGGCACGTCAATATGATGAAGAACACAATATTACCACGAAACAACCACGTTTATCTAGAGACTCTTCTTCTTCTTCTTGTGAATATTGTGGACGATCTGATCATCCCACTCATATGTGCTATAAGCGTCGATTCAACACAAATCGTAATAGAGCATATGCTACTGAACATCGAAACAACATTGTACCAGAAACAAGCTGCGTCCTATGTTCAATTGCTCCAGACAGAATACTTCATGTACGTGATGGATCACTTTTTATTGTCGATTCTGGTGCTACAGGAAATATGACTCCATAACTATCATCCACTAAATGGCTCCATAACTATCATCCACTACCAGTTCAACGTGTTGTTTATCTTGCTGATGATACTACTTGTCAAGTAAAGGGTATTGGAGACTTATATCTTGGTACCTTATCTTCTTCCACTCGAATTTTTCGAGGAGTATTACATGTACCAGATCTTCAATGTAATCTTCTTTGAGTTGCTAGACTTGTTGATCTTGGTCTATTTGTTGGATTTGATCATACCAAATGTCGAATTGAGAAAGATGGACAGACTATAGCCACTGCTCCTCGAAATGGTAATTTGTTTGAAATCTCTCTCAACGATGTTGTAGCAAATGTTGTCACTGCTCCAGGTGATCATGATTGCAAAGTATGGCATCACCGTTTTGTTCATGCTGATTTCTCAAAACTCCTTGATCTTCAACGTCGTGATCTTATTCATGGCATGGATCTTAAAGCCCATCCCCATATGGGAATTTGTGAATTTTGTGCTCTTTGGAAACACAATCGTAAACCCTTTCCTCTTTCAAATACAACTCATTCTCATGACATATTGGATCTTGTTCATACTGATATATGTGGACCTCTACTTTCTTCGAGATCACAATATTTCTACTTCATTACTTTCGTTGATGATTTCTCAAGGTATACGGCTGTATTTCTACTTAGACAAAAATCTGAAGCCTTGTGTGCTCTTGTGACGCTGTTAGCGACGGGGTTTTTATAACCCCCGGCGTCGCTAAAACCGTCGCTAATAGCGTCGCTACGAGAGCGTCGCTATATAGAGACGCTCATAGCGACGATCATAGCGACGCTCATAGCGACGCTCATAGAGACGTTTACACAGAAGTCTATAGCGACGCTCATAGCTACGCTACATAGCAATAAATAGCGACGGTTATAGCAACGCCCGAGAGATTTTTTTTTGGTGACAGGGCATTGAATGCCGTGCCACCCATCAACCATATTGTACCTGATTCACTTTTGAAAAAAAGTGCAGGGGTAGATAATAGACCCAAAATAGTCACCCACAAGACGCATTGTTTGCAAAATTGACAAGCGTAAAATTGACAATTGTACACATCATAGGCAAAATGAATTGATTGGCAAATGTAATAATGACAATTGTACAACATCATAGGCATAAAGAATTGATTGGAAAAATGAACTGCGGTGACAAATGTAATAATATACATGGTTCAAAAAGACGTATAAAATCCGTCTCATGATACATAAGCTATGAGAAACCCTAAACTAATGCTATCTAGCTACGGCTAAACTGACGTCGTCTAGTCAGACGTCTCATCGCATCCAAGCGGCTTATCTGTCGGATTCTGCAAAAAAAGACAATAAGACAGCTTTCAGTAAGTATAAACATATAACGACATTTATAAAACAATACAAAAAATAGAAAAGAGTAAACCCTAATACTAACCATGCCGCCGCGAGAACTGAGAATGTCCATCAGGGCGTTTAAGCCCTTCCTGCCTGCGTACTCGCACTCGTACGGTGTGGGATCACGTCCTGTCATCCACCACTGTCAAAACATACAAAGATTTCATTATGTTAGAATTAAAAAACTCATAAACCCTAAACTATCGAACATAAAGAGCAATGCGAAAACACTTACAAAATCGGCCTCAAATGATGCCCATCCACCGCTCCCCAAGTGGTGCGAGCTCCCTGCCTCTACTCGCCCTCTGGCTACATCCTTTTGTTGCTTCCACTTGTTGGGATTCTCACGCGCTGCTTTCTTCGCATTCTTCCAATCTTCTTTGGCCAGCCAATCTGGCCTGTTACACCCATGCTTGATTGCTTTTTGCACTTCGGAACGCTTGTGTTTGCAGTATTCGCGCATTCAAATCTTCATCAGGTCTTCATTGAAGCGTTGATCCCGTGTTGGAACGGGAAACTCATCATGAAGTATGCTGATGACTCTGTTTTTTAAATCACTTGGTACTTCACTCGATTTGTTTAGTATGTAGTGTCTAAACAGCTGAGAGAAAAGACCACGCATGCGCGAGATCACCTTCTTGCCGTCATCATCCATGATGATGCCGCCGCTGAAGTCGACGGAGTAAGGCAAGCCCTCTGGCCGGTGACGCGTGAACCTGGGTGTCCCGGCAGGGGTCTCTAGCGGCGTGTCGATGGGGGTACGGACGTCAGGTGTCTCCACCGGCGTCTGGGCCTCAAAGCGAGGAGTGTCGAGTGGGGTGGTTCCTGGCGGAGTAGGTAGAGGTGTGTAGCTACTAGGAACAGTCAACCGCGCAAAACCTGGCGTAGATGGCGATGCTGTGGCTGGTGTGGGGGCGGGCAAAGAAGGGGAGGGTAAAGAGCCTCGTCGAACACGAGGCGGTGTGGAGGCATCGGCGGCGGAATCCCCACAACAACCGCCACCGCCACCACTAGAGCGCCGGTGTCTAGCCGAGTGTGAAGATCGTCTCGTCGACGCCGAAGCTTCAGAGCGCGCCGAATGCTCCGAAAGAGAGGGAGATGCGGATGGAGTAGGAACGCGCGATGATGCGCCAGAGCGACGTACCACTGTCTCTGCTGCGGTGACAAAGAAGAAAGAAACTCCTCATCATCCATACCTGCATTAAACACACGAATATTTAAACTTAATATTGAATGATCAATAGAGTAGACAATGACGCAAAGACCATTAAATACAATGACGTAATGACGCATATAAATACAATGACGCAATGAATTGAGTGATAGAAGAGGCAAGTCGAAAACTCAGAATTTTCAATCAAAAGATGTGAGCGCGAGTAGAAAAGAGCGTTATACACCGTGGAAAGTACTTAGAGAGCCAGAGCTTTTACAACACGGAGCAAAATTGTTCAAATACAATATTTGTGGCTTTAAGAGATCTCTCTCTCATCCTCGCATAACTCAGCATAACTTCCTATATCTATATAGAGCTCTCCGTTTAAACACATATCCTCTGTTTCATTTTGTAGCTCCTCTGCATGCACCCATATAGAGTAGTAGCATCTTGATGCTCGTCTGGCACCACCGCAGCGGCTTCTCATTGAGCATCTTCTCTGATCTCCTCCATTGATGCCGTTGTGATTGGCACATGGTAGCCTTCATACGTCCTTGCACTACGAGGGGCTACCTCTATAACGTACCACTAGTTTGATGTAGACTTTGTAGGAGGAAATATTACCTGCCAGAGCCACATAACTTACATGAGAGCTTTCAAGCACATAACTTGTAAAATGGGGATGTTAACTATTTACATACTTACTTGTTCACAATGCTCGGGTAGTACGAAAGTGTCTCTTAGGTCAGTCCATTTCTTAGTAGAATCCACCTCAAGAAAACCAGACTCTCCTCTACGCACAGTAGCGTTGCGACCCTCCATGATTATCTTGAACCATTGCACGTCGAACAAGTCGACAAAAAATCCTCTGTAATCGATCCTCAAAATCTCTTGTAGCGTGCCGAAGTAAGTGAGTTCCGCCACCACAGGATCTGCATCAGAGGAACATCGTCGACTAGACTGTTCAAATTTTGCCATGATTCCACAATCTTGAGTAAAACGCTTTTTGTCGATCCGTTCCACCCTAAAATGTCGACCTTTACACCATGCTGCTGTGTATGACTTATACTACAACGAACAAAGATTATGAGTGGCCGTTCAAACGTTTAGAAATAAAGTCACTAGCTAGTCGTACATTGCAAACTTACCTTGGTCGCACAACCCCGAGAGTGCTCCCACTCTTCCTCAGTCACTTCGTCACCGCATTGTTGTGCGCTTTTCAATTGGTTGTGCAACCATCTTAAGCTCATGAATGTTGGTAGGCTCTCCAGACCCGTCGGATAGTGCATCGGTGGTCATCTTCCCCGTCTCCACTCGATTCGTGCCCTTTGTCGCTCTTGCTTTGCATCCTCATATTGTGAAATCCACTTTTGCATCACTGGATTGTGAAGCATGCAAAATCGGTTGATTTTAGCCTCTAGATCTTCCGTCATCTTCTTCTCAACATCGAGATTGCACATGACAATCCCAGATATGCGCTCATCATCTATGGTTCGCCATAGCGTGTCCCGGGCTTTATCAAATCCGTCTAGCCACTCTCCAATGTACACTAGGGACTCTGATACCAACCAACCTTCTGCCATGCTACCCTCCGGACGTGCCTTTTGACGCACATATCCCTTAAGCGTTTTCATGAAACGTTCTAGGAAGAACATCCATCTGGAATGAACTGTGCCGGCTATTTCCACCTCATCAACTATGTGAACAAGAAGATGCACCTGAATGGTTAGCATGGTAGTAGGAAAATGTTTCTCAAACATGCACACAAGCTCTGCAGCATTTAGTTTGGCGAATGGTATGGAGTCTACGTTGATCTCCTTTTGTGAGATCCATTGCACCAGCTTTGCAAGTTTGTAGATTGTGTTACGGATGTCAAGAGACAAACATCCCTCAATGGCAACCGGTAAAATAAACTGTAAAGTATGTGCAACAATGATATTAAAGTCCACATTTTATGCAATGATATTAAAGTCCACTATGAACGTACCTGACACATTTTATGCCAATCGTGTGACTTCAAACCGGTAAGATTTCCTTCTTTAGTAAAACACGTTCGGAGCGAGTGCATTACGCCAGTGGGGGTCCGCAAAGATTGAATGGTCTCTTTTACTTTGCGTTCTTGGACTCCTGTGAAAATCCATGGTGCTTTAGGGAGTTTTATCGATCCATCAGATGCTGTTTGCGGCCAATATTTCTCCATACGATCCACATTTCTAAGGTCAACTCTGCCTCCCAAAGTATCTTTCTTACCGGTCAGATGGTCCCACAGTAGATTACCCACATTCTTGAATATGTGCATTGGATCGAGCAAGTGATTGATCATGAGTCGGGGCCAGTATGGTAACTCGTACCATAGAGATAGTCTCTTCATCCCTGGAGGCAATCCGTCATCGCACATCTCCTTCTGCTCTAACCATGCTTGTGAAGACATCCTTGGTGGCTCTCTTCCCAAAAAGCCATCGCGTAACACATGATTCTCTGGAAGATACGCTTGATGACCTTCGTAGATTTTCTTCTTCAATGAGGGCGCCCTACGTGCATTCAGTCTAGGTCCACATGTGACACATGCTCTGTATCCGCTTGTTTGAAGCCCTGCATGTATACACATGATAATAGATCAACTATGGGAAAAAACAAGATTTACAGTGTTTGAGTGAGGAGTGTCAATAGGTCACCTGAGCATTCTGTTAGCCCGGGATAGTCATGCATGGTCCACATTAGAATGCCTCTGATCAAAGCATTCCGTCGTCCTGTGTGCCGGCTCATATCCACCACCTCTATGCCAATCCACAATTGTTGTAGCTCTTCCAATAGTGGACGAAGATACACATCCATATTCTCCACTTTATATCGCCCTGGCACAATCAAGCTTAGCCATTGGTGCCCCTTCTTCGTAGTCAACCACGGGGGAATGTTGTAGTTGACGATGACAACGGGCCATACACAGTAAGATGTTGATCTTTGACCAAATGGATTTACGCCATCCATAGCCAGGCCTAAGCGCAAATTTCGAGCTTCCCTGGCAAAATCCGACCATGTTCCATCTATATGTTTCCAAGCTACGCAATCTGCAGGAATTCGTAGCACACCATCCGAAGATTTATTCTCCTCATGCCATGATGCTAGGGCGGCCATGGACTTACATTCAAAGAAATGCTTGATGCGAGGAAGCAGAGGAAAATGTCGCAAAACCTTTTGTGGAATTTTTGTCCCGTGGAGATCTACTCGATATCTTTCGGAATCACATTTCGGACACTTCTCCATGTCTATGTATTCCCCTCTGAAAAGAATGGAGTCATTAGGACAAGCGTGGATAGAATTGTAGTCCATTCCCAAGTTTCGCAAAATCTTTCTTGCTTCATCTCGGGAATCTAGCATCACATTGTCAGCTGGTAGTATGTGCTCTTTAAGCAATCTACACAACATAAAAATACGATACAGTCGTGTAAAAATCTATTAGATCATTATACATTTAGAGTTTTATTAAAGTAAACTAATTGTAATAGATCACCTGAAAAGCGCTGTGACGCTATTGTCACTCCATCCAAACTTTGCCTGCATGTTGAGAAGAACCAGGAGTGCTTTCAATCTAGACATACGTGCTCCATTATACAATGGCGTATCGGCTTCACTTTTCATATCATCATAGATAAGCCTTTCTGAATCCATGATCATCTCGATCATTTCATCAATCTCGGGCTCAAACATTGCCTCGTTGGGAATGTGCTCTGCATGATCATCCCCCGAGCTGTCAGAGGCTACATCTTGTGGCCTCACATATGCTGCTTGACCAAAGCGCCTGCGAACACGTCTATTGGGTTGCAAGATTGCTGCTTGTTGGCCAGCGTTAGAGTCCGACGAGTTATAATTAGCAACAACTCGATCTATAATAGATGGATCGAACTCGCCAAATTCGCGAATGTGCTGCAAAGAAACACGTCTTGTCCGTCGCACAACATGCTTGCATTGATTACAAGGACAAATGACCCTCGCTGAGAGATAGGTGTTTCGGTTGGACGGTCCCACATCCTCGTCACTACTCATAATGAGGATAAAAATCTTATAACCTGGACAACAAATTTAATATTCTATTGGCATTCTTCGTCTTATCTCTCTTTCTCTCTCTCTCTCTCTCTCTCTCTCTCTCTCTCTCTCTCTCTTTCTCTCTCTCTCTCTCTCTCTACCTCACATTCTCTAGTCATGTCCAATCCCCGCACACCTCGGTCTAGAGGTGCACGGAGATCAGAACCACCGGGTTATAATCTCGTCTTTATTGGTCAATACCTATATTTGTGGGTACAAGAAATCTACAGACCCACGTCTACATGATACTGCATGTAGTGGACAAAACCCCTTTGCCTCTTCTCTAGTTGTAGCACTTCACAGCATCTTAACATCTTTTCACAGTAGATCTTTTCACTGTTCGTCTAACTCTAAACCCTAAACCGTAAGTAGTTCTTGCGTGGACTCGATCTAACGTAAATAAGCGTAAATCTAACTAAAAATAAACCTAAATCTAATTTAACGTAAGTCTACATCTAACCTGATCTTTAACGTCTTTTGGGATAGTTTCCTACGACGTTAAAACTCTCTTCTTCTTGTGTGTGTGTGTGTGTGTGTGTGGGTAAACCTAAATAAACCTAAGTCTAATCTAATATAACATAAATCTAAATCTAATGTAAATTATGTTATATTAAAAACAAAGAACTAAACTAACAGGGATTATAAGAACCTTAAAACTGATTTAACACATAATTTTTCACATAACTCGGCAAGAGTTGGCATTCTCATCACTAAAGATGTGAGAGTTAACTTCTGGCGGTGACGCTGCCTCATCTCCATCCACATCTGACGACAACAATTGGCCCTTTGGACCGTTCTTGCTCTTGTTACTAACTTTGAAGTTGCTGTTGAATGACTAGAGGTTGTCTAGATGGTCATTGTCGGGGATGTAGTGACTCTTGCCGCCCTGAAGATCCACCTTCTTCCCTATCTTCTGAAGACATTTCACCAGTACTTTTGGATCGACGGACCCACCATGAGTGAAGGCAGCAATACCCTATATTCCATTGAGGGCTTTCTTCACGCGCTTCATGCAGGCATCGCAGTCTATGGAGACCTAAATCTAATCTAATATAACGAAAATCTAAATCTAGCATAAATAAACGTAAATCTAACTAAAAATAAACCTAAATCTAATTTAACGTAAGTCTACATCTAACCTAATCTATAACGTCTTTTAGGATAGTTTCCTACGACGTTATAACTCTCTTCTTCTTGTGTGTGTGCGCGTGTGTGGATGTGTATGCCAATAAAAAGAGATAAATGTTATAACCTTTCTATCACCCATGCCAAGTATGATAGATTGGTTATGCCATTTCCCTCTTGAATAATAGGTCTTGAGTTCAACTCCTCGTCGGCTAGATCTTTAGGTCTTTTAATTTTAATTAGTTTCCTACGACGTTAAATTAGTTTCTCTCTCTTTCTCTCTCAATGTGTGTGCGTTTTTTTTGTTTATGCATGTTTTCTCTCTCTTTTTCTCTCTCAATGTTCGGTTTTTTGTTTATGCATGTTCTCTCTCTCTTTTCCTCTCTCAATGTGTGCGTTTTTTGTTTATGCATTCTCTCTCTCTCTCTCTCTCTTCCTGTCTCAATGTGTGTGTGCATTCTTTGTTTATGTATGTGTGTGTGCGTTTTTGTTTATGTTTGTACTCTTTCTCTCTCTCTCTCTCTCTCAAAAACACTATGTGTGTGTGTGTGTGTGAGAGAGAGAGAGAGAGAGAGAGAGGGAGAGAGAAAGAGGGGAAGGGAACATGAGAGTGAGGAGAGGGAAGGAGCATACCTGGCTCTCCTTCCTCTCCTCGTGTGTGTGGAGAAGAAAGAAAGAGAGAGAGAGAGAGAGAGAGAGAGAGAGAGAGAGAGAGGGAGAGCGTTACCTGCTCCTTGCTTGAGGGCGCCGAAAAACTCAGATCTGAGATCTGAGTTTTTGGGCGCTCTCTGTTATTTTTTTTAGCCCAGCCGGCGTCGCTATGAGCGTCGCAAATTTACTTGTAAATTTGCGACGCTCATAGCGACGCTTATAGCGACGCTCATAGGGACGCCGGGATTTTTTTTTTTGAGCGTCGCTGTGTGAGCGTCGCTAATATGAATAGCCTCTTGTAGTGTTATCTGTTTTCAAACAATTTCACAAGGCTGCGGAACTTCAAACTGGTCGTCGCCTTAAGAAGCTTCGTAGTGACAATGTAGGCGAATATGTTTCTCGAGAGTTTGTGAGTTACTGTGCTGACAGTGGAATTCATCATGAACACACTATTCCATATTCGGCTCAACAGAACGGCATTGTTGAATGAAAGAATCGCACTATTCTCAATGCTGTAAGATGTATGCTGATTCATTCTGGCCTAACTCGTGTTTTCTCGGCTGAAGCTACTTTGACAGCAGTATTTATTCAGAATCATCTTCCTACTACTGCACCCTCTGGTAAAGTACCCATCACAGCATGGATAGGTGACATTCCTTCTGTATCGCATTTTCAAACCTTTGGATGTATTGCTTATATTCATGTTCCCAAAGAAACACGAATTAACAAAGCTTGATGCTCCTGGTCTTAAAGTTACTTTTATTGGATATTCTGACACTTCCAAAGGCTACAAATTCTATGACCCTTCCTCCAAGAAAGTAATTGTGAATCGTGATGCTACTTTTAACGAACAGCTTATGGAAGGCTCATGGTCCATGGATGATTCTGATGATACTAAATCATTGCTTCAGGCTTTTCCATTTCTTTCAGATGATGAAACTCTTCCATAGAGCAACTTTTCTCTTCACAACCATCCATTCCGAATGTTGCCAATGATGATATTGATATTTTTGTTGATCTGCCTATTGATTTTGAACATGGCTCATGTCATGTTTATGATGAAGATATTGCTGATAATGCTTTTTCTACTTCTGAAGATCGCGTTACTTATGATGAAGCTATTTCTTCACCACAAAAGGATCAATGGAAAGAGGCTATGGAAGCAGAGTACGATTCTCTTATCTCTAAAGGTACATGGATACTAACTGAATTACCTCCTGGTCGTACAACTATTAAATGTAAGTGGGTGTATAAGACAAAAGTAAAAGCAGATGGATCTTGACAAGTTCAAGGCATGTTTAGTTGCAAAAGGTTACTCCCAAGTAGTTGGTGTTGATTATCAAGAGACTTTTTCACCAGTTGTTCGCATTACAAGTGTTCGAATTTTATTGGCATTTGCTGTTCAATTTGATTTAGAAGCTCATCAAATGGATGTGCGAATTGCTTTTCTTAATGGTGACTTGGAAGAGGAAATTTATATGGAACAACCAGAAGGGTTTGTTATTCCAAGTAAAGAAGACCTTGTTGCTCAACTCCATAAGGCACTATATGGTCTCAAACAAGCTTCGCGAGCCTGGTATACAAAATTTGATCTTTTTCTCACCTCTAAAGGATTCATCTCTTGCTCTTTAGACCCCAACTTATACATAAAACGCCAAGATAGCAGTTTTGTGATTCTTGCTCTTTATGTGGATGATACCATTCTTGTTTCCAATGATTTGGGATTTCTTCAGCAAGTGAAAAAGTTATTGTCTTCTGCATTTTATATGGTGGATCTTGGAGAGATTCACTCGTGTCTTGGCATTCAAATCGAACGGAACCGTACAAAAGGTATTTTATTCCTTCGAGAGTCAAAGTTTATTGCAGATACTATTCAAAAATTTGGTATGGAATCTGCACATTCAGCCAACGCACCTTGTCTTGTGAGCTCTACGAAGAACAATTCTGATAATGGCGGTCAACTTGTCACAAATCAACCTTATGCTAACTTGATTGGATGTCTTCAGTTTGTTGGCATGTCGAACACTCGTCCTGATATTCTGTTTGCTGCTAATTATCTTGGACAACATCTTGCATGTCCTTCTCTTAAGCATTGGTCTGCTGCAAAGTGTGTAAATACTTGAAAGGCACTACAGATTTTGGTTTAGTCTATCGACGACAACTCACATTGGATTCTATGCAATCTCTTTCTCTTTTGGGTTACACAGATGCAGATTGGGCAAGCTCACATTTATCTATGCGATCTACTAGTGGAAATTGCTTCTTTATAAATGGTTGTCTTGTTTCTTGGGCCAGCAAGAAACAGCGTTGTGTTGTAGTTTCTACGACTGAGTCAGAATATGTTGCGGCATCACTTACAGCTCGTGAGTTGATTTGGCTTTGAAAAATGCTGGTTGATATTGGTCACTCTCCTCTTTCTAGCACACCCTTGCGGTGTGACAACCAAAGTGCTATTAGTCTTGCAAAAGACTATGTTCAACATAATAAGTCAAAGCACATTGCTGTCCATTATCATTATGTCAGGTATGAAGTACGCAAAGGAACCATTATGGTTGAACACTGTCCAAGTGACCAGATGATTGCAAATATTTTGATCAAAGGCCTCAACGAGTCACGTTTCATCCTCTTGCACTCGGAGGTTGGAGTTGCTTCGGCCTCACTCTTTCTAGATTAGCTTCTTTGCTATTGTAATAGCTTTGTACATATGACATTGTAATATTTTAGGTACCATGCACTATGCACACTCCACATTTGCACATTGTGATCTCTAAGTCACTTGAATATTTGTACATAGATGCACAATTCACTTTCACATCATCATCGCTAGTTCATTGTATAGGGGCTTGGGTTTTTCCCTTGAACTCCCCAAGGGTTTTTTCATCCAAAGCTAGAGACCTTTGTTTGAGTGGGGGTGTTGGAGCTATATATGGCTCACTCTACTCAACTTGGTCTCACCTATATATTTGTATCTTGTCCTCAATATGAATCAGTCTTTGGGAGCGTATATGGTGTGTCTCTTGTCTCGTCTCTTTCTCTCTCTCGCTCTCTCTCTCTCTCTCTCTCTCTCTCTCTCTCTATCTCTACATCTCAACACTAACGTCACCATTAGTGGGCCAAGAAGACTACGTAGTAGCATAAGCACTATCTCAATCTCAAACTCTCTCACTACAGATAATAGGTGGCAAGAGTAGAGCTAGGATAAGCAAAGGTTCTTGGGTTCTTATCCAGCCAAGAAGGAGAAAAAGCTCGAAAGCAACAAATATATTTCGTTCTGCATGGAAAGCAAGAGTTATGGATTCCAAAGTTGAGGTTGGTAAGAAGACTGTGAAAGAGGTCTTTTTTCAACATGTTTTCACTCACTCTGATGTGATTGCTAATGGATATGATATCTCCGTGGTGCATAATCACGGTGAAACTATGAGTTAATTATTTAGCACTCCTCTATAAATGTTATCTTACATTTCAAATGTGACTCTGTTGTTTCCTTCTCTTATTACAGATATTTAAATAGGTTATACAGATGTTTGTATTTATTTCTATTCTTTTACATTCACAGATGTTTATCCTTCCTCATATGAGGAATGGGAGCCACTGAAGTGCATTATAGGTCTCATCTATGTGACCCATGCTCATATTGAGGTCTTGCAATATGCGGGAAGAACTAGCAAAAGCCTTGCAGACGAGGGTATTTTCTTCTATGACCATTTCTACCAACTCAATCAAAGGAATCAGAGAGAAGTGTTGGTGAAGGTTTCACTACCAACCAACTGGAACTCCGTGGTTTGGCCCGTTCCCGACACAACAATGAGTGAGGCATTGAGGAGCAGGCTCTATAGGGATGTTTAGAGCTCTCTCCAAAACTCTGTACCCACTAAATTGGTGAAACTTGCTAATTTCTGTCATGTGGGTCTCTTTGTTGAGTTATTTTATACCTGCAAAAGTACATGTTTCTAAAACTATGTTGCTCTGCAAATCATTTGATTCCCCCTTGTGTGATAAGCTTCTTGATCGAGGGTGGTATGTGAAAGAAACAGATGGCATATGTTGCGAGATTGCTCTTGTCACTTTCATTGTCAACTATATGCTTGCGACACAGACATTAATAATATCCTTTCGGTACAAGCGTTTTTACATTGTTGAAGGTTGCTATGTGCCTATGGATCAAGAGGCAGCAGGTTTGGCAAACAATGCTGTCATAGACGTGGAAGTGGTGGACAAAAACCTAAATCTTATGACAGTAGTTACAATAAGGCAACAATGTAAACTTTTGCAACTTCGACATGACATAGTGGAGGAGACTGCTGACATTGACTCTGTAAAATCTTATTTCTTGCTAGGCGGACGAAGAGTAATGCAACGAAGGGAGAAGCATTTTCTGTGTGGAGATCTTTCTGGCCGTATTCAAATTGTGCCCATGTAACCTAGCCTGAATGGCTTCAACGAAATGTAACTTTTTTTACTAGTTTAGTCTTAATATCAATTGTTTGCTCATTAAGGCTCTCTCTCTCTCTCTCTCTCTCTCTCTCTCTCTCTCTCTCTCCCCTCTGACTATTCGAAACACATAGACAAGTAGACAATATCAATTTAAGGTATACGCAATGAATTACTAAGTACATTTGTAAGTACAAATTTTGATGTGCTCAATGGGCTTAAGTACATTCCTTGCAGGTATGGGACCAAAATATCCTCTAGGTAAAAATTGTGAAGATGCCCTTCAAATGAAGGTGGGAAAATAGTAGTGTTGAGTGGATTAAGTAAAACCTTATGTGGTGTGTCATCAATCAACAAAGTATTGAGAGCATCATAAGGCACATTGATGTGTTCAAAGGGCTTGTGGAAAAGTGGTACATTAGCTTTAGTTGGGTGAAAATGCCCTGCAATGGTATTACAATTTCTTTGACTATACACAAAATAAAAATCTGATCTCTGAATTTCAGCCAAATTGCAAACTATGGTAATAAGAGGTATCAAGTTTTGGGCCTGCATTGAAGACCAGATAGCAACCTCAAACCGTGGAATCAAAAAATTCAAAAATTCCTTTGTGCCTGGTCGAATTACTACTCTGAGATTTTCCAAGCGGAAACTACGTAAATTGGAGAACTCTATATGTACACTGTACGGCTGTCATAGCAACAACAATCCATTGAGATCCAAGATAATTAGTCTCTGCAATCATTGTGTGCATACATATAAGTAGTTAGAAACAAAAAATAGTATATTATTTAAGTACAATGGATATTACCGGAACAACCATATCTACTTGAAGCAAGAGTCTATATTGGTCATTTCTAATGTTGACATTCTGTTGTTGAGTGTCGATGTTCCCTTTTGTATTGCCAAGGGTATCCACCTCTTGTGGTTGTGCAGTACTGGACTCTTGTGTTTCCACGGTCGAATGGTTAACCTGTTCAGTTGTCTGTTCCTGGCTTTCATTTGCAATGTTGGCCTCCTCCTCTACATGGTCAAGACACTCTGTATCTTCTCTCGGCTCTGAAGAGCTCTTCACATCAGCAATTACAGGAGCTTGGATTCCCTCATATTGATCATGTGCCGCATCCTGTGCCACAAAATAGGCACTCTCTTATCCTCCGCTACTTGGCCTAGAACCTCTGTTGCATTCCTTGGCTCTGAGGAGCATTTTACATTTACATTTTCAAGGGCTTGGTCTACCTCACATTGATCAACCCCAACTTTGGATTCAACCACTCCAACTGCAAAGCATAACGGTGTTTGTTCCTCTAATATGGGGTTAGTTTTAGGGATTTGATTTCCAGTGGTGGAAACTGGCATGACTTCCTCATCACTGGTCATTGTTATAGTTATTATATGGTCATCGTCAAAACTGTCTTCTGCATCTAGAAATCTTGGAGTTGAAAGAGATAGTAGATTGTCGAATCATTGAAGCGCCGTACCTTTGTAAATATTCCACGGTATAATTTTCCACAACATTCTGCAAAATTAGGTTAACATGTGGTCAATACTTTAATTTATAATAGCACCAATTTGGTCCAAACCATAGCACGAAAATACCTTTGACATAAATGGATTCAAAGAAAAAAAACTATGTAGTATGTACTCTGTATGAAGAAGACATCTCCAACCACAAGAATTTGGATCTGTCTGATTAGGCACTTTGACAACTTTGAAGGTTGCCTTGTAGAGTTCATAATTTCCACAAAGCCTTCCATAGACATGAAGTAATCTTTTTTACACATCTATGAACAATGAAATTTATTTTTTATTAGCAATATTGAGGTCATCAACAATAGCCCAAATAAACACTCAAGGTTTTATCAACACTCACAGTCTTATCTCTGAATTTGTTCCTTGTATGAGTTGATAGTCCATACCATTAATGATTATTTGATTCGTATGGAAACACCAGACTTGTGACCAAACCATTTCTCCAATGTGCCATGAGGGGTGTTTTTTATTTGGAGTGGCACAGACAATTGTGGATCTAAAACATATATTTCAGTATGGGTTTGTTGAGGGAGCTCGATCTTTATTAAGCTACAATAAAAGCAAGGATTTAATTAGAGATCAAATACAAAAATAAAAGGATCTTAAAGGTAGAGAAGAGCACTTACTTTATGCATAAATAAACAATAGAGTCTGTAATTTGTGCATTGGGATCTTTCAAAATCCCAATATCAACAGAATCTAGAGCTAAATTCCTAGTACCATTAGCAAGGAGAATGGTTGCTAATAGTCCTTCTTTCATGGAATGTAAAATATCATTGTTTCTTTCATTCAAGTATGTGGTAACTTGCCCATAATTTCTCCTCTGGGCCTCTTCATCAGCCGGAGCAATCTGTATCCTCTTTAATTTCTCTGTTTCTAGGTAATGTCCTTCTTCTTGCTCAGCTCTGGCTCTGGTGTTCACATCATGAGTAACCTCATGAATATTAAACCCATGATACCGTCGGCCTGGTGGTATTAGCAATATATCCTTCATTTTAGGGTCAATAAACTCATTAGGTATAAGGAGCTTATCGTATCTCCAACATACTCTCTTGAGCGTCTCACTGTCCTTGTCCATTATTGTCACTCGGTGAGCATGAGCAGCAACAATGGTGATTGAAGACAGAGCAGGGCAATAGCCTTCCATCTCATTGTACCAGCACATGCTTCCTTGGAAATTTGCCTTATTGCTATTTGGAAAGGAAGTTTAGGGACAGAAAGCTCAATACATTTTTGAGATTTTCTATCCCTCTAAATAAACCCATGTTTCTCTGAATATTCTTCATTCTTGGTCCCTTCGATATTTTTATTGGTTTACCTGAAGTTTTCTTCTTACTAGCAGACCTTCCACATGCTTTCTTTGCAAGCCATGGTCCTTTCCCCACCTTCCTTGCGGTTGCCTTTGTTCTTGCCATTCCACTGTAAGAGAAAAATGCAAAGGATCTCTCTCTCTCTCTCTCTCTCTCTCTCTCTCTCTCTCTCTCTCTCTCTCTCTCTCTCTCTCTCTCTCTCTCTCTCTCTCTCTCTCTCTCTCTCTATTTTTGTGTGGATCACGACGCACGGGCTGAGAATTGCGAGGATAATATAGCCTACCACGTGCCGTGCACCAATTCTTGAAATCCCTATTTTTATCTCTCTCTCTCTCTCTCTCTCTCTCTCTCTGATCTCTCTCCCCCTTAATTGTTATTTGGTGTTTTCCCCACCACCTCTTCCACATGGCTACAATGGGTGGCGCCTGTATGGATACCCTAACTATCGGTCTAACCATCCCCCTCTAGTTTTAGACATTGGTTTTAGTGCTTTGTTATTTACTCCAAGGTGGACTGGTGAGAAATGTTGTTTTGTATTGTCTGAGACTATAAGTACCCCTACCCCTCACTCTCTCTCTCTCCCCTCTCTCTTCCTCTCTCTCTCTCTCTCTCTCTCTCTCCCCTCTCTCTTCCTCTCTCTCTCTCTCTCTCTCTCTCTCTCTCTCTCTCTCTCTATGAGAGATTGTGGTGTTTACCGCGGGCCATTACCGCAAGACAAGAGAGAGGAATTCAAAAAGAAGAGAGAGAAACCCTTTTGTTGATCAAGTGGCATATTACCGCACGTATTACCACGTATATTGCCGCGATTATTGTAGCGCCCATTACCGCTAAGGCCATAGATCCCCTTCCCCCTCCCTCTCCCGTGGGTTTCCATTTAAATCAAATACAACTCAAAATGTATTTACACACTACAACTCCTACACTCTCCAGAATGCTTGCTCACTTCACTTAATCTCTGTTTCACTCTAAAAATTCTATACATAAATCATTGAACTCTCAACAAAACCATTACAAATACTATTCATAAGCCCCTAACGAAATATTTGCAATTAATCATATACTACACCAAGTAAAAGAATGGAGAGTTTTATTAATTCTCATCTTGTATAAGATCTGTACAAGCACTAGGATCCATATTTAGACCCATAGTATTCAAATCAATAAACAAGTTTAGAGATTCTTCCTCCTCTCCATCACCTCCTGTAGAATCATCATCGCTTTCTTCCTCTTCCTCCTCCTCAAGATGACTATTTGCAAGCCTTGGCTGACCTTCTTCAACTTCTACTACATCTTCCTCTGCATCTTGTGGTGATGGTATGATGGGATCAATTACTGGCTCAATGTCCGTCTCTGCAAAGATAGATCTACCCCGCGGCGTGACTGGAATGACATACCAAAGTCTTCTTTGATATATACATGGCACATAAAAGACCTGTACGTCACACACAAAGAATAAGCTGATATACATATATTAAATTTTTAATTTAAGTTAATTGCACATAGTCTAAACTACTTGCTCGCAACTACTAGGATACACCAAGTTGTCTGTTTCCCCCCGATGGAATTGGGTGGAATCCACCATAATGAGCCCATTTTCATGTCTTTTGACCTCACCCGCAAACCATCGGCACTCAAAGAGGAATTTGTGAAAAGATCTGAAATCCACTTTGATTATTCTCTCTATAGTACCACAATATCTAACCTCATCTGTTGTTGTGTCAAAGTTTCCCATCATGCCACAATCATTAGTGGTCCGACGCTCATCTATCTTGCAGGTGTGAAAATGTTGGCCTTCGGACCAAATGGAGTTGAAAATGAGACCCTACAATCACAATGCATAAGAGGTTACATCGCATTTCATTAAGTGATTTTCATACATGCATACATAACATATACGCACTCACCTTGCACGAGGATGAGCATCCTCGCGCATACTCCCATTCTTTAGGGATTATTTGTTCTCCTTGTGCTTTGGCATTGGTCATGGCATTATGGATCCACTCTACTTGAATCAAATTAGGATATTTTGCAAGCTCTTTAGGAAAAGGAGGTGCACGTCTACCTCCATTGGACCTCTTCCATGCATCTCTATCCCTTTCTCTAGTTGCGCGGGCTTCCAAGTACATAGTGACCCATTTGGTCATGATAGTGGAATTGAGTAAACAGTAGTTGTTGACTATGGCATGAAACTCTCTATCCATGACCAAGAGTGAGCCTTTTCCATTGGGAATGGTTGAGTGCTTCCTAGGATCCTCTTCTTCACTCCACAGACGAGGCAATGATGGATCCACTGTGATGAGATACTGTGAGACATACACAAATGCCTCTTGCACCACCCAACCTTATGCCATGCTCGCCTGAAAACATTAAAACCACATATTTTTATTAGTAACTCCATAGCGTATAAATGCTATCTATATTGTATTGATTTTGCATACCTCCGGTTGTGACCTCAATCTAACAAAATCCTTTAAAGTCTTCAAGAATCTCTCCAAGAAGAACATCCATTTAGAGTGAACCACCCCACAAATGGAAATCTCCTCAACAAGGTGAAGCAATAGGTGTATTTGGCTAACAAGGATTGTATGTGGGAATGCATCCTCAATAGCACACACTGCCTCTACTGCTAGCTTATGGGCTACTGATATGGCTTCTACTTCTATCTCCAGCTTGGAGCTCACAAGTCTACAGGGCACAAATAATATAGTAGATGAAAAAAAATTCCATTGTTCATGCATGCACAATATGATATAGTACTTGAAAAAAACCCATTACCTCACAATCTCACCCACTTTGAATATTGCAGCCTTCACCTTAGTGTCCCCATAACCACTAATAGTTATGGGAAGTACAAACTACACACAATAAAACATCTTAGTGAATGTCAACCTATATATAAGGACACATAGACACCACAAATTGTTCTACTCTTACCTGAAGGATTTTATGCCAATCATGGGATTTCAATCCATACAATTGAGTGGAGCCACCCTTTTTGGTTTTTGTGAAAGCACCTTTGAGTGACCGCATATATCCCGTTGGAATTGTAATGGATGCAATAACTTGCTTTGTCCGCTCTTGGTCTGCCTTTGACAGTATCCACGGTGCTTTTGGGAGAATCATCTTTCCCTAATCCCCCATGTGGGGCGTGGCTGAAGGGGGGAGACATCTCATGGCTCTTAAATCTTCCCTAGTATCCAATGAATCCTTCTTGCCAATTATGTGATCCCATATAGCTTGCCCAACATTTTTGAATACATGCATAGGGTCCAATAAGTGCTGAATTTTCAACGAAGCCCAATAGGGGAGCGACAAGAAGATTGAGTACCTCGACATACCCTTTGGCAACCCATTGGGAGGCGGTGAGGTACCATGATGCTCCTCCCAATGCTTCGCCCAATCAGCCATGTTCCACTGGAATGGCTGCACTCCAGTGATAGGGGGAGCATATCTACGATGTGAAAGAGGTAAGGAACGATGGTTGTTGGGATAGATCACCTTCCCAAGAAGAGGAGGTCTCTCCGTCACAAGGGAAGGGCCACAAGTGGGACACGCACTAATTTGTGTGTGCATTGGCCAATATGATTGGTCAATGCACACACTAATTAGTGTGTGGTTAGTGTGTGCATTGGCCGATGTGATTGGTCAAGGTACACACTAATTAGTTCGGGATTAGTGTGTGCATTGGTCAATGGCATTGGCCAATGTACACTAATTAACACACACTATTTACTGTGTGATTAGTGTTTGCATTGACCAATGTGATTGGCCAATGCGCACACTAATTAGTGTGTGATTAGTGTGTGCATTGACCAATGTGATTAACCAATGCGCACACTAATTAGTGTGTGATTAGTGTGTGCATTGGCCAATGTGATTGGTCAATGTACACACTAATTAGTGTGTGATTAGTGTGTGCATTGGTCAATCACATTGGTCAATGCACACACTAATTAGTGTGTGATTAGTGTGTGCATTGGCCAATGTGATTGGTCAATGCACACAATAATTAGTGTGTGATTAGTGTGTGCATTGGCCAATGTGATTGGTCAATGTACACACTAATTAGTTTGTTAACACACACTATTTATTGTGTGATTAGTGTGTGCATTGGCCAATGTGATTGGTCAATGCACACACTAATTAGTGTGTGCATTGGACAATGTGATTGGTCAATGTACACACTAATTAGTTTGGGATTAGTGTGTTAACACACACTATTTATTGTGTGATTAGTGTGTGCATTGACCAATGTGATTGGCCAATGCGCACATTAATTAGTGTGTAATTAGTCCAATTACACAAGCCAATGCACACACTAATTAGTGTGTGCACATTAAGCCAATTACACAAGCCAATGCACACACTAATTAGTATATGTTAACACACACTAATTAGTGTATGTTAACACACACTAATTAGTGTGTGCACAAGCCAATTACACAAGCCAATGCACACACTAATTGGTCAATTGGTGATTGACCAATGCGTACACTAATTAGTGTGTAATTAGTGTGTGCATTGGTCAATTGGATTGGCCAATACACACACTATTTAGTGTGTGATTAGTGTGTGCATTGGTCAATTGGATTGGCCAATACACACACTATTTAGTGTGTGATTAGTGTGTGCATTGACTAATTAGTGTATGTATATTAGTGACCAATGCACACACTAATTAGTGTATGTTAACACACACTAATTAGTGTGTGCACAAGCCAATTACACAAGTCAACACTAATTATGTTAAATTAAACAGTAATCAACACAAAAACATAAACATACCTCCATGATTAAGTCGTAGGTGATGTATTAGGCCCCAATGGCCATCCAAGTGATCGCGCAATCGATCACACTAATCATAAAAACAATAATCTCTTATTAGTCAATACACACACTAATATCTTATTAGCACTCAAGGCTTTGCAAGACTCTTTTATAGGTTGTAGACACACCTTGGATTCTTTCCACATTGGATTCTTTCAACATTAGATACTATAGAGAATCCAATGTTAAAAAATCCAATGTTTGAAAAAAATCAATGTGTAAATTTTTAATCATATATTTGAATTTTTATACCCTAGTTTAATCTTTGTCGTAATAAATGCAGACCATGTCTTTTTCTTCCACACCACGCTTTCGCAGCATTGAGAATTTCATGGCGGACGGGATGTCATATCCCGACGCTCTCTCTGCCTATCATTCACACCCATCGCCTCAGCAGTCATCATTAGGGTTCGGCTGGTTTCGGGACGCTCTTGGTGGGTCCGCTACCGTACCTGTGACCGATCCAGATGTGGAGAGGGCATTGCGTCTTTGGGCTGAGTGGTAGGTTCACAGCAAACCCTTACGCAGCGCTATTCATCGGCGCAACTAGCAGCTTTTGGATTATCAGAGGTCTCTACTCCAACTGGTGGCACTCCATACCTGCAGAGTTTTCTAGCTGTAGCTCCAGGTTCATCTTTTCCTTCACAGGGTCCAACGCCCCAAGGTTCGACGCCGTTGGGTGCGACGCCACAGGGTCCGACGCCACGAGCATCCAACTATCCATCACCTATCCCACCTTCTGCCCCAAATTCACGTCGGCACTCTTCTGGCAGTCAGCGCCAGGGCAGATTGCACGCTAGCGCCGATCGATCTCGACGAGGGAGCGAAGCTAGTTGTTGTTTTGGGGCGGGGGGGGGAAGTGCTACAGATTCTCCTCCATAGTCACCGCTCCTTGCTCCAACAGAAGATGAGGACCATGACATGCCTTCACCAGATGCTCGCGGGTTATACTACTTGGTTCATAGAGGAGGTATGTTGGATCTCGGGACAGCGCAGGGCAGGAGATTCCGCACACATGTCAACCAATTAATCCACTCCACATATATCAATTGTTTTCTCAAATTTGATCAGCAAGATCCCTACAACCTCACATATATAGAGACAACCATGCACATGTGTTTCCCCAACCCTGAGGGGCAACAATTCTCAAGGCAATGGTTGCAAGAGCATGTCAAAACATTTCTCAAGAACAAAAAATCTCGTGTGAGGAGAGCTGCAAAGAAGACCATGGAGTCTCCAGAGCATAGCTATCGGCCAGGAAATGTCCATGATGCGGAGTGGGAGACACCTATGGAAGAGAAAGAGTACGAAAGGGCAATGGGTGCGAGGATGTATACGCGTCAAGTTGAGGCCAGATCCCATCAGACTCCTACGCATTATGGTTCGGGAGGAAAAACGGCTTGGAAAGAAAAATATGTAAGTAAAAATATTAGTTTTATTGTAAAAAATCTAATGTTTTTCATTTAATTAATTGGTTGCTATTTGTTGTCAGTATAACATTACCATGAGTCGCCCGACCAGAGATGTGCAGAGATATAGAGAGAATCATACCGAGTATCAAACTTGGTGTTGGTTGTTTGAAAATCAAATGATCTCTCGAGAGGAGTTCGAAAATGCGTGTAGAAGTCTGTAACATGTAAGTTTAATCTTATTTAAATTATCAAGTTGTTGATTTTATATCAAATATTAAATGAGAAAGTGTTAATTGTTTCTTTTTTTGGTTTTGCAGAGTCAAGGAGTTCCACGCAAAATGCCGCCATCTCCCCCATGAGCATCCTCTATTTTGTATACGCGGGCCCTGTTTGCCCTATCCCACATGACCATACTCTATTTTGTACACGCGAACTTTTTTTGCCCTTTATGTAAATGCAATACCTATCATTTTTTGGCTCAATACCTCCCCCAATTGTAATTCCACTTATGTAAATGAAATTATCAATCTTTTTTTGGCTCAATGTAATGTCCAATTGTGATATTTTGTTGTAATTAATAATAATTTTGTAAAACATCTTAAATAAATAAAAAAATAGGTGACCTTTTGGATGGTCCTGCAAAGGACAATCCAAACGGTCATCTGTTTTTTTATAATAAACACGCCCGTGGTAATGCCTGTGATAACATCTTTGCGGTAACTGTTGCGGGTATCTTTGCAGTAAAGGTTGCGGCAATTGACGCGGAAAAATAGCCGCAGGAATTACCGCGCAAGTTACCGCTATACCATTACCACAAATGTTGCCGCAATCTTTTCCACATATGGGAATTTTCATATTACAAATTTGTTTGTTATTTTGCGGTAATGTGAGCGATAATACCGCGCATATGTTATAGTGTCTCTCTCTCTCTCTCTCTCTTTGAGACTATAAGTACCCCTCTCTCTCTCTCTCTCTCTCTCTCTCTCTCTTTCTCTCTCTCTCTCTCTCTCTCTCTCTCTCTCTCTCTTTCTGTGGATCACGGCGCGTGGGCTCAACTTTGAGATGGGATAATAGCCTATTGTGCATCGTGATCCAATTCTTGTATCTCTCTCTCTCTCTCTCTCTCTCTCTCTCTCTCTCTCTCTCTCTCTCTCTCTCTCTCTCTCTCTCTCTCTCTTTCGGTGGATCACGGCGCGTGGGCTCAACTTTGAGATGGGATAATAGCCTATTGTGCGTCGTGATCCAATTCTTGTATTCTCTCTCTCTCTCTCTCTCTCTCTCTCTCTCTCTCTCTCTCTCTCTCTCTCTCTCTCTCTCTCTCTCTCTCTCTCTCTCTCTCTTTCAGTGGATCACGGCGCGTGGGCTCAACTTTGAGATGGGATAATAGCCTATTGTGCGTCATGATCCAATTCTTTACGTAATCACGATCGGGTGATTACGTAAATAACTCTAGTATTTACACAAAAAAATCATGTGATCACGTTTATTGTTAACGTGACTTTGATGATGACCTGCAAAAACCTATAGAGCCGGTTAGCCCTCCGGGATTTTCTAATGTCCCTGCGGGACCCGTCGAGCTCTTTTATTTTTCGGGCAGGCCCGCCGGGTATATGCAGTAGCTCGACGGGCCCGCCGGAAAAATGAAAAAGCCCGACGGGCGTAATTATATATAGTAAATAGTGTGCTAACCTCAGTCTTTTAGCTAGGAAAATCCTTGGGGAGTGTATCCAAGTGCCGGGTATTGTCATCTTCTTGTGAATTGACCTAAGGTTATAGAGTCACAGGTCCTTTTTTAAGCCGAACGTGATTCTTAATTCGGTAACCACTTCTAAAAAAATTTAATTCGTTTACCGACATAAAGATACAAAACCAAAACAACTGAAAACTTGGGGAAATATGCTCATTGCGAAGAAGCCATTGGTCCAAATGAGGGCTATAATTGGTTTTAGAAGATGAGCATATGTAAATGACGAGTCGATAGTCAATGGTCGGATGTCCTCTACTAGTGTACCGAGCATATAAAGATCCTTGAAGTCTTATATTTGAGTTGATTTACAATACAAGAGCTATAATCCTTGATTGGGTTAAAATAGCTTTTATATATTGAATTGGTTGTCTGGGTGGGATACAATCCTTCACTGGGTACAAGTAGTCCCCAATTGGGTGATTATATTGAAGATTTATTTGCGTTAGTTCATGCATTGGTTAATACAGAGAGTGCATTATTTATTACGATAGATTATTAGTGCATGAAATGACCAATTATATATTTTATTGCTTTCGTTTTTTTTTTTATAGCAAATAAAATTAGACGTGTCTTATTGTTTGCAAATCAAAGTGGACATATAAATAGTCATTATAATAATAATTGCATAGAGAGACTCATAGCATTGTTATGGTTGTTACACCATGTATAGATTACATTGCAATGTGTATGGTTGCTCACAATATAGGTAATCGATATGTGGATTGACTAGCGTGCATTGAAAATCTCATATTGTGCATCATGGTTACTTTCATATTGAATGGTTTTTAAATTATAATATATATTGAAAATATAAAATTGTTTTCAGTTTGTAACATCTTGTTCTTTCCTCTTCAGTTTTAATTTAAAAGCAATGGAGCAAAATGTGGGAACAAGTGGTACGAAGAAGCCAAAGAATAAAAAAGCTCCTGGCAAAGAGTGGGATTATGCTCACAACATATGAGGCCGATATATGGAGTGGCAATGTAAATTTTATCACACACAAAATCTGGCGGTGCACCACGTATTAGGGATCATTTTCTGGGTAGCGCTAAAAACAATTGTAGAAAATGTGAACATTCTCAGGCACCTGCAGTTGCAAAATATTTGAGAGAAGAGCTCGCCAAAAAGGGTGGCAAGAGACGACAGATATATAGTTCTGTGCCTTCGAATCAAGAGTTCCCAGAGCCAAATATTAACTCCGCAGATCCTATAGGACGCCAACTAACCTTGGAGAACAACCTGCGCAAGGAGAGAAAATTCTAGGCAGTGTTCCTTTTAAACGTCATAATGAAGGTGGACTTTGTCAAATGCGTCAAAAATCATTACATCAAAGCTTTCGAGTGCAGTCTCTAGAAGAAGAACAAACACCACTCGCCAAAGCAATATTCTTTACTGGAAGTGCTTTGGTCAAGGTAGACAGCAATCATTGGAAGGCTGCTTGGAAGAAAATTGGTGAGTTTGGTCCAGGATTTTCAGCTCCTTCTTATCATACACAAATGTTACATCGAAGTCAAAGAGCGTGTTGGAAAAATAATACTTGGGAATATTTCACTTTCAGGATGTACGATTGTGTGTGATGGATGGTCAAATGTTCAGAGAAGACCGTTGATCAATGTAATGTTGGTTTGTCCAAGGGGAGAAACGTTTATAAAGGCAATTGATAGTTCTGGAGCAATTAAAAGTGGCAAATACATTTTTGAGGTCTTGATTGATGTAATTAAAGAAATTGGTGTTGGACATGTCGTTCAAGTTGTGATGGACGACACAAAGAATTGTAAAAACTCCAGTAAATTAATAAAGAAGTGCTTTCCACACATTTTTGCCAATGGTTGTAATACGCACAGCTTGAACTTGGTGCTGGAAGATTGGTACACTAGTGAGGAAACCACATGGTTCGCCAAAATAATTAATATAGCACGTCAGGTTGTGAAATTTATCCTGAAACGACAGAGAGTGCTCAATTTGTATAGGATGCGCATGTTAGTGATGCTGAAACTTCCTGCTGAAACTCGATTCTGCACACACTTTTATACCTTGGAGTCACTTCTCCGTAATAAATGTGCTGTGATTGACACATTCAATTGCACGTCCTTTGATGAATGGCAGCTTGAGCAGAAAGAAACAGTGAAGGATAAAATCACATGTCTACGTGGCAATGTAAACAAGGTTGCTTGGTGGAGGATTGTAATGGATGCATACCATGTAATGATGCCCGTTATGTTCGCGATCCGCAATCTTGATCAAAGGGCGCCAAACTTGGGCAAAGTTTGGATGACATGGTGGTCAGTCCAACAGAGTCTTGAAAATCCTGAAGAGCTGAAAGAGTCTGTAGTAGCTAAGAAGTGGCGATTACCATTCTCTGGCAAACAACGGAAAATTTTGGCTAAGTATTTTCATGCAAGGTGGAAGAGCGCTCATAGTCCACTCCATAGCGTGGCTTACATTCTCGATCCAGAGTATTGGAATTTAGATCTGATGTACAAGACAGAGGTGGTAGGCGATTTCTATCACGTGGTCAACACGTTCTACTCCAACGTTTAGGACTGAATTGATTGCATCAAAGAAATGAGTGCATTTAGATCAAAATAAGGTCCTGTTGCGAATGATTTTGTACAGGTAATGGCAAAAGAGCAACCTGCATGGAAGTGGTGGACGATGAATGGTGGAGAGAATTACTCTACCTTACGTCCTCTTGCAATGAAAGTACTCGCACAATGTGCAACAAATTCAAGTTCAGAGAGAAACTGGAGTATGTACAAGTATGTTCACAACACTATTCGCAACAGACTATTAGCAGACAGAGCAGAGAAATTAGTGTATATGTATTGCAACGAAAAGATACCGAATCACATCGAAAGTGCTGGCTACGAGGAGGAAATGCCAGCCTGGTTGTATAATTGTCAAAATGAAAATGAAGAAGATTTCAATGTTGGTGTATCTCAATGCACTGTAGACGAAATAGAAGAGAATTTGATAATAGATGTGGAGGTTGAATTACAAGGAGAACCATAACACTCAGACTTAGAACCAGATAACAACTCAACTGATTCAATATATCTTGAGAGTAGAATGAGCAAATGTCAAAAACCATTGTAAAAGACCTTGTATTCAAATGTGTTTTGAGTAATTACAATGCTTCATATTCTCGATAGTACATAGTTTGTCGATCTCAATTGTGTTGCTCTGAAGCAGCATCTTGCTCATCAAACTGATTTCTAATTGTGCTAGGGGTATCTGGGCGTGCTTGCTTGAATTTATATTCGTTTTCCATGCCAAACATAATATACATTCCTTGTGGAATATCTTGTGAACACATTGTTCATCGACTATTGTTTTGCATCAAACGAATAAGACAAAATAAATGATAATAGTGACCACATGTCAATGTATAGTACCCACTCCATCCATCAAAATTCTTGTAGCATACTGGACATTGAGAAGATGAGGATGGATCTGAAGTAGACGAGGGGACCAACTCCGGATGCAAGACAAGGTGGCTGATGTGTGTCCCTTATACAGGTGTTGGATTCACTCGTTGTGTTAGGTTTGAACATCCTGACTTAAGCGGTGAATGCTTTTCTCCATCCAGACTTGTGAGGTTGCGGTGTTTGGATGGCTATAGAAAGACATGTTATTTCTGCATCTTTCTCTGCCAACTGTGTCGTGTAAATATCCTTCTCTCTCTTTAACTGTAGGTCAGCGCCTTCCACTATCAATGCCAGCTCATCTCGGGTGAAAGTGACACAACTCTCCCTTAAATCATGAGTGGCAATAGTTGTCTCCTTTGACGAGAAGTCTATTGGTCGCTGTTGCACAAAGTGAACATATAACATTTTGGCAAAATATAGCGCACAATCTGCATTGTGCAGGGGATGGCCATAAACCTCCAAATAAATCCTCTCAGCGTTATCTTTGATACCATCATGGGTGCACTTCGAAACCTTCCACCTTCCTTTCTTGATCTCTGCATCCTCACATGGCCATATTGTCTTGATCATGTCCTTTGTCACTTCTTTATTGATCTCTTTCCACTGCATATGGTTTGGATTTGCCCACTTTGAGAGTCGGCGAGCAGTACACGTCGCTTTTTGTGCCGACATGCCGTGTGCCAGAGACTTCATGCACTGAAATGCATTAATAGCCACTTGTTGTTGATCATCAGGCAATGATGGGTGCCAATATCTTATTCTTGATCGGCCATTTTCTCTTAGAGCTGCAGTCAATAGAGTGGCAAATATTCAATATCATTGGCAAATATATATTCTCACTCATTAAAAACCACCACTTCAAATGCGACTAATTGAACCACAAGGCAAATTTGAAATATTGACAGTTAAATGACAAATTTGAAATGATTAAAGATAATTGACTCAATTAGGTGAACCACTTCAAACCAGATAATACACTTCAATAAAAATTTGAATACACTTGACAAGACATGTATATCATAGAAATGTTTAAATCGGATAAAATGATGGTGCAAGTTCAACAAGTGGACGTTGCGCAGGATTAGGGTCTGTCTTTAAATGTTCTTTGAAAAATATAAACACGTCAGAAGAATTCCTTCTTTGGTCCCGCTCTTTTAACTTCATCCAACAATCTACTTTAATTTGAATAGCCCTCATAACATCTTCGTCCGGGTGGTAAAAAACTTCGTCTGGAAAATAAAATTTTCAGGATGCACTCCAAAAATCTGCCAGCATGTTGAACAGGTAGCCCAATGCATAAATGTTGCTGTCTTTTGAGTATGAATATGCGCACTGTGGATCGTATAGCTCGAGAGAAATCCACGGTCGCTTAGCCATCTCGACATTCCCTGCTCTCTGTGCATTCAAAACTGCTTCATCCAACTGTGCGCTTGAAGACAAATAATTATTTTCTACGCACTTAACAGGTGTTCTCAGCATCATACCCCAATCAATGATACCGATGCGAGGTTTATTGGCTCGAGTAAAGTCCAACATTACGTTGAATGGGTGCAGGTCACTGTGCACTATACCGGCCGAGTGGGTAGCCACAACGCTGTTGATAAAGACATGACAAATTGCCGGCATGTGCTCAAACATTGCTTTGATCCACACCGTGTCTATCTCGCTTACAGGGTTGTTTGCTACAGGCAATGACCTCCAACCATGTTGTAGCCTGTGCATGTGTCATTTGAACAATCCGTGAGTGAACGGTAAGTGGCACATCATGTCGCCCACAGTATCCCCATTGTAGTATGGGAATATCGTGATCCAAGGAGCTTCTGTAGTAAACCCAATGCACCTTACAATGGAGGGGTGAAGCGTTTTCATTCCTTGCTCTGTCTGAAAGCTATCAAATTTTGCCTCACTCCCTTCCTTGTAACATTTTCCCACATATGTAATGTGGCCTGGAAACAATGAGATGCCTTTGATAGTGTACAATGTGCATACACCGAAGGAGCCTTCTCCAATCCTCATACCTTCTACCAAGGCTTTGTGAGGGATGCCGACAAGATGAGTGCACTTTGCATTCAAAGCAGTGCGCATGATTGTGCTGGTGCCGCTGGCATCAGATCGACCTCCCAAAGATGCTTGCGCATCTTGTGCCATCTTCAATCTCTTGGGTAAAGCTGCTTGGTCCTACGCTTTCACATGCTTCATCTTTACTTTCTGTTCTTCCCACAATTTATCCCAGAGCTCTAACTTTGACATCTCGCAAGCAGGTGGGATATCTTCCTTTAAGTCTCTGCAACATACTTTCATATTGCCCAACACTGTCCTGACTCTGGTGGGGACAAATTCTCGTATCCCAGTTGGACTCAACAACTCGTATTGGCCTTCAAGTCGCAACCTGTGCTCTGTGTTCTACCATATAGCGCTAGTGATGTCTTTGATGTAGACATCGCTTTCACTAATCTGCTGTTTGCGATCAGCTACACATGATGAGATTGCCAAAATACATTCTTTACGAATGGCACACATAATACATTTCTTTTGATCTGGCGTACTGGACAATACAAAAACAGCATATCAAATACAAATTCATGGTTGCGAATGACACTACCACTCTCACACTATCTCAGGTAAACTCTTAACCACCACTTGAAGACTTTAACAAATGTTATGGAAATATTGATAAAAATTGAATATATTCTTCACTTAAAATTGCAATCTGTTACACATGTAAAAAGAAGTTCAAACAAATGGTTTATAAGAACTTAATTCATATCAAACAATACATGTTAACGGTCTTTAACATTTCAGCATATATTGAATTTTTAACTTATATTTTTCTCCGTGCGCACATACTAATTCAATCAAAGCACACACCGACTTAAAATCTTCAAAAACATTTAAAACATTGGAAGTATACAAACTGGACTAGCAAATTGTGTTCACACACTTTTTTATATAGAATTTATGTAAATGTAGCAATCAAAAAGCGATGATAATTGATGCTCTTTAAAAAGATACAAAAGAATATTTAACATGCAAATTGTATGTATTTATAATTTTGCTGAGAATTTATATAAATGAAGCATTAAAACTAGCAATAATGCTTGAGAGTCCTTAAAAAAGATTAAAAACGAATATCAAACATGCAATTTGTGTGCAAATAGTTTTTTACATGTAATTTATATAAATGGAACATTTAAAATAGCGATGATTGATAAATAAAGTATTCTATATAACTGACACATTTAAAGTAGCTATGATTGATGAATAAAGTATTCTATATAAATGGAACATAAATAGTGATGATTGATGAATAAAGTATTCTATATAAATAGAACATAAATAGTGATGATTGATAAATAAACTATTCTATATAAATAGAACATTTAAAATAGCGATGATTGATGAATAAAGTATTCTTTTGAATATGATTAGCTAGTATATAATTTCAAATGGACAGCTAAAAACAACAAAATCAAACAATTCATGCATTTTGTATACGAAATACTCTTCTTAGAGCCGTGTTACCGTCCAAGTATTTCAAATACTTAATACTTAAAAAATTAATTGCACATGCACATAAAAATTTTATGACGTTCATACGGCTGGGTTAACGACCTGAACGCCACATTTATGCAAAAACATATGCTTCTAACAAACGACACTCTATTAGCTGCATTACTGACCGAGTGCCGCCTGAATCTAAGGAAAAACAATGGCCTACATACGAACATCATATAGTTGCGTTACCCACCGATGCCCATATGTTTTTTGGGAAAGGGGAAGGGAAGTTGACTTACCATAAAGATACTAGATTCGCCGCGTTACCGACGTAGTACCCAGACAGTAAGCCAATACTTACCACAAGAACACCATCTTCCCCGCGTCATCGAGGTGATGCCCCATGATAAGCACTGTTCCGGAGAACAACTTACACACACACTCCCATTGTGTGGTAAGGTACCTTATTACTGCCGTGCACTACGACAAAAGGCACGCTACCACACAACGTATACACACACACAAAACATATACCCAGATCGTTTGGTCAGGTACTCTGTTACTGCCATGCACTGCGACGCAGAGCACGCTCCCACATGACCCCCTCTCTCCCTCTCTCCTCTCTCCTCTCTCCTCTAGACGTACCTGCAAAGGTGGCGCAAGCGCGCTCTCTCTCTCTCTCTGTCTCTCTCTCTATCTCTCTCTCTCTCTCTCTCTCTCTCTCTCTCTCTCTCTCTCTCTCTCTCTCTCTCTCTCTCTCTCTCTCTCTCTCACTCTCTCAGAAGGAGAAAGCGGTAATACACCCACGAGGCCCGCGTATATATAATGCTAACAGACCGCCGGGCTTCTCTGTTTCCCCGGCGGGCCCGCAGGGGTATTAATAAAGCCCGGCGGGCCCGTCGGGAAAATAGAGAAGCCCGGCGAGAGTTTTGTGGGTTTGCAAGTCACCCTAAACCGGTTTCTGTGTGATCATGTTTACTGTGATCATGTAAATGTGTCCATAAGACCTTGTGATCACACAAAATTTGACGTAATTACGTAAATATTAAATCCCTCTTTGTATGGATCACAGTGCGCGGGCTCAAAATTGAGTAAAGAAAACAATCCATTGCATGCCGTGCTCCAATTCATGACTTTCCTCTCTTTCTCTCTCTCTCTCTCTTTCCCTGTGTGTGTGTGTGTGTGTGTGTATCTTCCTCTTTCAAACCAAACAAGCAATCAAAAACACTATCTCTATCTCTCTCTCTCTTCCTCTTTCAAACCCAACAAACACTCAGAAACTCTCTCTCTCTCTCTCTCTCTCTCTCTCTCCTACTACAATAAACACTTTCAAAATACCTCTCTTGGTGGAATTAAATTGGATGAAAACGCTTGAAGGAGCTTTACACCTTGGTTGCAGAGGTTGTCTCGATGGTAGGTCTCTGTCTCTCTCTCTCTTAGAGGTCGTATCTTTCGTTAGGTATCTCTCTCTCTCTCTCTCTCTCTCTCTCTCTCTCTCTCATCATGAATTCAAGTGTTCATTTGTTACCATAAAGAGTACACGTATTTTTCGGTTGTTAAAGAATATTTATTGTGGTTGTACCACCCATTTAATGGATGTCCGTCTAACACGTGTACAATAATATTTGGCTTGAATCGTTAAAAATGCTAACGGTAATGTCTATTATTGTATGAAAAGTGGGGGGGAGAGAGAGAGAGAGAGAGAGAGAGAGAGAGAGAGAGAGAGAGAGAGAGAGAGAGAGAGAGAATAACTTAGTAAAGGGGAGAATAGAAATCATATTGGTGAAGCTAAATAGAGAGAGAGAGAGAGAGAGAGAGAGAGAGAGAGAGAGAGAGAGAGAGAGACTTAAAAAGGCCTCTACCTCCTTCAAGGTGTAGGAACCAGAAGCTTGAAGACCAACAACAACATTCCCAGTCCTGAATCTCTACTCCAAGAGCAATGTCTAGTGCTGACAAAGGTAAAGTAAATCTCTTCACTTTCATTTGGTCCATAGTTTAGTTGTGTCTAGGAATTGTGCTTCAAAATGTAAAAGACCATTTAACATTTCACCAACCAATATTGGATCATGGCGCGCCAGTAGTGTTGTGGACATTCGTTTACGTACTCCGCGCGCTGTGATCCACTTTTGAAATTGTACAATTTTTTTTTTCGAGAATAATATTCTTTTATGTTTTGGTAGCTATTCCATTGTATAAAAGCCCATCAAGTGGATCACGGCGCGCCAGTAGCTCTGTGAATTTTGGTTTATGTAATCTGCGCGCTGTGATCCACTTGTATGGCTTTTGCTCTTCACAACTATAAAGCAGTTTTGCATTCTATCCATGCTAATCATCTTATGGTATTGTCTATATAATTAGATAGGAATAACCGTGATATACCTAGCTATAGTTTTTTCAAAACTTATATGATCATGTGGTGCTCTTATTTTTATTTGTGTTTGATGAAACTTATATTTGTGAGTATGAAATAAATGACGGGATTAAGATCACATAGGAGGAAGAGGCAGAAAATAGATCCCGAGCGCATCGTTGGCCAAGCAAACGTTTTGAGAAGACTACGAGAGCTGTTAAAAACTTCAATGAAAAGGAATGTAGACTTCACATAACCCATTGATATATCTAGTGCAGATCCTGCCATGAGTTTGGAGGAGCCTGCCCTGACTTTGTTGGAGGAGCCTGCTCTAGGTTTGAAGGAGCCTGATATTGATCCATCTGTGGAGATGGAGTCCCCTTCTACTCCAAAATTTACTTTGCCAAACTCACTTAAGAGAGATGTGGATTTTTCAACGCCTACTTTGCAGAGTGCCCATGTGTTTTAACAATCCAAAAGAAAAAAGAGGCAGTTGTTTATAAAGACCCTATAGTGATTGATAAAATGCTTTTAGATTTTGCAATTTTGTCTGGGGTTGGTGATAAGTTTGAATTGGTCTCCTGCATTTTTAATGCTCCATTTAATTTTGATGTGTTTATAGTTGAACAGAGTGAATACTTGAAGCTGGAACGAGAGAAGTTTGAGCTTCACACTCAAAGAGGGCAGGTTAATGTTGGTGAAATGGTGCTAGTCCATTTAAAAGACTATGATCCTAAAAGACTATGGTGCTAGTCCATTTAAAAGACTATGATCCTAAAAGACTATGGTGCTAGTCCATTTAAAAGACTATGATCCTAAAAGACAGTCTTACAAGAAGTATAATTAGTTGCCTCTTATGTACATACCCCATTGGTGCAGCTTACATGAACGGGAGTGCAAGCTGGTTCAAAAATCCTTTGAATTTCTAATATTTTAAAATGGATTATTTACAAGTCTTATAAAAGATCCTAAGGAGGTCATGGAGGAACACGATTACCAGCAGATGAAAAAGAGGAAAAGAATGAGGAATATATTGAAGTGACGGAGATAGAGGAGTCCATTGATCCTGAAGAAGAAGCAAAAGAGGTGGAACGAAGAAATCTTCTCTCAATGAAAACCTCAGATATCAAGCCACCTCTAGATGTGTGCGGCAAGCCACGTTAATGCTACCAGGAGTGCTAGAGTTTAAATTTGGAGATAGGTCATACATTTTCCTTCAAGATATACAAAGTATTTTTTGTTTGCGGGAGGACTTTGCACTGGCCACTATCTCCAAGTATCAGGAGGAGAGTAATGGATTTGTTTCAGATGACAGTAGTGATGACGAGGCAATGGAGATCTCCAGTAACCCACCGGACTACCTTAAACTTTGCTTTGAAAAGGCAGAAAAGTATAAAGAAATCCTTCCTGATGAAGCCACATTTCAAACTATTCAAAATAATCTTAAGCCATCAACTAGTAAACAGGATATGGAGGATTGGTTCAACCGAATCAGTCAACCTATGGAAGGATGAGGTTTTTTTGCAAGATGAGAGTTTCATGGTATAAAATCCTCCCCCCCCCCCCCCCCCCCACTCTCTCTCTCTCTCTCTCTCTCTCTCTCTCTCTCTCTCTCTCTCTCTCTCACACACACACACACACACACACACACACACACACACACACACAGAAAAACACTTCTTTTGTTTACATCATGGATTACTAAAAAGGACGACTTTCTTTGTCGTCGAAGAAGACAGTTCCATGGTAGGGATGCAGCTCCAGGACAATATCTTCCTAGTTTATGTGAGGCACCCATCCTAATCTTCTACAACGGAATGTCACAAGAGGGAATACTGCAACCTATGCTTTCAAGACATTATCTTGCTTCTTAGGTGGTCCAATGCTGTCACAAAATGCTGACAAAGTTATCCTCGTCGACAAGGTTTTTGGGAGAGAATGTTTTGGTTACTCGCCAGGATATATTGGGGGCCGTGCAGCATATTACTACACATACACAACAATGGAATTATCTTTAGGGAAAGAAAACCCTACTAAACTCGTAGATTATGGCAAACATTTAATGATCAGATACAAGAGCGAGGTTCTAAATGATATTTGCAAATCATCAAAAGGTTGAAATAGTTGTGGTACATATTGAATTTAATTCTACAGGCATTTCTGGTACATCCGATCATCTAAACTCTAACTCTCTTGTTTCATTGATGATTGGCATATTGCATTTTCTCCCTCCACCTCATTTGACTTTCAAGAGCACTTGAGTTGTTGAATGCGTCTGCTCGCTTTCTTTTCTGAAGTTGCAAATGTCTGATTGCCTGTACGGTTGCTGAAGAGGCCAATACTTGCTTTTGTTGCATGCGATGAATGATTCTAAAATAAAACCACTGAAATAAATCCTTCAAAATGTTTTCCTTATTTCAAGAGCCTCCATCATGTGTGTGTCTGAAGCAGCCATTTCTAGCCATGTAATGAGACTTCTCTAGGCACTGGGTGTTCCATATACCTGGATTCACATACTTTTGCATGAAATATGGAAAATAATTAAAAATAATGTGTTGCAAAACAAGAAATTTATTTAGAAATTTAAACAAAAACTTTAGTACTGAGACTATCTAAGGTGCTTTGAATTTACCATGTAATGAGTGATTTGAGTGTTAGTCCATTTTGTCTTGAAGGATTTTTCAGTAGTTGAAGGTTCTATTTAAACTTGCTGAGATTATCCTTCAACCAATCATCATTCTCACACATTTGAAATAACGTGTCAATGCAACGCCACACATAACCCTTTGCATTGCGAGTTGTTGGCTCTTGGTCTTTCACTGCTAAATGAAGATTTTTCCAGTGCATATACTTAATTTTGCTAATGTAGGTAGAGTGATATACTCTCCCTCGCTTTGTTAGCTTCACATCTTTCATACCTTGAGGTTTAGATAGAAAATGGCGTGCCTTGACCCCACCTATGGATGGTTTGCAGGGTACATCTTTCTCATTGGTTGACCTTTTTTCGTCCCGCTGGATTTTCACATTGCCCCCATGTAGACCAATATCTGACAAAACTAGTTCCAAAGTCTCTAGAGCGACTTGTTGTTCAACTGATTTTTTGATTTTCGAAGCAAACCCAATGTACAGATATACCAACGTCTCTACAATTTGGTAGAGACCATGCATTGTACAAATATGGACATTAACAAGTGGTATATCCAGAACTGGTAAAAAATTAGAGTCTTGATTGTGACGAGTAGGAGCCTTTTGCCACCACTTTGAGTCCGTCACCTTTGCAGGCTCCATGCAATACAAGCATGGATACTTTGCTATGGCACCCATTCCACAATTATACATATACTTCAGTGTTTTGAGGTCGCCTGCAAGATGCCATTGAACTTGAAAGTCTCCTCTCCCATCTACACCCAATGCCTCTCATCAATTCATTTGCCTATCAATGATATCCTGAATAGGGGTTTGATGGAACACCCCAAATAAAATGTCATGGTCTTCTTTCTTTACCTGCAAGATTAATCATTATGAGATACGAAAAATAAATCTAAAATTTAGGTACAATAGAGGGCTTGCTAGAGCTGCAAAATTGAAGATAACTGGATTACCTGAAATGCACCAAGCCACCATATGTTTGTTTTTGATTGAACACTAAAGTATGAAGGTCATCAGTGGGGCCTTTGGAAATATCCCTATTCATTAATGTGATTGTAACTCGCTTTAGCTTCTTCTCTTTAAGAATCTCACACTCATCTAGCTTCACAACAAAATATAGAACGCCACCTATCTCTTTGAATGTGATATTGTAGAACTCTATCATTCTAGTTTGCAACAAAGTGAGGTCCATGAAGTTATTGTTGTACTCATCATAAGTGACAGTAGTTCCCTGTGAGCTATAAATATCTTGAATATGAAATGGACATCCAATGAAGTCAGTCTGTTCATTATTGAGCTGTAGTCTTTCCTTCCAAACACTTGCAGCTGTTGGTAAAAGCTTAGACTTTATTCTCTTTTTCACAAATATGGAAGAGATAGACTGTTGAATAGCTGAGTAACCTCTTTTACTAACTCCAAGGGAGTCCAATGTACCATGTATCTGCTTGGCAAGCACTGCATTCCTTGACTTGAATCTGTCAACGACATCCTGTTGCAAAACCTTAAACTTTTTGTCATGCATTATATCCTTTGCAAGACCACTAGTTATCAATGTCTTTAACTGCTTTTCCTACATTGACCTTCAAGTCTATGTTTTCTTTGTCTCGATAGATAGAATCTCTACAAAGAAAGCATAAATAACATAAGCAAAAACTTAGATTAGTTTAAATTAATTAGACAGTTTACAATGCTCACCTCAATGCTTGAATTATTTTCTTAAGGCCGCCAGATCAGCATACCTTCAACCTTTCAAGATTCCGTAGTTTCTTCTTTCGCACACGAGTGCCTAACATTTTCTCTTTGTTTTATAATGACCATACCTTTGTTTGCAAGACCTGTGATTCTTGTGTGTGTTGCATTACAGTCTTTTGGCCCTCATAATGCAAGTTTGAAAGTCTCTAAATCTCATTGGCTTGGTGCTTCAATATGTCTTTATAAGTTTTTGATTTGTTGTTTAGAGCTTTACAGTAGCCAAGCAATCCATTCTCTCCATTACCTGCAAAGGTCAATAAGTTAGTGGGACTTGAAATGCAGGGAAATTACTGGTCATGGGAGTCAATGGATAGAGTGAGCCTTTTGTCCAAATATCTAAGTATTTTGCTCCCTCTGCTCTGAGTCTCTCTATCATGATCGGTGTCACTTTGATGTTAGTTTTGGCTCGCTTACACAGTGGTGTATATTGGGGATCCAGGTCAATGTGTAGATGGTAGAAGGGTCTTTTAAGGAGGACATTTGTGGGGGTGGAAGAAGAAGCCATGTATGCAATAGTGCAAGAAAGGAAGGATTTCTTTAAGGTCAGTGCACAAACAGTGAGAGAGTAAGGAGAGAGCAGGTTTGGAAGGATATGTCCTATTTCCTTTAGTCATACATTCCATGTACAGGAAACTCCCTCCAATTCTAGGACGTTCTTTAAATGCAACTGAAAACGATTTGTTCTTCAATCATCACGGCCATTATGACATTGTGGCAAGAATCTACTTGTAAGTGCATTTTTCCAATGGTTATTCCAATTTTACAATTGCTTTTACCACACCTATTTTCTAGAGAGAGAAAGTCAAAATTCTATTTTTCTTAGAAGACCCTCCAAATGACCTCCGAAATTTCCTAATGTTGGCATAGATGCAAGTCCATAGGAATATAGATCTAACATGCTAAGCTTTGGATAACTAATCTCAGGATATGGAGGTTAGTTTTTTATATCAATGAACCTAATAAAAGGATGGGCCACCTTTGCATTGGGATAATTGATCCCATTGAGGTTGAATGCAAAAGAACATCCATGCAACATCTCTAAAAGGGGTCCAAATACCTCACCCTTAACTAGGAGCTATCTCGAGTTTCCAAACTTTGGCCAAATTATAGGGCCAAAATTTCAAAAGAGGAGGTGGCCAAATATGGCATTGTGGAGCTTGAGTGCCACAGTGGAAAAGCAGAGGTGCATTGATGTTGTAAAGGAAAATTGATTTCCCATTGATATGGAAGCGAGAATTACATTGTATACATAGGCACTTGGCCTTTGATTATTGGTGTGTTCCAATTTACAATGGTGAACCCATGTGCTGTTCTAGCATGATAAGAAGCCCGTTGAAGCAAGGGTACAAAAATAGCTAGAAAAGTGGAGTACTTGAAGACTTTGGCCAAGGTAGAGTACAAGTGAGAGCTTGACTCCTTGTAGCTTGCATAGCTTCCCCATATTGCTCCCGGCTAGAGAACCAACTAATCTAAGTCATTTCCAATGCTATGAATATTTTTTCCAAGCCACCTAAGGTTTTCTCCTTCCTGAAGAGGAAAAATTTGAGAGGTTGTCCCTTGCTTATTTTTGCTCAGTTTTGGACGGTTTAAGTGTTTTACTACTCTCAGTATAATAGGGTCATTAACTAGATTAGAGAAGTTGATTGCATCGTCAAATTCAAGTACCAATCTAATTAGTTTTAGTTATTTTAAAATATTGAGCTGTATTTTCGGGCATCTTCAAAATTTGTCTTAGAGGCTGGGTAATGGCTAGAAATAAATAGCATGCCTATCCTCTACACAACGTTTCATCCGATTTACATGAGATTCGACTCCCCAAAACATGATAGATGGATGTGGATAAGTAGATAGCATTATGTCATCTTCTCGGAGGGGTTACACATGCATAGGTATGTTAATATAGCATGCGAGAGTTCAACATAAGGGTTCTTTTATTAAGAAAAATTAATAGATTACATTTACAAAAGGGGGATTTTTATTTCATTTTGAGAAAAAATACACTACAACTTGCCGGCGAAAATCGACACGAATATCGACGACTCAAAGCTTGTTTTAAAAGTAAAAAGCCCTGGAATAAGCGTCGGAATGACCGTCAAAATCGTAACATCGGTATATGCACTGGTATATATTAATCCCATCGGAATAAGCAATGAAACTTACGCCGATATATGCTTCTTAACACTAGTCTGGTAACCTAACAGGACATAAAAGTGTCCTTTCAAGGTTTTGGGAAAAGTTTCCAAAACCATAATAGATCCGCTCACTTTGAAAAATCGTTTCATGAGCTTATAGTCAAACACTACTATATATGACAAAAATGAGAAATTTGTAAAATTTCTTATGTCTTGGTCACAACAAGCCTCCAAAGTTGATGGACCAATGCATTTTGCCCAAAACAGCCATTTCTTATGGTTGATTGCATATAAATAAGAGTGCGGATTTTTGAGATAAAACTCCCCATTAACTTCAATGGCAAAAACATCGGTACAAAGAAGTTGCACTTTTGCCATTGTGCAAGAGTAAGGTTAATGGTGAGATCAATATTACAAAAAAAATGTCATGTTTTTTCAGGTCATAAGGCAACTTTGTGGATATATAGCACCTAGAGATTCATTTTTATACTCTTCAAATAACTCAAGCAAAATTATCACTTAACAAGACACAAAAGTGTCCAAGTACATAAAGTGTCTTATTACTAGTCTAGTGTTGATAAGCGCCGGTATGTAATTTTGCTATATCGACGCCTATATCAAGGCTTATTCCAGTGTGTATACCGACTCCTACAACGGAGGTAAAACTTACAAAGAGAGGATTGGGAACTAATGTTGCATGTACTGCAGCAGTAGAAAACAACCCCCTCTTCCCATGGGAAAGTGCACAAGCAACCGCACTCCACCTACAGTTTGACGCTAAAGAGCGAGTCTATACAGACTAGCATGTATAGAGAGGATTGGGAACTAATGTTGCATGTACTGCAGCAGTAGAAAAAAACCCTCTCTTCCCATGGGAAATGCACAAGCAACCGCACTCTACCTACAATTTGATGCTAAAGAGCGAGTGTATACAGACTAGCAAAATTATGAGAAGAACAAAATCACAAAATCAAAAGTTTAACCATGACAAGTTCTCAAAATCATAACCATAACGTCTACTTGAAAACCGCAAAACAATAAACAAAACCCACTTGACATACCATAACCATAACCATCTTGTCATACCATAACCATAATAGCCATACCATCATTGCAAAACCATAACCTGATTGCCAAACCATAACCATAACATGATTTGCCAAACTATAACCTGATCGTCATACCACAATCATAATTGCAAAACCATAACCATAACCATAACCATAACCATAACCTCTATGTCATACCATAATTGTAAAACCATAACCATAACCATAACCTAATTGTCATATCACAATCATAATCGTAAATGAAAGAAAAATCATAAACATATGCATGAAACTGTACATGTATACAATGAATGAGTACAGCTGTATCAAGAAGACCACATGTACAAAAATATATGTATATGGAGGATGTCACCCTCATGGTAATGCCTCCCAGTCAACGGCCTCTCCCTCCTCCTGTAGTAGCTAGGGTAAAAGGGCCACAAGTTTATGCTTGTACCCACAATTCTCCTATCGGCGTGTCGGAGGTCGCTTCACGACAACTTCTTAAAAAACTATGGTTTATTCATTAGTGTACGCTATTGAAGTCTGATTGTGTTATTTTACTTCGTTTATCAAAGTCTATTTACATTTTTGAAGTACACAAGTCATTTCCAAAGTTCATTTGCAAGTTTTCTACTGTTTGCCACTAGCTTTAACAACCTCACATTCTCTAGCCATGCCCGATCCCCGCATACGTCGGTCTAGACGTGTATGGAGATCAGGACCACAGGGTGATAATCTTGTGAGTCGTCTTTATTGGTCAATGACTATATATTAGGGTTTTTGAAGTCTGTGTGCGCTATTGAAGTCCAAGTGCGTTATTTTACTTTGTTTATCAAAGTCCATTTGCGTTTTTGAAGTACACAAGTCATTTTTGAAGTCCGTTAGAGGTTTTTCTACTATTTGCCACTAGCTCTAACAACCTCACATTCTCTAGCCACGCCGGATCTCCACATACCTCGGTTTAGAGGTGCACGGAGATCATGACCACAAGGTAATAATCTCATCTTTATTGGTCAATGAATATATATTAGGGGTCTGAAAGTCTGTGTACGCTATTGAAGTCTAATTGCATTATTTTACTTCGTTTGTTGAAGTCCGTTTGCGTTTTTGAAGTACACAAGTCAATTGTCGCAGACTTTTGCATTTTCGAAGTCCGTTTGCAGTTTTTCTACTATTTGCCGCTAGCTCTAACAACCTCACATTCTTTAGCCATGCTCGATCTCCGCACACCTCGGTCTAGAGGTGCACAGAGATCAAAACCACATGGAAATCATCTCATCTTTATTGGTCAAGGACTATATATTAGGGTTTTTGAAGTTTGTATGCGCTATTGAAGTCCGGTTTCATTATTTTACTTCGTTTTTCGAGGTCCATTTGCATTCTTGAAGTACACAATTCATTTGTGTTTCCAAAGTCCGTTTGCCGTTCTTCTACTATTTCTCGTTAGCTCTAACAACCTCACATTCTCTAGCCATGCTTGATCTCCATACACCTCGATCTAGAGGTGCATGGAGATCAGGACCACATGGTAATAATCTCGTCTTTACTGGTCAATGACTATATATTAGGCTTTTTGAAGTCTGTGTATGCTATTGATATTCGATTGTGTTATTTTACTTCGTTTGTCAAAGTTCGTTTGGGTTTTTGAAGTACACTGAGTGGCAAACACTGAGCTATTAACATTGAGCGGATAACACTAAGCGGATAACACTGAGCGGTTAGTGTTAAATGACTAAACCCAATTAAGCAAATAACCTACGATAAGTCACAATTACAAAAATAACAATATATATTTCAAATTTCTAAATTTATTTACACAAAAACAACAAAACTAATTAGAAAATAACATAAACCAAAATAGATCTTTCTTTTAATGATAAGATGTAGTTATCTTTCTTAGTTAATGATGATTTTTAATTAATATTATTGATAAAATAATATTTTTTAAAAATTAGAAAATATATGTTTGCATTGTATATAGTGTGTTTATATTGTTTAGTGTGCATTTTTATTTACTTGTGTGTATGTTTATGTGAATGTATGTGTGTATGTGTGTATGCAACAAACAACAATGTTAGAGCACTCACATGCAGCCTATTTGAGCAATAAAGAGTTGGAAAAATATCCTCAAATCTGCAAAAACGCACGCACACACGCTATGTTACACACACATACACTAAAGTGCACAAATCTACAAGGAAACTTGAAAAAAATTTCACCTTGTTGATGGGGAAAATCCATGAGTGAAAATCTCACCTTTGGTAAGGCATGAGGCAGCAGATCTGCAGCAAGTGAGAAGGAGCAGGGCAAGAGAAGAAGAGAAGAAAGGAGAAAAATGCGTAGGAAAGACCCGCAATTCTGTTTTTTGCAAGGTCCGCCGATACAGGTGTCAAATACACATCGGTATGAGCATTGGTATGTGTGCCAGTATAGTCATCGATATCAGCACCAGTATGAGCGCCAAAAATTTGACTCCCTGTAGATTTACCTACACATATACCGATGCCTGCCATTAATGCCGGTAATTGAACGTCGGAATTTAAGCGAGCTCTTGTAGTGATATGTAAGTTTCTTAAGAATAAGGGATTGTTTTATCACCTTAGAGCATGTAAGTACATGGGTTTTTTTAATATCCTTTCAACAGATTTCATTAATGTGATCACAAACACGCAAACATGCTAATAACATTGAGTGATTACACCTTAAAAACACATAATCACATTAGATATTAACATAACCCTCATGTTAACCTATGTAAACCACTTTAGCCGGTAAACCTACCGGGTTTTCTTTATTTCTTTGCAGGCCCGTCCGGCTTTTTACTTATCCTGATGGGCCCATCAAGAAATAAAAAAAGCCCAGCATTCCATTTTGTTAAAAATAAAAAGTATTTCAGTTTTAGCCCATTAGGGCCAAAAACGACTCAAAAAGGGATGTGTAAGGAATTGATTAAATTATTAATTAGCAGAGCCGTTTGTGGTCAAAACGGCTTCAAATTTTTCCGTTTTGGTCATTTAAAGCATATCTACACAATCTAAAGCGTATCTAGGTACATATCTCTAAATATTCAAAAAAATATCATTTTCTTCACATTCCTTTGTGGCTCACCTCGAAATTTGTTTTCATTTACTTCACTTGGCGGAAAATAGTTGTTTCCACTTTTGAATCTCTCTTTTTTCTCTCACCTTTCGCGAGCTTTATCTCTTCTTCTCTGATGCACCTTGTTCTGCTGCTACTTTATTTCCATTATACTTTCTGATCCTTCATTACTTACAATGACTAATACATCTTCCATTAGTGATAACCGCAAGTTTCACTTGAACATTAAGCTAAGCCAGGAATATGCTACTACGCGGAGTGTCTATCAAAGACCAGTTACAACTGCAAATGAAGCACAATAAATTCGCAATGAGGGAAAGAAACACATTGATATATGGAAAGATGGGAGCTTGTATCCACCGGATCCTAGCACTGGAAGGTATCCATCTTTTCACACACCTCATGATTTGATGAGATTTGTTGGTGATGGGGTTGATGGCTTACTAGGATATAGTTCTAGGTTATCTCATCTACACATTGATCATACACATTACATTCAATATCTCAAAACTGGTTTTTCTTCAAATGCAACAATAATTTTAGAACTTGAAAACCAAATAGCATCTCTAAAACAAGAAAATCACCAGCTTCGGACTTTAAAAGAGGATTAAGAGCACGAGTAAAACGAAGAGAGATGTCGTAAACTTAACAGAAGGTTCTGGACAAAGGAAAAAAAGATTAAAGATTACTAGAGAACATGTGACTAGTCTTTAGGATTTGATATGTCCAATGTTCAAGAAAGGGTGAGATTTTTGAATGAGGTAATGAACAAAAGTGATATTCTTAAACTTTTGAAACTTCCTGAAAATCAAACTTAGAAGAAATTGGTATTTCAAAGTTTACTGAAAGATATGGGTTTACTGGTCCAACCTTCTCAAATGCAAGAAGTTTGTGACACAGTGGGGGTGAGTAGAAGGGGTTACAGGGCCATCTCTAAAACTTGGTTTCAGATTTTAAAGTATTACAAGATTAAAGCTTTTGGGTTGCCTAGGCCTCACAATGTTGGGAAAGTTAGGACTCTATTAAACGAAGAAATACCCGAACATTTTGGAGAGTACTATCATATAGAAGGAACGATGCTATATGAAAAATAGAAAAAAAATTCTTCTTTTGAGTTTAATGTTTTTAATAACATTTGGATGAATATAAAAAATGTTTAAACTGCTATGGTGAGATACTATAATGTGCAAGAAGTAGATTGTGAAGGAAAACTTATATTTGTTCTAAAATTGGATGAAGCTCAAATTCAAAAATGTCAAAAAATGGAAAGAGTATCCATATCCCTTATGAATAGAGCATTGGACTATAGCTAGGGTAAGCTTGATTCCCCATACCACAGAACTCAATCAGAAATGGAACTTTGGTGGATCGGAGCAGCTCAAATACCAGTAGAAAATCACGGTACATTGAAATGGCTATTTTTGCAGACCGATATCCCTTCTGTTATACAGGACCAAAATGTAGGTGAAAAACTCTGTGTAGATTGCATGGGTGACTTTTTTGTAGAATGGCACTTGAGTGCTGACCTAAAAGCATTAAAGTGCATGTTTGGTGTATGTGGAGGTGCCAATATCAAGTATCCATGTCTATATTGCATGGCAAGCACTGGAACAAAAGGATGGCTTGCAGAACACAAGGTTGGAAAACCACACCATCGAGGAATAGTGCTAACGTCATCGACTACCCATCGTCTTCTATGATTTGGGATCCAATTCTAACAATAGATTTAAAAAATGTACATATATGCACAATGCATGTAGAGATTATAATCTTGGATAAATTTCTTCGACTTCATCTTGACTATGCATATTCTATGATTTGGGATCCAATTCTAACAATAGATTTAAAAAATGTACATATATGCACAATGCATGCAAAGATTAGAATCTTGGATAAATTGCTTCGATTCCATCTTGACTATGCATATTCTATTAAGCCAACTAAACTTGCAGACGAGTGCATAGAAAATTGCGAGGCTTTGCTCTCTCAAATGGGTTTTCATGGTGGTCAAGTGCATCTAAAAAAAGATCCCACTCTTTCAAAAGGAACCGGTGATGTTTTGCAAGATGTTTCAATGGGTGGAGCAAAAGCTAGAAGATTTTTGAGTAACCATGATAACAAACAAGTTGATGCTATGTGGAACTGCTGGAAGGATCTTTGTGTTATAACAACCAATGTCAAAAGTAGACCAGATGTAGCCGACAAACGCATGGAAGTGTGGAAGAATCTTGACATTTTTTTGAAAGTTTTGAGACAACAAGTTAGCTCTGCTACTTATGCAGACTTTAAAAATTAAAGACAATAAAGCTTTTAATAACTGCTATTTCAGATGCTTGGGGAGCAAAAGACATCACATATTACTTGGTGAGTATTCAATTACTTTCTAAAGTCTAGATAGTATTTTACTTTGCATCCTATTGAGTTCAACTAACTTTTTTTTATTTTTAGCATATTCTGTACCTGCATGGACCATATTTTGCAACACAAGGACCCCTTGCAACATGGAATACTCACGGAATGGAAAAATCTCACTATCAAGCGATGACTTCTTTTTTCAAATGTACGAGAAAGGGAGGGGGACAAAGAAGGAGCAATGCACTAAATGAATTATTCAATTGGTTCTATAGGAGGCAATTACAACGGATGAGATCAAACAACCATGCTGCTCAACCGCAAATGGAGATTAATGCTTCACTTTCAAACTTTGTACTGAATCTTTCTAAAGAGATCCAAATTCAAAAAAATTATTTTGGTGCAAAAAATTGTCAAATTTACATTAGTTTTTGATTTTTTTAATATCTCTAGGCATGTAACCCCTATATCTCAAAAAATTTCTTCTTTTATAGCCCCCAAGAAGGTTGACATTTGTCTCCTCAGCTGCTGCTGCATAGAAAGTATCTTGCTCTTGAGGCATTGAATCCTGCAGCATATCCAAACATTCGAAGTGCTGCTGCTCTCTCAAGTAGCATGATCTTGTTTGCATTGATTTGAAGGGGAGTGTACCCTAAAAACCGTGACAATATCTTCAGTGCAAACAATTGCAACTCAGGATCTTCAGAATACTGCATGTGGAAAGCACAGAAGGTGGCACTAGCCAATGTAGGCATGTAGTGCATGAGAGAGGAGGCATCCCTTCTTGAAGAGCCCTCTATTGCTTTCCCTCTCGAGCCTTTAGCTCTCCCAAGAAAATTGTCTTTGTCAAGGAGTTCAATCTGCAAAACAAGACAATGAGTAATTAAAACAAACTTGAAAAAAAAGAAAGATTTCAGAAGGGAGATCACCTTTTGCAACTCATCTTCGGCAATGACTTTTTGGAGATTTCATGATCCGGTCATCTCTCTTATGTCAACTTCCTTTCCAATTTTTTCGAGCTTAAAGTCTCTGCCAAAAGATTGGATGCCAAGCTCAACAAGCCTCTTCTCAAAATCCTCATCTTTGAGGGAAGGTTTTTCCTCTTCCACTCTTCTCATGCATAGAGAAAGTGCATCAGGAGCAGGCAAAAAACCTTTATTGGATGTCTGAAGATCAAGTGCCAAAAACTCCTCTTTTGACTCTTCTTCTGTGCCAATAAAATCTTTGGCCACCTCAGAAGCTTCAGAAATGGTTGCAATATAGTAGTCCTCCCTCATATTAAGCAGACACTGGATATGATGGAGAGGGATATACTCTTTCCCATTGATATAGAAGTAGGGAAGGTTTGGAATAGTAAGGGAAGCTTCAGATACCTCTACCTCATCTGTTGGCTCATCAATGACAGTACTAGCTCTAAATTGAGCCACATCAAAATTTGCACTCTCCTGCTCCTCAACTGCAACATCAACTTCCTCCTCTTCTAGAATTTCACTTTTCTCAAGCTGCAAAACTGTGGAAACATTTTTATTTGTTGCCTCATCTGTATCTTTCACTTCATCAGCTTTGCCTTGCATGTCAACTTTAAGAAACAAAAGGAAAAGAAAGGCAACTTCTTATGGAACAACGTTGCAAGGCTTTAACTGTAATTGACAAGAAATGGTAGGTGGACAAACAAAGGAAGTCTTCTTAGAAAATCTTCCAAACCTCCGTGTTACTTTTCTTTTCTCAATTGAGTTGGTAGTAAATTCGGTTAGATGACAATAAGTCTTGACATCTAAAACCAAACACTTGCCTTCAACTGCCTCTTCAAACTCTTTGAATTCTTCTGTCAAGAAGTCCTTCAAATGGTCTAACAAAGCTGCAAGATCAAACACAGGGTTGAATATTTCATATGCTTTGGTGTACACCTCCATGTCACCACCATCCATCACAGCCACCAATAGTTTCTCACTTGGACTCTCCTCCAAAATCTCCTCCCGGCCTTCGTTCATGGTAGAGGAAAAGTTGACAGGTGAAGCTAATAGATACAAGGTCAGGAAATATGCCCAAAGAGGTATAGAGCGATGAGGGGGAGGGCTAGACTGAGAGCAGAGCGCCCGAAATTGGGTCTCAGAACCTCACTAGCACGAAGCGATAGAGGTGGGTTCCAAGATTTGCAACTTGCTCAGACCGTGTTGTGTCGTTGCCAATGAGAAACCCGAACCACGCGATAGAGGTTGACCCCTGCGTTTGCAAATGAGTACCGGCACGACCAACTTGAATCCCAAACAACGCAATAGACGCTGGACCCCGGCTGTGCAAATGCGTACCTACGCATTGTGCGAGACGAGGGCACATCAAAGCGACCAACTAGAATCGCGAACGACGCGATAGAGGACGGACCATCGGTGTGCAAATGCAAACAGGCGCGTTGTGCAGGATGAGAGGACTAGTAGACGAATACTAGTAATAAATGGCGTCGTATGGGATAAGTAAATGTGCAACATTAATAACATTCGAGACCAAGCTTTATATAGGGTGCGAAATATGACCGTTATTGACACATGTCAGCCATGCAGACATGCCACATGGCATGCACACAATGGTCGTCATACGGACGGTCGGATGTATATGAAACCCTATCACGTGCTCATTCTTTGCTTTCCCCCATACTCCAGATTCGCGTCATGTCATCCTCAACTACTCGCACTTTGACCCATCCGCACTTTCTACATTCTTTCTTCCACCGACGCACTACCCATCCTTGCCAATACGACGCAATACGAGCTATTCCTAGCCATTGGGTTGCCAACGTATCGTGCTGTGCATCTGTCCACTAAGCCAAGCTGCTTCTAAAACGACGCGACCCGGATGTGTTTGGGCATGTGGGTGGACCTACTATCGCTTCATGGAGGTCTTATTTCTTGATTTATTGAAAAGATCTAAGCATCCCATACGACACGATACAGGCATGTTCCAAAGTCTGGGTGAGCCCCTTATCGCGTCATGCAGGTCTTTTTGCTTGGCTTATTGAAAAGTTTCAAAGCTCACATACAACGTGATACGGGCATGTTCTAGGGTGTGGGTGAGCCCTCTATCGCGTCGTACAGGTCTTTTTGTTTGCTTTCTTTGGAAGTTCCCGTGCTCACATACGACGTGATAAGGACATACTCCAGAGCGTGGGTCACCCTTCTATCGCGTCGTGTTGGTGTCTCTCCCCAATATCATTTTCTTCACATATGGCGCGATAGGTGCATCTTGCAGGTTGTGGGTGACACATCTATCGCGTGGTGTGGTCTTTTGTTACCCAAATGGTGAGGACTAAGCAGAGTGCGAGGAAGGTCTACCAAGCCCCAACTGATCCAGAAATAGATGATGTTGAGAAAGATCCAGAGATAGCAGCACCTGTTAGGAAATAAGACGTAGCTATATAGATTTTTGAGTAGATTACTTAATGGAGAGAGATAGATTTCACACACAAGAGATTATAGAGTAGAGAGAGAGAGGGAGAGAGTACACACGATATACGTGGCTCACCCAATGTGGGCTACGTCCACGGAAAAGCAGCCACTCAATGGCTTTAGCACTTCAAAAGAAGAAGTAGTTTACAAAGGGCTTGATAGAGCTCCCGCCTTGCTTCACTCTCACCACCTCACACTCACCTTGTTGCATCAACTTCACACTATGAAATGTGTGTAGAAATGGCCTCCTTTTATAGGCCAAAAGGGCTGCCCTCTCTTATGAGAGACAGCCATGTGTAGCCGCCCTTGTGCGAATAAGTCCAAATCGGACCCTCCAATCCGCCCATGTGTGGCCGCCCTTGAGAAGACAAGTCCGCTTTTGAATTCAGCCACCGGCCACCGGCCATTGACTTCCGAGCACCGGCCATCGGCCATTGACTACCGGCCACCGGCCAACCAACCGGTTGTTTTCCGACCACTTTCCGGCCGTCGTCCGGCCATAATATTCCGGCGAAAAAAAAAGTCTCGGTGGCCTCCTCCCCCGAGGCCTCTAAAGTTGCCCCTGATTCTTGTCCGTGAAAATTTTGGTTTCCGGTGAGTGATTTTCCTTCACGCACGATGGCTTGTCCTCATAATGGGGGCCTTACAAATGTGCGCTTTTACCACAGAAAATTACAAGGGTAAATCAGGCTCCATACTTAACAATCTCCCACTTGGAGACTGATCTCCAAACCAAACCTGTGTCTGCTTTCCATTTTGGCTTCTTATCCTTGAATGCCGATTGAAGATGAGCAAAAGCTCAACTTCTCCTTGTTGACCACCTTTGTAAACATGTCTGCAGGATTTTCACTTGTATGCACCTTTCCTAGATTTAGCTGTCCCTCTTCCAAAAGAGTGCGTATGAAGTGATATCTCACCTCAATGTGCTTTGTCCTTGAATGAAAGGCTGAGTTCTTCGCAAGATGGATAGCGCTTTGGCTATCACTGTACAACACACAATTGTCTTATTTGAATCCAAGCTCTTCTAAGAATCTGTGGAGCCACAGAATTTCTTTGCTTGCCTCCGTCATTGCTACATACTCTGCTTCCATGGTAGAAAGTGAAACCACTTTCTGCAGCTTTGAAGCCCAGCTTACTGTTGTGCCTCCAACCGTGAACACATAGCCAGTAGTGCTCCTTCGAGTATCTTTGTCACCTGCCATATCTGCATCAGCATACCCTTCTAGAAAAATATCAGTTCCTCCAAAATACAAAGCATTTGTTGCTGTCCCTTTTAGATACCTAAGTATCCACTTCATAGCTTGCCAATGCTCTTTACCTCGGTTGTCCATGAACCTACTCACAACTCCCACTGCATGTGCAATGTCTGGCCTTGTCCAGACCATAGCATACATTAGAGAACCTAACGCTGCAGCATATGGAACTTTAGACATACAGGCTATCTCCTCTTGTGTCTTTGGACACATATCCTTCGTTAGTTTAAAATGACCAGCCAAAGGTGTAGAAACTGGTTTTGCATTTTGCATTGCAAACCTTTCTAGTACCTTCTTGATGTAATCTTCTTGAGATAGCTTTATTGTCTTCTTGGTCCTGTCCCTTGATATTTTCATACCAAGTATCCTCTTTGCAGCACCTAAATCTTTCATTGAAAAATATTTGGACAGCTCCTCTTTTAGGTCTTTGATGTCCTGCATGTTAGCACTTGCAATCAACATGTCATCAACATACAACATTAGGATGATGAATTTCCCATCTCCCAAATTCTTCGTGTAGACGCAGTGATCGGAGTTGCATCTTGTGAATCCATGATCCAACATCCATCGATCAAACTTCAAGTACCATTGTCTTGATGCTTGCTTTAAACCATACAAGCTCTTCTTTAATATGCAAACCATTTTCTCCTTACCTTTTACTTCATACCCCTTTGGTTGAAGCATGTAGATTTCCTCCTCTAAGTCACCGTGAGGGAATGCCGTATTTACATCCATTTGCTCGAGATTTAGATCATGAGCAGCCACAAGGCTTAAGACAAGCCTAATTGAGTTCATTTTTACAACAGGAGAAAATATTTCATTGAAGTCAATACCTTTCTTTTGATAAAAACCTTTTACCACAAGCCTAGACTTGTACCTTTTCTTCCCACCTTCTTCTTCCTTCAGCTTGTACACCCATTCTTTTTGAAGTGCCCGCTTACCTTTAGGCAACTCAACCAACTCCCATGTTTGGTTGCGATGTAGTGAGTCCATCTCCACTTGCATGCTCTTCGTCCATTCTTCTTTGGATTCATGTTGCATAGCTTCTTCATATGATTCCGGCTCTCCAGAATCTGAGATCAAGAGATGGTTGAAGGAAGGAACAAACCTTTCTGGAGGTTTGCTTGCTCTTGTAGATCTTCGGGGAATAGGTTGAGGCTCCTCATTTGGTTGACGTTGTTGCACATTGTCACCGTTTGCAGTCCTTGCATCTTCACCGTCCTCAAGCTCCATGTACTCATCACCTGTTTCTTTTGTTTGTTTTCTTTCCAAGTAATCTTTGTACATATTTTGTTCGTTAAAAATTACATCCCTACTCCTTAAGATTTTACCATCTTCAGGATTCCATAGGCGATACCCAAAGTCTCCTTCTCCATAGCCAATGAAGAAACACTTTCTGGACTTTGCATCTAACTTTGATCTTAGGCTTCTATCTATGTGCATGAAAGCCTCACACCCAAACACTTTGAGAAATGCATAATTCACCGGTTTACCTGTCCATGCCTCTTCTGGAACTCCCCCATCCAATGCCGTTGAGGGTGATCGATTGATTAAGTACACATACGTACTTACAGCTTCCGCCCAAAGCTCAAGCGGTAGGCCTGCATGTAGCCGCATGCTTCGTGCTCGTTCCATGATTGTCCTATTCATCCTTTCCGAAATCCCATTTTGTTGAGGTGTCCTTGGGGTTGTCCTTTGCCTCCGAATGCCATTGCTAGCACAAAAGCTTTCAAAAGCTTGGCTGCAATATTCGCCTCCATTGTCGGATCTGAGACATTTAACCTTGGTACCTGTTTCATTCTCCACAAAGGCTTTCCACCTTTGAAATATGGAAAATACATCGGATTTATTCTTCATGACATAAACCCATGTTTTTCTAGTCGCATCGTCTATGAATGTTACATAGTACAATGAGCCACCAAGTGATGGTGTACTTGCAGGACCCCAAATATCAGAATGAACCAACTCAAGTTTTTTATTTTTTCTTTCATTTCCTGATTTTTGAAATTTTACCCTCTTTTGTTTACCATAAACACAATCTTCACAGAACTCTAAGTCCACTTCTTTCAAACCTGGTAGAAGCTTCTTTGTTTGAAGGATTTGCATTCCTTTGGCACTCATATGCCCAAGTCGATAGTGCCACACCGCACTATCAACTTCTGTAGTTGCTGCACAAGCTGAAGGTTGCGTGCCAACATTACACAAGTAAAGTGTACCGACTTTTTCTCCCTTGGAAACCACCAAAGATCCCTTTGAGATCTTCCACCGTTTGTTTCCGAATGCAATGTTGTGACCTTCATCGTCCAATTGTCCTGTAGAGATCAAATTTTTGCGAAGAGAAGGAACATGCCTAACATCCGCCCCCGAGGCCTCTAAAGTTGCCCCTTATTCTTGTCCGTGAAAATTTTGGTTTCCAGTGAGTGATTTTCCTTCACGCACGATGGCTTCTCCTCATAATGGGGGCCTTACAAATGTGCGCTTTTACCACAGAAAATTACAAGGGTAAATCACGCTCCATACTTAACAGCACCTCCACTACCTCGTTAGAGGCCCTCTGCTAGAAAAAGATTGAATTATCAGGTGAAATCCCTAAGAGAAATAAGAAAAGCACAAAAGTCTACTTGTCTCTACTGATTCCAAAGATCTCTTTCATGAGAGTTGTCAAAGAGATATCAGATAGACTTGTAAGCATGATGAATATCAAAACTTTTGTCTCAATAAGGTGGCAATCTCAAGCTGTGATGTGTCTTCAGGAAGCTGCTGAGGATTTTCTCATAGACTTTATGAATGATAGCTACATTGCAGCTGCATTTGCTCACAGGGTCACACTTATGAGCAAAGATTTTGTGCTTGTGTCAAGGCTAAGGTAAAAGTTTGATAAGGCTCTTGAGCTCATTCCTAGTAAGGATCTTAGAGCCTTCCAGATTTTAAACATCCCTCCTTCCATGCAGCAGAAAGATTCTGGGGTTGTCATTGAGGATGTTACACATGAGTATGAGACAAGAAAGGCCCAGGATATCAAAGCAGGAAAGGAGGTTGAGAGGGAGCAAGACATGATATCCTTAGAGAGAAAGCTGAAATTTTAAGAGCATCCAACTCTCTTCTTTATGAAAAAGTCACAAGCCAAATGGTGGTGGATGTCTCCTTGTTTGGAGATACTGAGGCGTATTTGGACATATTCCCTCAAGACACAAGTATGCTTGTAAATCCCAACATTGAGCTTGATGACACTGTGCTCTAAGTTATCTGTCTCAGGCATGTGTTGCTCCTTTGCTATTATTAGTGCATGTGCAAGGCGCCTAGGCATAAGGGGCTCATTGGGGCTTGTGTTTTCTTGTCCAGGTGTCTTATGAGGGATCTTCCAGAGGCTCTGGCTATGCAAATTTCCATACTTGACCCTCTAGTGACACAGTGCCTTTTTAACAAACAAGGAACCCTTTCAAGTTTTTTTGAAGATTTTAACATGCTGACCTGCAATTACATATTATACCCCTATGTTGAAGGGTAAATCTTAACTCCTTACATGTTATTTTTAACATTTTGTGGTATTCTTAGCTAATTGTTTTTTATTTTGTAGAGGACATTGGAGTCTTATTATCTTCAATATTTTGGAGAAAGATATTATATTTATGAATTCATTGTCAAGTATCAATGGGAGAAGTAAACTGTAAGTATGGAGCATAATCTATGCTTGATGGCCCATTGTTTTCTATTAGTAGCTTTTTGATTCAATGTCTTCTTGCAGTGTTGCCAAACTTATTGTTGGTCACCTGAGTACCACAAATAAGGATTATAATATAGAAGCTTTCAAGTACTACAATCAAAAAGTGCCTTTACAGACAGACTCAACATCTTGTGGATGGAGGGTGCTTGCCAATGCATGGAGATATCTTGAGTGAAGGTGCCGGATGACTACACTCACTGTAAGTGTGTGGCTCATGTATTTATTTTGATGTTTTATGTATGTATGTACTCATGTCCTTTAGTTCCTTTAGTTCCTTTTTCTATTTTTTCCAGTTGCATGACTATCCAGAGTCATTAGGAAAATTTTGAAGTCATTTTTGGGCCTTTAAAGAGTGCCACATCATCAAAGTTGTACAAAAGAAAGCAACCCGGTAGACCCCTCTAAATATTGATTAGAACCCCATGATATGACCTATCATTGGAAAGTTCTTAAAAAATGGATTCTAAAGAGCCAAGGTCTGAAAATTTTGAATGACTTCTATGAAAGTTATGCCATTTTGTTTTCAATCAGCCAGGTTTTGTTACCGTTACGGTAATCTAAAATCACCTTTTTCTAGATCTACATGAAGGCAATGTCCGATACATGCATGCTATATATCAATAGATAGCATTTGAAGAGTAGATTCTAAATATCCAACCTCCGACAAGTTTGGATTTTATTTGAAAAAAATTTACCGATCCCCACTTTTTGAAAACTATGCCACATCAACAATTCTTACAAGGCCCATTTTTGAGTCCAAACTTTTCCTAATGCTTGGGTCACATGGGTGAGAGAGAAGGCTGTTTCTATGGTTTTTGAAAAATCAATAAATCCAAATGATCCAGAATCTCCTTTGCCACCAAAGAAAAGTAGAGCCACCAAAGGTTTGGATGCAAAGAAAATGGATCAGAAGAAGAAAAGTCGTGCAAAGAAGATCCATACAAAGAAAAACGATCACAAGAAGAGTCCTGCCAAGGGGAAGAGTCCCACCAAGAAGAAGATCCCTGCCAATGGGAAGAGTCCCACCAAGAAGAAGATCCCTGCCAAGGGTAGAGCCCTGCAAAAAAAAGAGCAGATACAAAGGGCCATCCATTCCACTCACCATTGAATTCAAGGTTCAAAAGCATCGTACACTTAAGAACAGTAAGGGGGAGGCACCTAGCTCACCTTTCAAGCTACCATTCATGTTGCCAAAGAAGGTTGCCAAGTCACCCAAGCCAGCCAGTCCTTAGGAGCCCAAAGCACCAACCCCTGCCAAGCCCTGAGGGGCCCAAAGCACCAACCCCTGTCAAGTCACCACCACAACCCACTCCTGAACTTTCACCCCCTTCTGAACACAAAAGGAAAAGGGTCTCTGAGGATGTAGAATCCTCTCAGGCAAAAACAAAAGTGGACTTTCATGATTGATTACTCCACAAAATCTATGTACACTTTTGTTCATTTTGTCCATATGAATATATATATATATATATATATATATACCCTTTGGTGATTCATAATTTTGTACTTCAAATAATTAATACCAACTATCGATTCTTAAATGTGTATCATGATGTCATGTAAGTTTAAAACAACATAAGTAATGTTCGCAATAAGGTAGAGAAAAGATAAATATATTTGCAAAATGATTACAATATTGAACTTGTTTTTTCAAGTCCTTGCAAGTGGCTCAAATACACTCTTTTTGGGGAAAGGCATTTGATGCAAGAGGTTGAATTCTCCATCCTTGTGCTCACCACAATTTCATCCACTTTGAATCTATACTCGGGAGATGTTTCATCAAGAAACTCAAGAGATTCTCTAACATCATTTAGTCTCCAATTTGTTGTTACTATCAAGCTTCTATACTCGGTGTGTGGATGGACTATGACCTTTAGTTCAAACTCTGGACAATTTTCCTCAGAGTCGAGAGGAACCCAACTACCTAATTTGCTTCTCCATCTCCTATAGTCGTAGCCTAGAACTAATTATTGACGACATAGTTGATATGAGATAGACATAGAATTTGGGCTTACTCTACAACTAATATTGTCACCAATATGGAAAGTTTCTTTGGTGCTCCATCCGTCTCCAAGAACATTATCCAGTTCAATCATAGAAAGTCTTCTATTAAGCCACATCATCTTTGTCCTCTGCAAGTCCATTGTTTTGAAACATGCCACAAAGACATGTATAGGCAAGAACCATTGAACTTTAATCCTTCTTGATATCCTGCCCGGAGACATAATTTTAAGGATGTCTTCTTTGATCTTGGATTTGAATCTTGATGTAGTACATGCATAAGGAGCTTCCCAGTCAAGTGAAATTATGGTGGGAACGGGTAACTGATGTAGTTCTCCATATGCACCTTCTCGTGATGGAAATTTGTATTCTGCAAAATAGACAATAAAATCCATTGTTTTGTAAAAGGAAGGTGGCTTGCCAGCATACATAGCATCTGCAATCCCTTTATGCATTGCTTTGAACGTCCCACTTAGACTCTCCGTAGGCTGCCATTCCACAGCTGTGTTGAAGGAAATGGAATCAAAAAATGAGAAGAACAATGGGATAATGAAAAATTCACTATATCAAATAGTTCTTTTTGTACTTACAGTAAGAATGCAGTGTGGGATGTTCTTCCCAGTCTAACACCATATCCTTGGCCATGTACACATGTTGAACCTTAGCTAACCATCCATTGTCGGTCACTTTGAAATCAAGAACATGACCTTTCCAATGGTTTTTTACTTTATTGCGTTTAGTTTTCTTCACTCTGTGTACACCTTTGCATGAAGGAAGCATTGTTACCTAGTCATTCACACGAAAAGATATGGGCTTCCAAAGACCATCCTCTCTAACGTTATGAAAGTCACAAGAAGTTATGCTATGTGAAGGGTGACGTGCAAAAGACACCATGGAAACTCAGAGATTAGAGAAGAAGAAAGAAAGTATAGATGGAAAGACTTAAACCTCTCACAAACTAGAGAGAGCGAAAAAGTTATACGTTTGAAAAAAGTAGGTGATTTGTCATTAATGCCCTTGTTTTGAGAGCCTTTTGACATATATTTCGTATCTTTTGACAACGCTTTTGTGAAATATAAAATAGAATAAAAGACGATACTTCATTACTTTGAGCCGCAAATTTAATGAGCTCTCGCCGCAAGCACCCAAATATAGCAGTTTCAACCTTATGATCAAGACATTTAGCGGTTCTCCGTCAAAATAGGACCACCAAAACCCACAATAGAGGAGACAAGAGTGTCATATTTTTGTATACGTGTCAAATAACTATTGGACTATTCCTTAATCCTTAGATTAACAAACAGCCCTTTTTGAGTTGTTTTTGGCCCTAATGCTTTTACTAGGTAGATCCCTGGGGAGTGTATCATTGTAACGCGTTGTAATAAAATCTAATATCTAGCTCACCCAAATGATTTTCTCATATTAAATTGATCATTTAATGTGGTAGAATAAACAGGAACAAGAGTTAGAATATAGACATCAGCTTATGGATCTATCTCAACACGGGGCCAAATTCAATGGATCCAAATGCGAGATGGTCTATCAAAGAGCAATGCTAGCTAGTGGATCTTGAAATACCTTAGGGTTAGCTTCATTCAATACCTCCAAAGGTTAGAGTTAAGAGTCCTTGAACCGAGGACCTTAGGCAAGCTAGGGATGTTATGCTTGAGGTGGGAACCCGGCCCAAGCCTGAGGTGCTTTTCATGCTTGCTGACTAAGGTGCTTGAGGTGCTTCATGAGTAAAGTGCTTGAGGGGCTTAAGGCGCTCCACAAGTCAACAAGGATCCCTACATATGGGGGGGTGATCCCTACAAGTAGGGACATGAGAGAGAACACACACACCCTCACTCAAGGAACGCCTAGTCTAAAGAGGCAACAAGGACACATGTCAAGCTCCTCTCCATGTTGTTCTCATCCCGGGGCATCCAATAGGACTTATGTAAGATAGCACATGCGAACAAAATAATAGATTTATAATTAAGTACATTTATTAAAAAAATTTACTTACATAAAGAGTTTTTAATTGAGAAAGTGAACATTTTCATAGATAAGGGCTAGTGTTTTTACCAAAATGAATACATAAGGGGTACATATAATACTTGAAAATATACAGGTAAGGAATTATTAAATTACCACTTGTTTGCACATGATATTTCAATTTTTATATAGTGGACTCCCCGAGGCCCCCATAAGGTGCCTAAAGCCTATTGGTTGGCTTCTAAAGGGGCCCAATAAGCTTTTAGCTAATAAAATTAATTGTTTAAGCATTTATCAAGCCCTCTCTCTCAAAGGGATAAGCAAGACACTTGTTCTAATGCTAGCATTGTTGCTTGATATGACTAAAGCATGTGATTGGCTAGCTTGTAGGGGTCCAATCAATTTCATTCTTGAGCTATAAGGAGGGGTCGACCAAGGAAATTTGGGGGTGTGTTTGGGGGTATATTCTCTCTCACACATACACTCACATGTGCTCATTCTCACTTGGTGAAAGTGCAAGGACTTCATCTCCTTCTCCAAGCTTGTTGCGAAGTTGAGAGCCTACACCAACACTCTTGGCTATGGAAATCCAACCAAGATCCATGCTTCAATGCTTAAGCTTGTCATCTTCATCATCATTATTATTATGCTATTATGCTATGCTATGCAACAAGAGTGATGATAAGAAAGGAACTATTTCTTTCTCGGAATAATGTTTCTTCTTCCTCTCTCTCCACCTTCAAAGGTGTTTGAGGTCTTGGAACTGAGGCTGGGGACAAGTTAATTCTTTCATTTAGCTAAGTGGGAATAATTGTGGTGCATGAAGCTCTCTATCTTCATTGCACCATCAATGTCTTAAGGAACACAAAGCTTGTATTGTATCAAGTCTCTCTTTATGGGAGAAATTATATTACAAAAGCCTTTTGGAGGGAAGACCAACTCCACATAAATCTGGTCCTCAATTGTTGTCAAGTTCTCTAATTCTCTCTCTTACAAAGTATTGTTCATGCCAAATTAATTAAGTATAATGGTTATGTTGCTATCGCTAATTTTTTTCACCCTCTATCTTCTCAAACTAGTCTCATAAAAATGCTCACTATAGTTCTCTTAATTTTGCTATTATCAATGTTCATAGGCCATTTCCATTACATTGGTATCAGAGCTATTGGTTTCTCCTTCGTGCTTAAGAAGAGAGGTCCTTAAGTTGTCCATCAAAGGTTGGACATGTTCATTGCGATAGGGTAAGTGGGACAGGGATCTATTATCTTGGTTGAAAAGGACTTAGCTCGAGGTACGTCATTGGGAACTATAGTATTAATAATGGAGTCTCTTGGGGCTTGCCTTTGGCTTAACCACTATTGAGCTACTAGCAAGCTCAACAGGAACCATGATCAATCGGGCAATGCTAGACCTTCTCCACTATTCTTTGCAATCAACAGTCTCTAAAACACGGGTGTGGCTACTTGAGAGCTAATTTTCAAAGGTAAAGAAGAGTAGAAACTAAGGTTTTTGAGGGTACTAAAGCACAAAATAGCATACACATAAGTTTAATTAGCATGGTTGACAATAATCAAGACAGTATAATGAATATTGACATCTTTGATTTTTCACATGAAGGTCCTACTGATGACGCCCTAATGTTTGTGAACTATCTTGTTACTAGGTTGCAACAAGCTATGGGTAGCCCTACCTTGCAAGCCAAAGTTACTCAACAACTTTGTGCTTATGGGATTTCCCTTCTTCTGCAAGAAGAGAGAGATCTTAGGAAGCCTCTTGTTGAGACTTCCAAAAGAAGACTCTCTCCGATAAGAGAAGAGGAGAAATCCAATGAGCGAGAAAGAAGTGAGTCTTTGAATTCCTCTGAAGATGTGGCTCCATGAAGACGATGGTCTCGATGATCCCTAACTCCTCCCAAGAGGAAAAGATCATCCTATAATCCTTATCCTCATCAATCCGAAAGGGAAGAGAAGAAACAAAGGAAGAAAAATGCAAGAAAGAGGTCACCCTCTTCTCCTTGATCTTCACCTTTCTCCTCTTCCGGCAAAGCAGCGGCGGTTATTCTCCTACAGAATACAAGAGGAGAGGACATCGCAAATCCTACCCTTCTTGGAAAAGATCCCAGAAGCTTAAGAAGTTCAAAGAGGGAGTAAAGAGTATCTCTTTTCTCACCTATGATGGCACCTTTGGTGCTACCAAGTTTTAGCCTTTATCCAACAATTTGATGTGGCCTTTGAGGGCTTCACATAGTCCTCCAAGCTACACCATGTATCTATGCACTTCCAGAAATATGCTCATCAATGGTGGGCTAGCCTTCGTGTCAAGGAAGAAGCCCCAAAGACATGGAAAACTCTATGAGTTTCCATCATGAAGCAATTCCTTGCAAGCGATGCAAAGGACAAAGCTCATGGGGTTCACCATTCAATACCCCCCTATATAGCCTACGTTTTTGGGGTATTAGAAAAACCCCTTTTTTAACATGATTACATAGTACCCCCCGAGGGACAAAGTGCTTATCGAATGGCAAAGTTTGAAGTTTCTCTCCAAAAATTCTATCCATAAATGTGTTGATAAGTTTTGGGATTTACATCTCAAGGCTACTGTCTTTCAAAAGATAGCCTTTACCGAGCAAATGCAACAATTTTGTGCGGGATTACCTAAATAAATGGCCGAGTATGTCAACTCGCGACGGCCTACTACTATCACCAAAGTAATCCAACACACTACGGGTTCTTCGCACATCAATTTCCAACAAGGGCTAAAGGGAATGCCAAGCCCATGGAAAAACAAAGACAAAAATGAATCAAGAGGGAAGAACAATGTCCAAAACTCTTCCCAAGGCAATTCCAACAACAATAATTGGTCCAAGGAGAAGGGAGTCTACAAAAGTAAAAATAAACTCTCTCCTCAAGAGCTAGAAGTTTTCGTAAAGGACCACAAATGCTTCAAGTGTGAGGAGAAAGGACATGGATACCATTATTTCCCCCAAGAAAATACCCGCAATGAGACCCCTAGAGCTTTCGTGGTTGAAGCTCCAAAAGAGGATACTCATTGCAAAGGATCACCTCTCTCCAATGCTTGAAGAAATGTAAGGGAGCATGTTGCCTCCATCCTGTTTGACCATGGCTCTACTCACAATTTGATATCAACGTAGTTGGCCACCAATTAGTTAGGCATTCAAGTTCATGAGATGGGAGATGTTGTTGTAGCCGATGGAGCCTTCAAGGGGCAAGAAGCCGCAATTACTCCCTTGATTGGGGAATTGAGGCTTCATGTCCAAGGCTATGTTGATAAAGAAGATTTCTTCATCTCTCCTCTCAAACATGAAGATGTCATCCTAGCTAGGGGCACCATGGTTTGACCGTATGGCTGTTAATGTAAAGTTCCATGAAAGAAGGTTGGATTTCAAGTACAGGAAAAAGAACATGTACATAGATGCTAGTGAGCCTGGTTGTACCATACCCCTTGTAAATTCTCTTTCTTTTTACAAATCAATGAAAAGCTCAGTTTTTGCGTACATAATTTTTGTGAAACAATCCATAAAAGGTACTAATGTTTTACCAAATGTAAATGGTAGGGATCAAGAAGAGTTAGACTTGTCTAATTTTTCTAAATAGGTTCCAAAATGTGTTTATCGATGATATCCCTATGGAGTTACCTCCAAAACGAGGAGATGATGACCTTTCCCATGCTCTGGCAAGAGGATATCATGAGGCAAGTACAAGAATTGGTAGACAAAGGGATGGTGAGGCCTAACTCCTCTCTATTTTATTCTGCAGTATTTTTAGTGCAAAAGAAAGATGGTACATATGAATGTGTGTGGACTGTCGAGCACTAAATCATATCACTATCCAAAATAGATTTCCCATACCACGGGTAGAAGATCTATTTGATAAGCTACAAGGCTCTACCTACTTCATTAGGATTGACCTTAAAAGTGGCTATCATCAAATAAGGATAGTGAATGAAGATATCTCAAAGACCGCATTTTGTACAACGTTTGGTCTTTATGAACATCTAGTCTTGCCTTTTGGTTTGACAAATTCTCCAGCCACATTCAACCGTCTAATGGAGAAAATCTTTAGACCCTACCACAAGTTCACTAGAGTGTTGTTTGATGACATTATCATCTACTCCAAATATTTGGAGGAGCATAAGAAACGTTTTTCAAGCTATAGGAAGAATAAACTTTTCATTAACCAAAAGAAGAGTGAAGTTTTTCTCCAAGAGATTCAATACCTAGGTCATATTATCTCTCAAGATGGTATCCATATGGATCCATCAAATTTGGAGGTAATAAAAGCCTCACCTAATCTAAGGAATCTAAAAGAGCTACAAAGCTTTATTGGTGTGCGTACATACTATAGACGCTTCATAGAAAAATTCTCTCAAATAGCAAAACCATTACATGACTTAACAAAGGAGAATGTTAAGTACTCATGGACTGCTAAAGAGGAAAATGCTTTTAACAAGCCCAAAGAGAAGCTTACCTCCCAACCAATGATTATGCTTCTAGATCTCTCAAAGCCATTTGAGGTCCAATGTGATACTTGTGGTGATTGCCTTGGAGTAGTCTTGCTTCAAGAAGGGCATGCCATAGCATATGAGAGACAAAGGCTCAATACCGATGAACGGGTCTTTGGCATATATTGAAAAGATATTTTAGTTGTTCTACATGCCCTAGACACATGGAAGCACTATCTATTGGGGACACCATTTCTTTTGCAAATGGACCACCAAAGTCTCAAGTACTTCATGACACAAACGAAGCTTTTTGACAAGCATATGAGGTGGGAAAATTTTCTTTCACAATTTAAATTTCATATTGCTCACATTGTTGATGAGAATAATCAAGTAGCCGATGCATTGTCACGATGATCGAGGGTTAATGCGGTGTCTATGGCATCTCACAATGATCTATCTTCCATGATAGATAAGTACGCTACCGACACTGATTCTAAGGACATAATGGCTGCCAAAAGTATTATGCTAAACTAGCAGAAAGCCTACTATGGTCCTTTTCAAATCTTGAAGCCAATCAATGGCATGGCTTATCCACTCAAGTTGACCAACCATTGGCTCATACACAATGCTTTTCATGTGAGCCTACTCAAGCCTTACAAAGGAGAGCCACCAACAAACCCAATTATTGAAGAACCCCCAGAAATCGAAGACCAAGAAGGGGTGCTACAACCCAAAGTTATCCTTCGGCATGAGGACAAGGTACTACAACATGGTAAGATTATCTGATGATATCTTATTAAGTTAAGAAATTATCCTTTTGAAGGTGCTAGATGGATGCAAGGAATACAGCTTAAGGATAGTATGAACCTTGTCAATGCTTACAATGCTACATTAGAGTAAGCAAATGTAAATGTTTCTTTTAAAGTATCATTTTTTTTGTGTTATAAGACTAATTCTCTTTTATTGTGCACAAATTTAAGTAGTATGCATGCTTAGAATCATGTTCATGTTAATAATGTCTCTCAAACACCAAGTAGAAATTGTCACTCTACTTTGGAACTATGATATGGACTAAAGAGTAGACATGCATGTGGCAGCTAAGTCCCCAAAGCCCCAAATGGATTATTCATCCATCTTGGAATGATGTCGTCGGGTAAAAAGGGATCCTCTACCCCGCTAAGAAACATAGACTAATGACTAAGGCTTTATCTCCTCTACCTCATAGTCGAGGACGACTATGATTTCAACGAAGATTTCAAGAGAGAGGTAATGTCATAAAATCTAATATCTAACTAACCCAAATGATTTTCTCATATTAAACTGACCATTTAATGTAGGAATAAAAGGGAACAAGGGCTAGAATATAGACATGTGCTTATGGATCTATCTCTACACGGGGCCAAAGTCAATGGGTCCAAATGTGAGATGGTCTATCAAAGAGCAATGCTAGCTAATGGAGCTTGAAAGACCTTAGTACTTAGACCTAGGACCTTAGGCAAGGTAGGTTTGTGGTTGAGGTGGGAGCGCGGCTCAAGCTTGAGGTGCTTGTCTTGCTTGCTGACTAAGCTGCTTGACGTGCTTGTCGTGCTTGCTGACTAAGCTGTTTGAGGTGCTTGTCGTGCTTGCTGACTAAGGTTCTTGAGGTGCTTCATGACTAAGGTGCTTGAGGGGCTTAAGGTGCTTCAAAAGTCAACAAGGATCCTGACATGTGGGGGGGCGAGAGCCGAGGGCGAGCCCTACAAGTAGTGGCATGAGAGAGAACACACACACCCTCAATCAAGGTAAGCCTAGTCTAAGAAGGCAACAAGGACACATGTCAAGCTCCTCTCCATGTTGCCCTCATAAGGTGCCTAAAGCCTATTGGTTGGCCCTAAAGGGGTCCAATAATCTTTTAGCTAATTATATTAATTGTTTTAGTATTTATCAAATCCTCTCTCTCAAAGGGGTAAGAAGGACACTTGTCCTAGTGCTAGCATTGTTGCTTGATATGACTAAAGCATGTTCACTAGGCTTATAGGGGTCCAATCAATTTCATTCTTGAGCTAAAAGGAGGGGTCAACCAAGGCAATTTTTGGGTGTGCTTGGGGGCATACTCTCTCACACACACACTCACATGTACTCATTCTCACTTGGTGAAAGTGCAAGGACTCCATCTCCTTCTCCAAGCTTGTTGTGAAGTTGAGAGCCTACACCAACACTCCTGGCTATGGAATGCAAATCCAACCAAGAGCCACAATTCAATGCTTAAGCTTGTCATCTTCTTTATCATCATTATTATGATCTTATGCTATGCTATGCAACAAGAGTGACGATAAGTGAGGAACTATTTCTTTCTTGTAAGAATGTTTCTTCTTCCTCTTCCCTATTTTCATTCCCCGCTAGCTCTCTCCACGTTTGAAGGTGTTTGAGGTCTTGGGAATGCAGCTGGGGACAAGTTAATTCTTTCATTTAGCTAAGTTACGGGCATAATTGTGGTGCATGAAGCTCTCTATTTTCATTGCACCATCAAGGTCTTAAAGAACACAAATCTTGTATTGTATCAAGTCTCTCTTCATGGGAGAAATTATAATACAAAAGCCTTTTGGAGGGGGGACCGACTCCCATAAATCCGAGGACTTTGTTCATACCATTCATCATATGTGCAACTGGATTAGTTGCTCCCAAAGGTAAGGTGCACATCCTTACTAGGCCCAAAGGTCTCCTCATGGTAGTCAGGTCCCTGCTTTCCATTGCTAGTTGGAATCGATCATACCTTGAGTACAAATCTCCCATATAATATATTGCCCTTCCTACAAATGCCTTTGCAAATTCATCTACAACTGGCCCTATACCCACATTTCTGATTGTCACCTTATTTATAGGCTGCATATCCTAAATAAAGCATAAAGAACCATTTTTCTTCAGAACTGTGAACCACCTATTTGCATACGGAGCATAAGAAGGCTCCAAAATACCCATCTTGATCTTTTCATTAAGCAACTCAATGAGTTTTGGCAAATGGGGCTTTGGAACCGGAATAGGCCTCAAGTTCCAAGGTACATGAGGATAGTGAAGATCACCATAGGAGCAACAATGGATGGATCAACACATCCTATCTCATGCGCCTCGAATGCAAAAGCCTTTCCATGTTTGGAAAACATTTCTTCAAAGCATACTCTTTCAGCATCTGTCAAACTGTCCTTGCAACCAATCTTTAACTCCTTCAAAGTATCATGTGTTAACTTATGTCCAATCTTGCTCGGCTCACAAAGACTAGGTTGCAAAGCAGCTTGATCCATCTTATCCGTATAGTCGTTTGGTAGAGGTAATGCCACTGGTTTTACTTTCTTTTCCATATACTTGTACTTCTTCTCCACTCGTACATCAACACCTTGAGCATTTTTCAAATCCTCAATGACTTTATACATTTCTATTGATCAAACTTTCACAACCTCACTTCCCATATGCAAATTGCAATTCACTAAAGACTCCAAGCCTTGCATAGTATCCACAAATGAACACTCATCAAACACTCATGTAATGTATTCATCATTTTCTAGAAAACCATTCATCTTCAAACCTCTTCGTACACTATTTACATGCTATCGTTCACCCCGCTTTAAGTCCTCACACTTTGTAAAACCAATAGATCCATAGTCTGTTAATCCTACAAAACCTGTAGAAAATGTTTCCTTTGCATATACATCATGCGAGAGCTTTTCTCTTCTTGTAACACTGCAATCCCGCTCTACAATGGTACATGGCCAAAACCCCTCATATCCTTGTAGTATTTGAACTCTTTCTTTGACTTTGGCAAGGGTTGCTCTTAAGACTTTCACGGTTCCTTTCATGGTCCACACAAATAGTAAGGAATTGTATTGCACGCTTCCCATCCCTGCTCCTTATCCTAGCATAACCTGACCCATCATCCATTACCTTGGTTTCCATGCAAGTAGCTGTGACATATGGCTACCCAAGCATAAGAGGGTATGTAGACATCTCCTGCACAAAGAAATTTTGTTCATCTTTCACATCCCCTATAGTCTCCTTTACATTTGGACAAGCTCCGTATAGCTCCCTTGATGAGTTGTTTGTTGCACAAATTATCCATCCATGATTTATATCAAATTGTCCATTTTCCTTTTCGATAATGACTCTTTGACATAACGTTAATTTCTGACCCATGATCTATCAACGCAATATATGGCTCTTCTAAGTCTCTCACTTTTACCAGGTTCTCAGTAGTTGCTCTTGCCTAGTGACTCTTCAAGTAGTAACTCTTGTGAGTGGTCTCAACTTCATCTTCATCTTCATCATCCAAGAAGAGAACGTGTTTTACTCCTCCCCTAGACTTGTAGCATCCAGCAATAGTTTGATCACCTTGTTCGCCATAGACATTTACTCCTTGTGCATTTAAAGTCTCTTCTTCACCATGTACATGGATAGATTTGGTAAGATCCTGTCGCTTACTCTTGATGATATCAATTATCACTTCATGAAACTCCCTCTTTGCTATTCCAAGGTATATTCCACCTAAATGTTCAAAATCCTCGCTTCCAAAACCTTTTTGAGATCCGTTGCTGCCTCTATATCGGATTGGAGTTTGTAGGCCGCACCCTTTGCTTTGGATTTCGTTGCTTCCTTCTTATTTTCTTTAGAGGCTTCTTGCATAGGCACTTCGGGGGCAGGCATCTGATTGTGGGGAAGGTGATCTAGGAGACACTGTGTCATTTCTGCCTCCACTCCTCATCGCCCGTTTTGAAGGCCCTTCATCCCCATTCTTACGTGCCTATGTTTCTCTTCAAAAATGGCCTCATTGGCTTGACATTTTGCAATATATGCATGCACTGACAAAGAGTCCACAGGGTCATTCCAACCTGTTTCTAGCCGAATGCAGTCTCCAGCTTCATGTAAAATCTCTGTAGTCATTTTACCCTTCATAGCAGATTCTATAGCATATAGCCATAGCTCTCCAATACCATTAGATTCCTCTTCTCCAACCTTGAATGATCCTTTTTTCTTAATAACATCCACCTTCAACCCATAGGCGGTTGCCTCAACCATTGAGATGGCATGGCTAGTAGCCATGTCCTTGACTAGCTTTTTCATCCCACCTTCGCCAAAGTTGGTACCCCAAGTGCTTACCTGTTTTGCTTAAGTGAATTTTGCCATCTTTAAAGAAACAAGCTCCTTTGTCAAAACATCTTTGAAAGTTTCACAATCCCTCCTTCCATGGTCGGTACTATCACACCATATGCATCTATTTATAAAACTTTCTCTGCTTTGAGGTCGTTGCACTATAGATTGACCTGATGATTGCCCCTTCTCTTCTAGCCTTGTAAGCTTTAACTTCAATTCTTGCATTCCCTTAACAATATCATTGAGGACGATTTGTCACTCTTTGGAACCACAATCATAGGCTTCATGGGACTCTCGGGAACACTTGGGGCTTGATTAGGGTTGATGATCATCTTGTCTCTTCTTGGATCTCTTTGCCTGTAGCTTGCAAAAAGAGCCCTATCTTCTTTGAGTTTAGGGTAGCCTTCTCAATCCTCGAAAGTTGATCATAGCAGCGTTCAAATTCCCTTAGAAATTTGGTAGGTGAAAGTCCCTCTTTTGGCCGAACTACCCACCATAGAAAAGTCCTCTTTGTCACCCTTTTGGAGTATTCCATGAAATACTATTCTTTCAAGGATAATTCAAATGATTCCCATGTTGCCCCATGCTCATTTCTAATTCCCCTTACCTGCTCTCTGATCTCGGGAACCATAGCAAGTTCAAAACTTTGCACCATCTCTACTTTGGGCACTCGATGAAGCTCCATCTCCTTTACATATCCACAAAGATACTTTTTTACATCTTTACCTTTAAATTGGTCCGTTTTATTCACCACAAATTGAAGCACTTTGGTTGAGAAAAGCTCTCTCCTTTCTGCAGCTTGCTGCTACTGCATAAACATTGCAAAGGCTTGAAACATTTGCATTGTGACTGGATCAAACAAAACCCCTTGTTTCTCTTGTTGCTCCATAGCTTTAATCCTTTGTTTTGAGATCTTCGATGAAGCTTTTGAACCCTCACCCTAGCCTACTTCGCGTCGGGTTCACCAAACTTGTGTCAAGAAGTATGTAGTGCGACTAGGAAAGCGCCGGGCCTCTGACTGTGAGGATTCGTAGCAAATTCAAGCAAGGCGTAGATGATTTGCAGACAAAAACAAGCTAAAATAGAACAAAACTCCAGCCATGAAATATTCTCTTTGAGAAATAACCAAGATCACTCAAAACTCTTGTGTGTGTGATGATTTGGTGTAGCCTCACTGCCAATTACACAGTTGTAATGCTCTTTCGCCCTGATAAAAACCCTACACAAACGCTTCAATTATCCGTTGTAGTCATTTCATGGAAGCTTCAGAACTTCATTATTCATTCCCGAGTAGGTATTTGAAGAGGGGAAACCCTTGGTGGCCTCACAACCTCTAATACAGGGTTGGAACAGCACGGGACTGCACTAGCATACCTTAGGTGCAAGCTTTGTATCCCTTCACAGAGGAGCTTATAGTGATGATATTGCTCTTCTAAAATGTTCCCTCAGTCCTCATAGTCATGGATCCGTGAGTGATGTGGCATTTTGAGCCATTTTTAACCATTTTTTGTAATTTTTTGCCCAACAATGCCCATTTTTGCCCGTAAAAAGCCCAAACGACTTGGGAAAATTCCCTAAAATTATGGAAAATACCATTGGGATTAAATTTCATCTTGAATCTCTTATTTTTACTTAGAAATCACTCTAGATGCATCTCTTACATCCACGCATGAAACCTGCAATTTTGGCCGAGATCGCCCGCATTGAACTTTCTAGGCAAAACGAGCGTGCCACTTCGATACACTTGATAGTTGTACATTTATAAAGCAAAATAGGAATATTTTAATGTGATAAAATATGCATCAATGCCACGTCCAGGTCCTCGCTGTTTCGGCAAGGTATATACAGAGCTGCAACCGTGGCATCTATTTTCGCATGTATCACACTATGTACATCATAGCATTTGGTCCCACACAGCAAAAGCATTGAGAGTGAGGTAAATATTTTAGTTTCACATTATGCACGTGCCATAGCACGACAACATTCATAAAAACTAATGACATTTACGGTGCTATTAAAAGTAGTAAATACATTGGTGATATCTTGATCAGTGTAATTAAAGAAATAGATCATGAACATGTCATTCAATTAGATCTCTCCAATCTTAAAAAAATAAAAAAACTCTCAAAACATCTCGAGTGTGTAAGTGAAGGGTGAGTTTAGAATATGAAAAGAGCCACGAAGGTGGAAAGTTAATATTTTTTTTTGTGCCCATATAAAGAGGTGGTCGACTTCACATTTGTACATTTGTGTTTTTCTTCTGTTTTATTTTTCCTTTAACTTTTTCTTCCCTTTAAAGTGTCCTTACACTATGTATGTTGTGAATATCTTTTTTTTGAAGCCATTAGAAATACTTTAGTAGTCATGGACAATGCAAAGAATTATAAAGATGTTCGTAGTATAGTAAAAAGTGATTTCTACATATTTATGTCAATCATTGAAATACGCACAATTTAAAATTGGCGCTAAAACATTGGTACACTAGTGAAGAAACTACATGTTTGCCAAAATAATCAACGTCATGCATCAAGTTGTGAAATTTATCTTGAAATGACAAAGAGTGCTTGATTATACACGGTGTGCGTGTCAGTTACGTTAAAATTACCTATTAATACTTGATTTTTGCACGCAGTATTACACATTGGAATCTCTCCTACGTAATAAGTGCAATGTCATTGATACTTATGATTGCACAGTATTTGACGAATGGCAGCTCAACCAGTTTGAACAAGTGAAAGAGATAATTATGAGTTTACAAGGATCCATAAAGTAGCTTGCTTAGTGGAAGAGTGTAATGTATGCATACCATGTAATGATAGTTGTTATGCTTACAATTTGTAAACTTGATTAAAAAGCTCCAAGCATGGGGGAAATTATGTATGACTTGGTAAACAGCCTAGCAAAGTTTAGAAAATCCTTAAGAGTTAAAAGAATCTATAGTAAAGAAGGAGTGGCGAATATCATTCTCTACAAAAACAACGGAAATTTTTATCCAAGTACTTTAATACAAAGTGGAAGAGTGCTCATAGTCCACTCCATAGTGTGGCTTACATGTTGGATCTGAGTATTGGAATTTACATTTGATGTCAAATACAAAGGAGATCAAAGATTTCTAACAGGTAGTCAATACGTTCTACTCCAACGCTTAGGATCAAATTAATTGTATCAAAGAGATGACGCCATTTTGTGGACTAAACAAACTTTGATTTCATAAAACTTCAAGTGAAGCTATATTAGGACTAAGGGAACATGTCTATTGAGTCTCATCACATTTTGACAAGGTACATGGATTAAAATTCATCATGATCCAAGTCACAAAAATTGCAGCTGAATATCATCACCCTAACATTTGATAACAATCTCTTATGGTCAAAACATCAAAAAACAATGATTTAAGCACTCAAATATTATTAACCACAATGGAATTACCGGTCTTTAGCTTTGAAAGTGCTTTGTCATTGATGACACTCTCCACTTCCTTGAGTGATTTATATCTGTTGTGTTATGGTTGATATGGAGATGGGTTTCAATTGTTGATACAATGTTTTATTTTGTTGTGCATACTTCTTATGGTGGCCAATTTTGGCAATGAAGATGGATATCGATGTTGCGTGCCTTTGTGAAAACTACTTGTTTTGGTTTGTTAACTTTATGATAAAGGTTTTCCTTGGGTTCCATGGCACTGTTGAGCTCCTTATTATTGTTTTTTATAGCTCTTCTACTGAATTTGTCAATGTTTTTTTAAAAACATTGTATGTTATTCTTAGACTTGTCATTGTTTACAAGAGATTTGTTGTTTTCCTTCTTGACAAGTAATGGAGATTTATAATTTTTTCTCTAATTCTTTAATAAATGACATGGGTAGCCATTGCCTCATTGCTGATGTAGAAGGAATATATACAAGAAGATAATGATGTGTGTTTCTAGATTAGGGTCTAGAATGTGGATGTCAAAGGAAAAAAACTTGGTGGAAAAAATTGTCTTTGGTATATGCTCGTATTGGAGCTGAGCATTGGACTTTAAGTACTTATTCATGCAAGGTGAGTGCTTGGGAGAAACAACTTGGAAGAGTGTCTAATGCTAGTGTCAATTATGGGACACTCTATATGCATACAATAAATTTGTCAAACAAAAGCATGTAGTGTGAAAGATGGATTTGATGGGTGCCTCAAGGAGCAAATATAGCACATGTGACATCAAAGGACATCGCAATAGCTTCCATGTCTTCAAGAAGGGTTTTTGATGTAGAAGCTTCTCCACTCATACCTCACTATGCTCTATACGTGAGTGTCTTTTGGCATTCCTCCTTCACTTCACCAGACTTAAAATACATACACTTTGACTCTTATGCTCACCTATACGAGCATGAGTGACACAACATAAATATGCTCAATTTTTTCAACTTGGGTATTACCTAGAATAGATAAGACTCCTAAACCGTAGAAAATATTACTTAAAGCTTTGGGACCAACACCTCACTCATTTAGTGGCTTAGCCACCCTACTCTGACTCTTATGCCATGTATTTTAAATGGTGACTTGGATGTACATGTTCAAGACTAGAAACCCAATTCCATAGGCTCTTGAGATTTAGGCGTCTTTCATTGCTTTGGTCTTTGGATGCCACCATTTTGTCCAGTAGATTGATATACTTTTGCTTCTCTTGATATGATTGTTATTTTGCAAAACATGTTCTACGGTTATACCACTACAAGACGTGCTTAATAGTAGCGACACTCATAGTGCGACGCTCAAAAATGAAAAAGCACGGCGTCTCTATAGGCGTCGCTATGTTACTTGTAACATAGCGACGCCGCCAGGGCTAAAAACAATAACTGAGAGCGTCCGAAAACTCAGATATCAGATCTGAGTTTTCGACACGTGCTCAAGCAAGCAAGGTAATGCTCTCCCTCTCTCTCTCTCTTTCTTCTCCACACACACACACACACACACACACACACACACACACACACACGCACACACGCGCGCGCGTGAGGAGAGGAAGGAGAGCCAGGTATGCTCCTTCCCTCTCCTCACTCTCATGTTCCCTTCCCCTCTTTCTCTCTCCCTCTGTCTCTCTCTCTCTCTCTCTCTCTCTCTCACACACACACACACACACACGAGGAGAGGAAGGAGAGCCAGGTATACTCCTTCCTTCTCCTCACTCTCATGGTCCCTTCCCCTCTTTCTCTCTCCCTCTCTCTCTCTCTCTCTCTCACACACACACACACACATTGTGTTTTTGAGAGAGAGAGAGAGATAGAACGAGAGAGAGAGAGAGAGAGAGAGAGAGAGCACAAGCATAAACAAAAAACGCACACACACACACATGCATAAACAAAGAAAGCACACACACATTGAGAGAGGAAAAGAGAGAGAGAGCATGCATAAACCAAAAATACGCACACACACATGCATAATCAAAGAATGCACACACACATTGAGAGAGGAAGAGAGAGAGAGAGAGAGAGAGAGAGAGAGAGAGAGAGAGAGAGAGAGAAGAAGAAGAAGAAGAAGGAGAAGAAGAAGGAGAAGAAGAAGAGAGTGTTAACATCATAGGAAACTATCCCAAGAGACCTTAAAGATCTAGTCGATAGGAGTTGAACTCAAGACATGTTATTCATAAGGAAAATGGCATAACCAATCTATCACACTTCGGTGATAGAAAAATTATACCATTTTTCTCCTTTTCTTATTGGCGTGCACACACACCCACACACACACCCGAGAAGAAGAGAGTTAAATTTAACGTCATAGGAAACTAATTAAAGAGACCAAAAAATCTAGCCGATGAGGAGTTGAACTCAAGACTTATTATTCAAGAGGAAAATGGCATAACCAATCTACCACACTTGGGCGATAGAAAGGTTAAACCATTTTTCTCTTCTTATTGGCACACACACACCCACACCCACACACACACACACACACACACACACACACAAGAAGAAGAGAGTTTTAACGTTGTAGGAAAATATCCTAAAAGACGTTAAAGATTAGGTTAGATGTAGACTTACGTTAAATTAGATTTAGGTTTATTTAAGTTAAATTAGATTAGATTTAGGTTTATTTTTAGTTAGATTTACATTTGATTAGATTTAGGTTTATTTACGTTAGATTTAGATTTATGTTATATTAGATTAGATTTAGGTTTATTTATGTTATATTAGATTAGATTTAGGTTATTTAAGATTAGAAGAAATGCGAGAAAATCGTTTAAGATAAGGTTAGAAGAAATGGCGAGAAAATTTCCTGCACTCATAGCCTCGACAGTCCATGCGGACCAGCAATTCCACTTGCATGTTCGACTGCTGCTACCATACAATAATCCATCATGTTCAGCTAATGGAAGAGCAAATTGAGTCTACACAGAAATTAGAGATGCAAGATGACGATTCCAAGGATCACACACACACACACACACCACATCCCGTCAAATCTAGATTAAGAATTAAGTGCCTTGAGCAGACATCAGCTACATTGCAAGAATGGCGTACTTGCATGCTACAAACAAAGATCTACTATGAAAAGATGTTAAGATGCTGTGAAATGCTACAGCTAGAGAAGAGGCAAAGGGGTTTTGTCCACTACATGCAGTATCATGTAGACGTGGGTGTGTAGATTTCTTGTACCCACAAATATAGGCATTGACCAATAAAGACGAGATTAGAACCCGGTGGTTCTGATCTCCATGCACCTCTAGACCGAGGTGTGCGGGGATTGGACATGACTAGAGAATGTGAGGTAGTTTACAGTGTGAACAAGAGAGAGAGAGAGAGAGAGAGAGAGAGAGAGAGAGAGAGAGAGAGAGAGAGAGAGAGAGAGAGAGAGAGAGATAAAAGACGAAGAATGCCAATAGAAGATTAAATTTGTTGTCCAGGTTATAAGATTTTTGCCCTCATTATGAGTAGTGACAAGGATGTGGGGCCGTCCAACCGAAACACCTATCTCTCAACGAGGATCTTATGTCCTTGTAACCATTGCAAGCATGATGTACGACGAGCAAGACGCGTTTCTTTGCAGCACGTTCGCGAATTTGGCAAGTTGGATCCATCTATTATAGATCGAGTTGTTGCCAATTATAACTCATCGGACTCTGACGCTGGCCAACATGCAGCAATCTTGCAACCCAATAGACGTGTTCGTAGGCGCTTTGGTCAAGCAGCATATGTGAGGCCACAAGATGTAGCCTCTGACAGCTCGAGGGATGATCATGCAGACCACATTCCCAACGAGGCAATGTTTGAGCCTGAGATTGATGAAATGATCGAGACGATCATGAATTCAGAAAGGCTTGTCTATGATTATATGAAAAGTGAAGCCGATACGCCATTGTATAATGGAGCACGTGTGTCTAGATTGAAAGCGCTCCTGGTTCTTCTCAACATGCAGAGAAAGTTTGGATGGAGTGACACTAGCATCACAACGCTTTTCAGGTGATCTATTACAATTAGTTTACTTTAATAAAACTCTAAATGTATTACAATTAGTTTACTTTAATAAAACTCTAAATGTCTTAATGACTGTATTCTTTTCAGAGGGGAATACATAGACATGGAGAAGTGTCCGAAATGTGATTCCGAAAGATATTGAGTAGATCTCCACGGAACAAAAATTACGCAAAAGGTTTTGCGACATTTTTCTCTGCTTCCTCGCATCAAGCATTTCTTCGAATGTAAGTCCATGGCCGCCCTAGCATCATGGCATGAGGAGAATAAATCTTCGAATGGTGTGCTACGGATTTCTGCAGTTTGTGCAGCCTGGAAACATATAGATGGAACATGGTCGGATTTTGCCAGGGAAGCTCAAAATTTTGCACTTAGGCCTGGCCATGGATGGCGTAAATCCATTTGGTCAAAGATCAACATCTTACAATGTATGGCCTGTTGTCATCGTCAACTACAACATTCCCTCGTGGTTGACTACGAAGAAGGGGCACCTATGGCTAAGCTTGATTGTGCCGGGGTGATATAAAGTAAAGAATATGGATGTGTATCTTCGTCCACTATTGGAAGAGATACAACAATTGTGGATTGGCATAGAGGTGGTGGATATGAGCCGACACACAGGTCGATGGAATGCTTTGATCAGAGGCATTCTAATGTGGACCATGCATGACTATCCCGGACTAACAAAATGCTCAGGTGATCTATTTACACTCCTCACTCAAACACTGTAAATCTTGGTTTTTCTCAAGCTGATCTATTATCATATGTATACATGCGGGGCTTCAAACAAGCGGATACAGAGCATGTGTCACATGTGGACTTAGACTGAATGCACGTAGGGCGCCCTCACTGAAGAAGCAAATCTACGAAGGTCATCAAGCATATCTTCTAGAGAATCATGTGTTACGTGATGGCTTTTTGGGAAGAGAGCCACTGAGGATGTCTGCACAAGCATGGTTAGAGCAAAAGGAGATGTGTGATGACGGATTGCCCCCAAGGATGAAGAGACTCATGATCAATTACTTGCTCGATCCAATGCACATATTCAAAGATATGGGACCATCTGACCGGCAAGAAAGATACTTTGGGAGCCAGAGTTGACCTTAGAAATGTGGATCGTATGGAGCAATATTGGCCGCAAACAGCGTCCGATGGATTGATAAAACTCGCTAAAGCACCATGGATTTTCACAGGTGCCCAAGAACGCAAAGTAAAAGAGACCATTCGATCTTTGCGGACCCCCACTGACGTAATGCACTCTCTCCGAACGTGTTGATGGGGGCTTTTCACAAGCCAAGCTCCCATACCCCTCTTCTCTCGTCCCCACCCCATGAAAACCCCCTCTTAGGGAGGGAGTGATAAAAGACATTGGAAAAAGTAAGAAAAAAAATAAAGTATGATTATGTAAATATATAAGAAAGGTAAAATAGGCCACCTCATACCTGCGGGGTAGCCCATCCCCACCTTGCCTCCTTTTTCTTCACTGTTGCCCCGTCGGGTGTCCCTTTTCCTCTCCTCCACTCAAAAGGTCAACCCCCTCTCTCTTCCCCTTGTCCTTTCTCCTTTCTCTCTCCCCTCAAGCTACCCCACCTCTCACCAATAATGCATTATAACTCACCAATAATGCACCCTAACTCACATGCAACTTACCCTATCTTCCAAAATAGTATACCCCACCCCCTCTTTCTCTCTCCTATCATATCCCATGACCCAAATACCCCCCTCTCTCTCTAAAGGGCACCATGTCTCTCGTCTTGTAGCTAAATAACCTCACCCACACTCACACACACTCAGTTTCACTAAAAAAGGTGCCCACAGACCCATCCCCACCCGGTGGTTACCTAATTTTTCTTCTGTTCACACACATCTGCACACAGATTCACCTGTGAACACACTCCCCTCTCTCCCCTCTTGTAATTACTTTATTCTCCATGTCACCTCTCACTTTTTTTCATCAACCCATCTCTCTCTCTAATTCTAGAATTTCTAAATTTCTCCCCCCTCCTCCCCTATATAAAGAGGGGTCACCATCACACTAAGGACACACACCATCACCAAAGAGTACACTATGCACTGTGTGTGCCTAGTACACACACACACACCCACACCATCACCATCACCGCAATCACCATGCTCGTCTTAAGCATGACCTCTACACCCTTGGGCTATGGAAGATGAAGGGAAACTAAATGAAGGATGATGGCCGTAACCCTCGTGCGAGTCTTCGCCATCAACTCCCACCTATCCGCCATGCGCTCTACCACGCTCTCCCTTCTCATTCCCGTACCCTATGCTCCCCATTTCATCGCCTTATTCTCTAAATAAAGCTTGAGGTTTTGTGAGTATGTTTTCTTGCAATGTTTTGCCCATGTGAGGTGTGCGGAATCGCCACCTAGTCTTGTGTTTGGAGTGAGCTTGTGTATGTGTGAAGGGTGTGCGGATTCGCCATCCTTTTGTGGTGCCTAAGTACTAAGCCGCTATACCCCCTCCCTCACTCTCTCTCTCTCTCTCTCTCTCTCACTTGATCTCATTCCCTTTCCTCTTCATCATTGCTCCCAAGCATCCATCTCTCTTGGATGAAAACTTTGTTATGGTGGTGTGTTGTTTGCGTCCTAGCCGTTGAAGCTAGGTGGTGCCTCCTGTTTGCTTTACCATGACAAGCTCGAGGCGCGCCATTCGGTCCCCGGTGTTTTAGAGGCCGTCGGGGTTCGGGGTTCGCTTTGCTCCCGTCATTTGGTGCCCCCACGGAGGATCTTTTCATGAAACCCTTCAGTTTACAAGACTGAAACCCCTAAACTATTGTGAATGGATGAATGGCTAGCAGGATTTTCTAATTGGACGATAGAAGAAGAAGAGCTCCAAGCACAACTAGACGAACTCGGCATCTCCATCGAAGCTCGAGTGCCAGGCATAACGGTAATCGATTTGTAGTGGGAGAGTCAACCAACACGCCAAACCCAGTGGATATACATAGGCCAAGTGCCAAGAAGAAGAAGGAGAAGGTCGAAACCATGTCCGCAACCTATAACCAACCCACAACAACAAAATGGAAGGAGCTCTACACAATAGAGAATCAAGACTATTCTACTTTGAGAATCGGGTAACTCAAGTCAACGAGGTAATTATCACAGTCTGTTTTCAAGTCGCACATGATGCTGTAGCACAGATAACGGAATCATTGGCTCACACTCTCACTAGAGAAACTAGGGATCTACTGAGTTTGTTTCAGGAAAGAACACCACCCTCTCCCACAAGCTTGGACAGTGACTAAGCACCTCTAAGCTTCATATGAATCAGTACAACCTACCTCAAGATAGATCACACATACCAACACGTGTACGCTCAATCAAGGTAATACTAGATTTGAAGGCTCACTACCAGCACGTCATTGACACCATGCTGGGTGGGGAGCGATTTTTTGAGGTTCTGGCATCAGATCAACCATTTGTCCTACCTTTGGTACAAGGCAATGTACCGTTTGAAGTTTTAATCTATGTCCTAGTATAAGAGGGTATACACGCCTCCTTGTAAAGAAGAAAAAAACTTTTGCAAGTTAAGCAGTGTGTCTTTCTAGCTCTCTCTCAGTAATCATGGCAAGTGTAGCATTTTCAACATTTAAAGGAAAGAAGGGGGAGGATTTGGTAACAGACTTCCTAGATGACTTTGAAGTAGCATGTGTAGTGAGCAACAAAGATACGGATGAATCCCGGGTTAGAATCTTTAAGCATCTCATGAAGCTAGAAGCTAGATCATGGTACAATGCACTTCCACAAGCAACCAAGGATGACTGGGAACCCTTAAAAACCGCTTTTAAGAGGCGCTTTGGGGGAGGTACCACTTCAGAAAAGTTGTGGGACAAGTTGAGAGACTTGAAGCAGGAGGGTCTTTTAGAATATGCCACCTATGAGTCCAAATTTGTGGATTTGTGGGAACGGTGGGTTGAGTCACTGGCAAGGGGGGAAGCTGCACCCGATTTCCTAAAAAAAGATCGGTTCACGCATGGCTTATGGCCGCTTCTCAAGGAGAAGGTGAAAGGTAGGTTCCCGGCTACGTACGAGTTAGCCGTTGAGACTGCTCGCCTTAAGGACAAGAAGCTGCGAATGAAAGCCAAAGAAACCGAGTCAACAGAAACAGAAACATCACGTCGACCAGCAACTACGACAACCACCATCGGCTCTTGGGGTAAGAGATGACCAACAAGATATGTTGGCCCATATTACTGACCAACTGCAGAATTTGTCTGTCCACTTAATACAACAAGGGAGGAGTCAAGAAAGAGATCAAGACCCTGGAAGAGCATGACAACAAAACAGGGAGTATCATTGCTACAACTGCGGAGAAGACGGTCACGGTATGTACTACTGTCCCAAACCATGACAAAACTATAATAGAGGAGGTAGGAGAAACCAATTGTCACCCCCTAGAGAAAGAACACCCCCACCCCGAGCACCAACCCCACCAACACAAATTCTACGTCCACCCCAGACACCACTACAAGCATCCATTCCACCTCTTCCACCAGCCCCACCACCTGATTGCCCTGTAAACATCATAAGGCTAGAAGAGAAAGGAAAAGCCGTAGTAGTGGATCCACTCAGAGCAAAGGAGAGGGACAAGGGTAAGGAGAAGGTAACCTTTTTAGAACCACTTGAGGCCATGACTGTGAAAAGAGCTAGGAGGGAGAAGGCTACACAATCAGATGATGAGAGAAGCATGAGAGGAGAAACTAGCAAGAGGCCATCCAGGCCATGACGGAAATTGGGCATCACCGACTTCCAGCTAGGGGAAAGTTCTAAGCCCTATGATCTAACATTGGATGTGGCAAGCAAGGACCGAAGATTACATGGCCACAGCTGCTACATCTTGTACCTAAAGTAAGGCGACAATGGTCTAAAATGGTAAGTACAAGACGCTCCAAAACAAAGGTAGCCGGAGCAATTTCGGGATGCAACATGGATGACATCCTTCCAATTGTCGACGTAAACATAAAAGGAAAGAGGGTTGGAAACACCTACATTGATGGAGGTGCACAAATCTGTGTAATGAGCGAAGCTATGATGCTTCGATTAGGGCTCGAGGCTGACAGGCCTTCTCCATGCAAGGCAAAGATGGCAAACAACGCAAAAGTAAAGTGTGTGGGTGTGGTAAGTGCCGTGAAAATCAAAGCTTTCAACACTGAGGTAGAGGTAGATGTTTTTGTAATGCCTACTAAGGGGGAGGGCTATCCACTAATTTTGGGAAGGCCATGGTTGATGGCCATGAAGGCCAAACAGGACTGGGGTACTGGCCTTCTACGCATGACCGGTAAGAAAGGGGAGACAATCTACTACGACATGAGGATTGGCAAGCAGAAGCAAATGAATCTAGAAACATCGGCAGATGAAACCACTAGCGAATCTTCCATATCTGAGGAGGAGACCACATCCACCGACGAAAGTGACAGTTCCATTGATGTGATGGGTATCATTATGAAGGATCCACAAAGGGTAAGCACAACTGGTGATCCATCACCAAAAGGGCAACCCAATGAAGAGGAGAGCAAATCACCTGGCCTAGGAGGAAGTAGGTTGAAGAGTATGTTGTCTACGGAATTAACACTTGAGGAGAAAGATAGTTTTTTGCAAATGTTGATGGGATTTCCTAACCTATTCATTGACAACTATGAAAGAATCACAAGAATTACAGTGGTGGAACATCATATTAAGCTGAAGGAAGGGGTAAAACCAGTTGTGCAAAAGCTACGACAACTGGGGGTCATACAAGAAAAGACACTCTTGGCCGAGGTAAGGAAACTGCTGGAGGCGGGATTCATCTATCCTGTAGAAAACTCAGAATGGGTGTCACCCGTAGTGGTGACGCCTAAAAAGAATGGTAAGTGGAGGGTCTGTGTTGACTACAAACCACTAAATGCAGCTACAAAGAGAGACCACTTTCCTCTCCCTTTCTTGGATGAAATTCTGAATGAAGTAGCTGGTTTTGAATGCTATACCGTCTGTGATGGTTATTTTGGATACTTTCAAATACGCATAGCCTTGGAAGATCAGATAAAAACCACTTTTATCACGCCATGGGGTTTTTTTGCATACAGGGTTATGCCATTTGGTCTCACAAATGCACCTGCCACATTCCAAAGATATGTCACATATGTTTTTCAACCGTTCTTTGGAACATCCATAAGAGTGTTCATTGATGATTTTTGTATATATAGCTCCCGTATTTCAAATTTAGAAAAGGTAACTGAAGGTTTGGCCAGGTTGCAGAGCCTAGGTGGGCAATTAAATGTGGATAAATGCCACATTGGGGAGAGTAAAGTCATTCTACTAGGCCATGAAATTTCAGCAAAAGGTATCAACGCCGACCCAAGTAAGGTGTCCGCACTCATAGCCCTACCTTCACCAACGACCACACGTCAACTGGTCTCTTTTCTACAGAAGGTGAGGTACTTAAGTAGATTCATACATCTACTATCACAACTTGTTCTACCACTGCAACAACTCACTCAAAGATCAACTTTCACTTGGGACGAGGAAAGCGAACATCACTACAACAAGGTAAAGGAGGTCTTAGCCACTCTGCCAACTATCTCACCACCTAAGTGGGATGAAAAATTCTATGTCACCTCAAGTGTTGGTGATGACTCATTGGGGGCTGTGCTACTCCAAAAGGATACGACGACATCTTTCATGAGGCCAATCTACTTCTCTAGTCGAATGATGACAACAGGAGAGAAAGGTTTCACCCATGTGGAACACTTAGTCCTAGCTCTTATATTTGCAACTACAAAGTTTAGGTCATATTTGCTGCCTAAGCAATTTGTGATTCTAGCCACGGATGAAATATTTCCCTATGTTGTACAACACATGGATGTGTCTGCTAGAATTACTAAATGGCTAGTTCGTCTGCAAGAGTTTGACTACACGGTACAGGTAGAAAGCACGACAAGGGCAAGTTTGGGGGGACTCATGACCTACCAAGTCTTTGAAAGGAAGGAGAAGCAATATAAGGAAGGAGAAGTCCGATTACCTCCAGTACCACCGATGGTAGAAGGAGCATACTCTCTTTACTTTGATGGAGCCTACAAGCAAGCGTCCGACAAAGCAGTTGCAGGCATAGTGGTCTTTGATGACAAAGGGACAAAGGTATTTTCGTTGGGCCAATTGTTAGATTCACATTCTAACAATGAAGCTGAGTATGCAACACTAACCAAGGGTCTACAATGGTGCGTCTCGCAAGGTGTACAACGCCTTAATGTATTTGGGGATGCTCTACTTCTGGTAAGGCAAGTAAATGGAGCATGGACATGCAAGAATCCTAGTTTAAGGACTCACTTAAGTGGTGTAAAAACCTTGTTGGGTAAGTTTGAAGAAGTTCAAATACACCATATCCCAAGGGCTCAAAACCAAGAAGCAGATGCCCTAGCAAGTGAAAGACTACAGGAAGTGGTGGTTGGAGCAATAAAACTAAAGCTCCCTCTATTTCAAGGCAGTGATGCCTTGCCTGACATCATGCATTTTTTGGAAACAGGGGAATGCCCATCAGATTTAACAAAGGGACAGAAGCAATGGCTGACGCGGAAGGCCACAAGGTATCGACTCATCAATGATGGTTTGTACTGTAAGGGTAAGGACCAAATACTCAGGAAGGTCCCTCTCTCTCACGAAATCACGAGAGTAATTGCTAGCTGTCACGACGGGGTTTGTGGTGGTCACTTTGCCCTAGACATAACAAGTAGGAAAATCTTGCAGGCAGGCTTCATATGGCCTAGCCTCAACCGTGATGTACACCATTGGTGCAAAACGTGTAAGTTGTGTCAAAAGGCCGGCACTAGGTCACTTATGCCTGAACCACAGACACCTATTCTCTCATATGGCCCATTTGAAAAATGGGGCATCGATGCCATTGGGCCATTACCTAGGGCCAACTCAGGAAAATTCTACATTATCATGGGGGTCGACTACATGACTAGATGGGCAGAGGCTACAGCCACCACTAGAATCACAGCAGTAGAGGTAGCTAAATTTATCTACGAGCACATATGCTGTAGGTTTGGCACACCTTTAGAGATCATGTCTGATAGAGGGCCAGGTTTCAGAGCAGACTTGGTAGGAGAATTAATGCAAAAATTGGGCATTACAAGGAGGCACTCTTCACCATATTACCCTCAATGTAATGGCCTAGTTGAAAAGGTAAATGGAATGGTTTCTAAAATTATTACCAAGCAGGTAAACAATCATCCCGGAGACTGGGATAAGTATCTACTAACAGCTTTATGGGCCTACAGAACTTCATTTCGTACATCCTTGGGATTCACACCGTATCATCTAGTATTTGATAAGGAAGCAATCTTGCCCATTGAAGTGCAACTACAAAGTCTCAGAGTAATGGCACGCCAACTTCAACAACCCAACATGCATTTGAGAGATCACATCATCAACTTGGAAAGACTGCAGCTGGACAAAGAAGAAGCAATAAATTATTATGCAGCACAAGCAGAGCATAGACGGCTTAGCTTCAACGAGCATCTCCGGAAAAAATAATTGAAGAAAGAAATGTTGGTGCTCCGCTACGACAATCGCTTCGACACGCGCAAGGATAAGAAACTCCTGCTCCGATGGGAAGGCCCTTTCATCATCACGAAAAAGTATGCCAATGGAAGCTACCAGCTTATGGAGGCTGACGGAAAACTTCATAAAACCAGGGTAAATGGTTGGTGACTTAAACCTTATTTTCTTTGATTTGACCACGCTCCACCAATTGACATTCCAGATGAGGACACACCATCAGCCGCCACCTCCGACGATAATGATCAAACAGATGAGCTAGAGACATGAATGCCTCTAGCCAAAAGGGGAGGGCTAATGATGGGGGCTTTTCACAAGCCAAGCTCCCATACCCCTCTTCTCTCGTCCCCACCCCATGCAAACCCCCTCTTAGGGGGGGAGTGATAAAAGGCATTGGAAAAAGTAAGAAAAAAAATAAAGTATGATTATGTAAATATATAAGAAAGGTAAAATAGGCCACCTCATGCCTGCGAGGTAGCCCATCCCCACCTTGCCTCCTTTTTCTTCACTGTTGCCCCGCCGGGTGTCCCTTTTCCTCTCCTCCACTCAAAAGGTCAACCCCCTCTCTCTTCCCCTTGTCCTTTCTCCTTTCTCTCTCCCCTCAAGCTACCCCACCTCTCACCAATAATGCATTATAACTCACCAATAATGCACCCTAACTCACATGCAACTTACCCTATCTTCCAAAATAGTATACCCCACCCCCTCTTTCTCTCTCCTATCATATCCCATGACCCAAATACCCCCCTCTCTCTCTAAAGGGCGCCATGTCTCTTGTCTTGTAGCTAAAGAACCTCCCCCACACTCACACACACTCAGTTTCACTGAAGAAGGTGCCCACAGACCCATCCCCACCCGGTGGTTACCTAATTTTTCTTGTGTTCACACACATCTGCACACAGATTCACCTGTGAACACACTCCCCTCTCTCCCCTCTTGTAATTACTTTATTCTCCATGTCACCTCTCACTTTTTTTCATCCACCCATCTCTCTCTCTTAGTCTCTCTCTCATGAGACTGCTGTTCTGGCACATATACACACAGCCAGACAAGTGGGGCCCACAGTCACATGGCCTATGTAGATAATGATTTCTTTATTTCTAAATTCTAGAATTTCTCCCCCCTCCTCCCCTATATAAAGAGGGGTCACCATCACACTAAGGACACACACCATCACCAAAGAGTACACTATGCACTGTGTGTGCCTAGTGCACACACACACACACCCACACCATCACCATCACCGCAATCACCATGCTCGTCTTAAGCATGACCTCTACACCCTTGGGCTATGGAATATGAAGGGAAACTAAATGAAGGATGATGGCCGTAACCCTCGTGCGAGTCTTCGCCATCAACTCCCACCTATCCACCATGTGCTCTACCACGCTCTCCCTTCTCATTCCCCTACCCTATGCTCCCCATTTCATCGCCTTATTCTCTAAATAAAGCTTGAGGTTTTGTGAGTATGTTTTCTTGCAATGTTTTGCCCATGTGAGGTGTGCGGAATCGCCACCTAGTCTTGTGTTTGGAGTGAGCTTGTGTATGTGTGAAGGGTGTGCGGATTCGCCATCCTTTTGTGGTGCCTAAGTACTAAGCCGCTATACCCCCTCCCTCACTCTCTCTCTCTCTCTCTCTCTCTCTCTCTCTCTCTCTCTCACTTGATCTCATTCCCTTTCCTCTTCATCATTGCTCCCAAGCATCCATCTCTCTTGGATGAAAACTTTGTTATGGTGGTGTGTTGTTTGCGTCCTAGCCGCTGAAGCTAGGTGGTGCCCCCCGTTTGCTTTACCATGACAGGCTCGAGGCGTGCCATTCGGTCCCCGGTGTTTTAGAGGCCGTCGGGATTCGGGGTTCGCTTTGCTCCCGTCAGTGTTTTACTAAACAAGGAAATCTTACAGGTTTAAAGTCACACGACTGGCATAAAATGTGTCAGGTATGTTCATAGTGGAGTATATCATAGTGAGAATTGTGTAACAAATTCGTGTGTGGACTTTAATATCATTGTTGCACGTTTATTTTACCGGTTTCCATTGAGGGATGTTTGTCTCTTGACATCCGTAACACAATCTACAAACTTGCGAAGTTGGTGCAATGGATCTCACAAAAGGAGATCAACGTAGACTCCATACCATTCACCAAACTGAACGCTGCGGAGGTTGTGTGCATGTTTGAGAAACATTTTCCTACTACCATGCTAACCATTCAGGTCCATCTTCTTGTTCACATAGTTGATGAGGTGGAAATAGCCGGCACAGTACATTCCAGATGGATGTTCTTTTTAGAACGTTTCATGAAAACGCTCAAGGGATATGTGCGTCAGAAGGCACCTCCTGAGGGTAGCATGATAGAAGGTTGGCTGGTATCAAAGTCCCTAGTGTACATTGGAGAGTGGCTAGACGAATTTGATAAAGCCCGGGACACTCTATGGAGAACCATAGATGATGAGCGCATATCTGAAATTGTCATGTGCAATCTCGGTGTTGAGAAGAAGATGACGGAAGATCTAGAGGCTAAAATCAACCGATTTTTCATGCTTCACAATCCAGTCCTGCAGAAGTGGATTTCACAATATGAGGATGCAAAGCAAGAGCGACAAAGGGCAAGAATCGAGTGGAGATGAGAAAGACGGCCATCCATGCACTATCCGACGTGTCTGGAGAGCCTACCAACATTCATGAGCTTAAGATGGTTGCACAACCAATTGAAACTGAGGAAGAGTGAGAGTACTCTAGGGGTTGCGCGACCAAGGCAAGTTTGCATACGACTAGTAACTTTCTAGATGTTTGAACGGCCACTCATAGTCTTTGTTGGTTGTAGTATAAGTCATACACAGCCGCGTGGTGTAAAGGTCGACATTTTAGGGTGGAACGGATCGATAAAAAACGTTTTACTCAAGATTCTGGAATCATGGCAAAATTTGAATAGTCTAGTCGACGACGGTCCTCTGATGCAGATCCTGTGGTGGCGGAACTCGCTTACTTTGGCACGCTACAAGAGATTTTTAGGATCGATTATAGAGGATTTTTTGTCGACTTGTTTGACGTGCAATGGTTCAAGACAATCATGGAGGGTCGCAACGCTACTGTGTGTAGAGGAGAGTCTGGTTTTCTTGAGGTGGATTTAACTAAGAAATGGACTAACCTAAGAGACACTTTCGTACTACCCGAGCATTGTGAACAAGTAAGTATGTAAATAGTTAAAGTCCCATTTTAGAATTTATGTGCTTGGAAGCTCTCATGTAAGTTATGTGGCTCTGTCAGGTGATATTTCATACCACAAAGTCTGCATCAAACTGGTGGTACGTCATAGAGGTAGCCCCTCGTAGTGCACGGACGTATGAAGGCTACCATGTGCCAATCACAGCGGCATCAATGGAGGAGATCGAAGAAGATGCTGAATCAGAAGCCGTGGAGGTGGTGCCAGACTAACATCAAGCTGCTACTCTCTATGGGGTGCATGCAGAGGATCTACAAAATGAAACAGAGGACGTCTCTTTAAACGGGGAGCTCTATATAGATATAGGAAGTTATGCTGAGCTATGCGAGGATGAGAGAGAGATCTCTTAACGCCATAAATATTGTATTTGAACAATTTTGCTCCGTTTTGTAAATTTAGAGTTATGCACTTGCCTCTTCCATCACTCAAGTTGAATAGAAGAAGAACGCTTTCTGTTGCTGCTAGCCTTTGAACATTCCAAAGCTACAAGCACATTCAAGTTCTTGTACGATTCTCCGGCTCTTTAAGTATTTGCATCATTGCGTCATTGCCTCATTGTATTTAATGGTCTTTCTGTCCACTCTAGGTATGTATGCTCTAGGTATGTTCTCATAAGCAGAGACGACGAGCACCTCTCTCTCTCTCTCTCTCTCTCTCTCTCTCTATATATATATATATATATATATATATATATATATCTACTTGTCCATGTTTTCTACTCCATTCATTCAATATTAAGTTTAAATGTTCATGTGTTTAATGCAGGTATGGATGATGAGGAGTTTCTTTCTTCTTTGTCACCCCAGCAGAGACAGTGGTACGTGGAGCGTCATCACTCTGGCGTACCATCGCACGTTCCTACTCCATCCGCATCTCCCTCTATTTCGGAGTACTCAACGCGCTCCGAAGCTTCGGTCTCGATGAAATGATCTTCACACTCGTCTAGGCACCGACGCTCTAGTGATGGCAGTGGCGGTTGTTGTGGGGGTGGCGCCACCGATGCCTCGACACCGCATCATTTTCGACGAGGCTCTTTACCCTCCCCTTCTTTGCCCATCCCGACACCAGCCACGACATCGCCATCGACACCAGGTTTTGCGCAGCTGACTGCCGTTCCCTGCAACTACACACCACTAGCCACTCCTCCAAGAGTCACTCCAGTGGACACTCCTCGCTTCGGGGCTCAGACTCCAGTGGAGACACCTGGCATCCGTACCCCCGTTGACACGCCACTAGAGACCCTTGCCGAGACACCAAGGTTCACGCGTCAGCGGCGAGAGGGCTTGCCTTACTCCGTCGACTTCAGCGGCGGCATCATCTTGGATGATGAAGGTAAGAAGGTGATTTCGCACATGCGCGGTCTTTGCTCTCAGGCGTTTAGAAACTACATACTAAACACTTGGAGTGAAGTACCAAATGAATTAAAAAAAGTGTCATCAGCATGCTTCATGACGAGTTTCCCATTCCAACACGGGATGACCGCTTCAATGAAGATGTGATGAAGGTTTGAATGCGTGAATACTGCAAGCATAAGCGTTCCAAAGTGCAAAAAGCAATCAAGCATGGGTGGAGCAGACCAAATTGGCTGCCCAAAGAAGATTGGAAGCATGCGAAGAAAGAAGCGCGTGAGAATCCCGACAAGTGGAAGCAACAAAAGGACGCAGCCAGAGCGCGAGTAGAGGCAGGGAGCTCGCACCACTTGGGGAGCGGCGGGTGGGCATCATTTGAGGCCGATTTTGTAAGTGTTTTCGCATCTATGTTTGATAGTTTAGGGTTTATGGGATTTGAAATTCTAACATAATGGATTCTTTGTATGTTTTGACAGTGTCGTTTACAGGACGTGATCCCACACCGTACGAGCGTGAGTACGCAGGCAGGAAGGGCTTAAACGTCCTTATAGACATCCTAACTTCTTGCGGTGGCATGGTTAGTATTAGGGTTTATTATTTTCTATTTATTGTATTGTTTTATAAACGTCGCTATATATTTATACTTACAAAAATCTATCTTATTGTTTTTTTTTGCAGAATCCGACAGATACGGCGCTTCGACGCGATGAGACGTCTAATTAGACGACGTCAGTTTAGCCATAGCTAGATAGCATTAGTTTCTTTTTGTCATAGATTATGTATCATGAAACGACTTTTATACGTCTTTTTAGAAACCATGTATATTTTTTAAATAATGACAATGGTTTGTAACTATTACATTTGCAATGATTAACAATCAAGTGATTTTGTTGCTGTATACAATTGTCATTGATTTACTTTCATCAATTCACGCTTGTCATTTTTGTATCTTTATTTTGCAAACAATACGTACTATGGATGATGGAGTTAATGATTATATTGTCTTGTAGGTGACTATTTTGGGTCTATATTTACCTTTGCACTTTTTTTCAAAGGTAAGTAGACAAATGAAACATTCAATATGGTTGATGGGTGAATGCCCTGCCACCAAAAAAATTTCATCTCGGGCGTTGCTATATTAGGCTATGCAGCGTCACTATAAGCATCGCTATTGATGGCCCTGCCGCGTCGCTATAGCCGTCGCTATAAACGTCACTATATAGTGACGCCTAAAGCGACGCTTATAGAAACTGCCATAGCGACGCATATAGCGACGTCCCCGTATTGACACTAATAGCGACGCTCTTAGCGATGCTAGGGGTTATAAAAACCCATTGTATTTCCTTCGCTAAAAGCGTCACAAGAGCACACAACCTCTTGTAGTGTACTGGGGACTGATGGAGCCCACCAGAAGTGATCATTGATGGTTGTGGTTTTTTTTGTTAGGAAATAAGACGTAGCTAAATAGATATTTGAGTAGATTACTTAATAGAGAGAGATAGATTTCACACACAAGAGATTATAGAGTAGAGAGAGAGAGAGAGTACACACGATATACGTGGTTCACCCAATGTGGGCTACGTCCACGAGAAAGCAACCACTCAATGGCTTTAGGACTTCAAAACAAGAAGTAGTTAAAAAAGGGATTATACCCTTAATGGAGCTCCCGCCTTGCTTCACTCTCACCACCTCACACTCACCTTGTTGCATCAAATTCACACTGCGAAATATGTGTAGAAATGGCCTCCTTTTATAGGCCAAAAGGGTTGCCCTCTCTCATGAGAGGCAGCCATGTGTAGCCGCCCTTGTGTAGATAAGTCCAAATCGGACCCTCCAATCCGCCCATGTGTGGCCTCCCTTGAGAAGACAAGTCCGCTTTTGAATTTGGCCACCGGACATTGACTTCCGACCACCGGCCACCGGACATTGACTACCGGCCACCGGCCAACCGATTGGTTGTTTTCCGACCACTTTCCGGCTGCCGTCCGGTCATAATATTCCGACGAGGGAAAAAAAAGTCTTGGGGGCCTCCACCCCCGAGACTCCTAAAGTTGCCCCTGATTCTTGTCCGTGAAAATTTTGGTTTTCGGTGACTGATTTTCCTTCATGCACGATCGCTTCTCCTCATAATGGGGGCCTTACAAATGTGCGCTTTTACCACAGAAAATTACAAGGGTAAATCAGGCTCCATACTTAACAATATCCCACTTGGACACTGATCTCCAAACCAAACCTGTGTGACTGCTTTCCATTCTGGCTTCTTATCCTTGAATGCCGATTGAAGATGAGCAAAAGCTCAACTTCTCCTTGTTGACCACCTTTGTAAACATGTCTGTAGGATTTTCACTTGTATGCACCTTTCCTAGCTTTAGCTGTCTCTCTTCCAAAAGAGTGCGTATGAAGTGATATCTCACCTCAATGTGCTTTGTCCTTGAATGAAAGGCTGAGTTCTTCACAAGATGGATAGCGCTTTAGCTATCACTGTACAAGACACAATTGTCTTGTTTGAATCCAAGCTCTTCTAAGAATCTGTGAAGCCACAGAATTTCTTTGCTTGCCTCCGTCATTGCTACATACTCTGCTTCTGTGGTGGAAAGTGAAACCACTTTCTGCATCTTTGAAGCCCAGCTTATTGTTGTGCCTCCAACCGTGAACACATAGCGAGTAGTGCTCCTTCGAGTGTCTTTGTCACCTGCCATATCTGCATCAGCATACCCTTCTAGAAAAATATCAGCTCCTCCAAAATACAAAGCATTTGTTGTTGTCCCTTTTAGATACCTAAGTATCCACTTCACAGCTTGCCAATGCTCTTTACCTGGGTTGTCCATGAACCTACTCACAACTCCCACTGCATGTGCAATGTCTGGCCTTGTCCAGACCATAGCATACATTAGAGAACCTACCGCTGCAGCATATGGAACTTTAGACATATAGGCTATCTCCTCTTGTGTGTTTGGACACATATCCTTCGTTAGTTTAAAATGACCAGCCAAAGGTGTAGAAACTGGTTTTGCATTTTGCATTGCAAACCTTTCTAGTACCTTCTTGATGTAATCTTCTTGAGATAGCTTTATTGTCTTCTTGGTCCTGTCCCTTGATATTTTCATACCAAGTATCCTCTTTGCAGCACCTAAATCTTTCATTGAAAAATATTTGGACAACTCCTCTTTTAGGTCTTTGATGTCCTGCATGTTAGCACTTGCAATCAACATGTCATCAACATACAACATTAGGATGATGAATTTCCCATCTCCCAAATTCTTCGTGTAGATGCAGTGATCCGAGTTGCATCTTGTGAATCCATGATCCAACATCCATCGATCAAACTTCAAGTACCATTGTCTTGATGCTTGCTTTAAACCATACAAGCTCTTCTTTAATCTGCAAACCATTTTCTCCTTACCTTTTACTTCATACCCCTTTGGTTGAAGCATGTATATTTCCTTCTCTAAGTCACCGTGAGGAAATGCCGTATTTACATCCATTTGCTCAAGATTTAGATCATGAGCAGCCACAAGGCTTAAGACAAGCCTAATTGAGTTCATTTTTACAACAGGAGAAAATATTTCATTGAAGTCGATACCTTTCTTTTGAGAAAACCCTTTTACCACAAGTCTAGACTTGTACCTTTTCTTCCCACCTTCTTCTTCCTTCAGCTTGTACACCCATTTGTTCTGATGTGCCCGCTTACCTTTAGGCAACTCAACCAACTCCCATGTTTGGTTGCGATGTAGTGAGTCCATCTCCACTTGCATGCTCTTCGTACATCCTTCTTTGGATTCATGTTGCATACCTTCTTCGTATGATTCCGGCTCTCCAGAATCTGAGATCAAGAGATGGTTGAAGGAAAGAACAAACCTTTCTGGAGGTCTACTTGCTCTTGTAGATCTTCGGGTAATAGGTTGAGGCTCCTCATTTGGTTGACGTTGTTGCACATTGTCACCGTTTGCAGTCCTTGAGTCTTCACCGTCCTCAAGCTCCATGTACTCATCACCTGTTTCTTTTGTTTGTTTTCTTTCCAAGTAATCTTTGTACATATTTTGTTCGTTAAAAATTACATCCCTACTCCTTAAGATTTTACCATCTTCAGGATTCCATAGGCGATACCCAAAGTCTCCTTCTCCATAGCCAATGAAGAAACACTTTCTGGACTTTGCATCTAGCTTTGATCTTAGGCTTCTATCTATGTGCATGAAAGCCTCACAATGCATAATTCACCGGTTTACCTGTCCATGCCTCTTCTGGAACTCCCCCATCCAATGCCGTTGAGGGTGATCGATTGATTAAGTACACATACGTACTTACAGCTTCCGCCCAAAGCTCAAGCGCTAGGCCTGCATGTAGCCGCATGCTTCGTGCTCGTTCCATGATTGTCCTATTCATCCTTTCCGAAATCCCATTTTGTTGAGGTGTCCTTGGGGTTGTCCTTTGCCTCCGAATGCCATTGCTAGCACAAAAGCTTTCAAAAGCTTGGCTGCAATATTCGCCTCCATTGTCGGATCTGAGACATTTAACCTTGGTACCTGTTTCATTCTCCACAAAGGCTTTCCACCTTTGAAATATGGAAAATACATCGGATTTATTCTTCATGACATAAACCCATGTTTTTCTAGTCGCATCGTCTATGAATGTTACATAGTACAATGAGCCACCAAGTGATGGTGTACTTGCAGGACCCCAAACATCAGAATGAATCAACTCAAGTTTTTTATTTTTTCTTTCATTTCCTGATTTTTGAAATTTTACCCTCTTTTTTTTACCATAAACACAATCTTCACAGAACTCTAAGTCCACTTCTTTCAAACCTGGTAGAAGCTTCTTTGTTTGAACGATTTGCATTCCTTTGGCACTCATATGCCCAAGTCGGTAGTGCCACACCGCACTGTCAACTTCTGTAGTTGTTGCACAAGCTGAAGGTTGTGTGCTAACAGTACACAAGTAAAGTGTACTAACCTTTTCTCCCTTGGCAACCACCAAAGATCCCTTTGAGATATTCCACCGTTTGTTTCCTAATGCAATGTTGTGACCTTCATCGTCCAATTGTCTTGTAGAGATCAAATTTTTGCGAAGAGAAGGAACATGCCTAACATCTTTAAGCTTTCATTCATTTCCGTTCGCAGTTTTGACAGAAACTGTACCTTTGTCGACAATCTCACGAGCTTCATCATCTCCCAAGTACCCATACCCAAAATTACCTTTGGTGTAGTCTTGTAAATGTTTCTTGTGTGGTGTCGCATGGAACGAAGCCCCAAACTCTACTATCCAGGAATTAGACACATTGTCTAATGAGAGAATTAGAGCATCTTGCTCTAGTTTACCTGCCACATTGGCCTCCGATGTTGGCTTGTTGTCTTGAGACTCAGTCTCCTTCTTCTTCTTGGACCAGCAATCCTTCTTGACGTGGCCCTTCTTGCCGCAGTTCCAACATTCAAGAACTGACTTTGTGCGTGACTTTCTCCGTCTTGAGCGATCACGACCCTTTTGGTTTTTGAACCTGTCCTTAGGCCTTCCTCTTGTTTCCGCTGACAGTGCAGCACTTGATGATTCTTGTGTGCTTCTCCTTCGTATTTCCTCTCTTGGGAGAACTCCCACAACATCATCAAACTTAAGAGTATTTGTGCCAGAAATAGAATTACTTACAGCCATCACAAGGCTGTCCCAACTATTCGGTAGAGATGATAGTAGAAGGAGAGCTCGCACTTCGTCATCGAAATTGATTTTCACCGATCGAAGTTGACTTATGTTTGTGTTAAAGTCATTTAGGTGTTCTGCAACTGAACCATTCTCTACCATCTTTAGATTGAACAAGCGCTTCATAAGAAATACCTTATTGGATGCCGATGGTTTCTCGTAGAAGTCCTCAAGTGACTTCATCAAGTCCTACGTGGTCTTCATCTCCAAAACATTGAAGGCCACCGTTGAAGCCAAGCTTAACCGGATTGTTCCTAGGGCCTTTCGATCAAGGACAATCCATGCTTCATCTGCCATCGTTGTGGGCTTCTTTGCAAGACCGCCTAGTGGCAAATAGAGGTCCTTCTGGTAGAGATAGTCTTCAATCTGCATCTTCCAATGTTGGTAGTTTTTGCCGTTGAGCTTCTTAATCTTGAGCTTCCCTTCCTCCGCCATAACTCCCACTCAATTCAAGGAATCCTTTCCTTGAGATAATTTAGCTACGAGCAAACCTTGCTCTCATACCAATTGTTAGGAAATAAGAGGTAGCTAAATAGATATTTGAGTAGATTACTTAATGGAGAGAGATAGATTTCATACACAAGAGATTATAGAGTAGAGAGAGAGAGAGAGTACACACGATATACGTGGTTCACGCAATGTGGGCTACTTCCACGGGAAAGCAGCCACTCAATGGCTTTAGGACTTCAAAACAAGAAGTAGTTTACAAAGGCATTATACCCTTAATGGAGCCCCCACCTTGCTTCACTCTCACCACCTCACACTCACCTTGTTGCATCAACTTCACACTGCGAAATGTGTATAGAAATGGCCTCCTTTTATAGGCCAAAAGGGCTGCCCTCTCTCATGAGAGGCAGTCATGTGTAGCCGCCCTTGTGTAGATAAGTCCAAATCGGACCCTCCAATCCGCCCATGTGTGGCCACCCTTGAGAAGACAAGTCCGCTTTTGAATTTGGCAACCAGCCACCGGACATTGACTTCTGACCACCGGCCACCGGCCATTGACTACCGGCCACCGGCCAACCGACCGGTTGTTTTCCGACCACTTTCCGGCCGCCGTCCAGCCATAATATTCCAGCGAAAAGGAATATTCCGGCGAGGGGAAAAAAGTCTTGGGGGCGGAGCCCTAAAGTTGCCCCTGATTCTTGTCAATGAAAATTTTGGTTTCCGGTGACTGATTTTCCTTCACGCACGATGGCTTCTCCTCATAATGGGGGCCTTACAAATGTGCGCTTTTACCACAGAAAATTACAAGGGTAAATCAGGCTCCATACTTAACATTTTTGTATTTGCGTTCTCAATGGAAATTTTTGAATCCACCTTGTTTGTGGTCTCTATGTGACTATCTTTTGCATTTGCCTCTCAGCTCTAAATCAATGGACGCTAGGCTTTGGTATCCATATCTGACTATTACCACTATAAAATCCTTGCTATTGTAGTAGAATACAAGGCTTCTGTTGGCTCTTGGTTGTGATTGTCTGCCTTTGGATGGAGCCTTGTGCTACCTGACTGATCTTAGTTGTTCCAAGTTGAGCTACTACTTTAGGTATCCATATTTGAGTGTTAACTTCATAAAATCCTTGTGCTTTGAGTAGCTTGATTGGAATCATGTGCTGCTCCCACACATCTTATTGGGTAGCTTGATTGAAGTTTGATTTTGGTATCCATACTTGCTGCATTGCTTCTTTCTTTGTTGGTATTTTCTTTTGCCTTCTGCGATTGTTCTTTCTCTTGATTGAGGTTTTTTAATTCCATTGATAGCTCTGTTTTTGCTTTGTAGAACTCCTTTCTTGAGGTGAGTAGGTCCAGGCTGTTACCTTTGTCTTTTTGGACCAAACATTAGTGTCTACTTGGAAGTAGCCTTGAGCATTGATTGAATCATTTGATGCTACCCACCCTATTACCTTTGGTTCGTAAGGATGAACTTGGAGTAGTACATCCAAAGTGTATCTTTGACTTTGATGTGCTCCTTGGATTCTACCACTTGGTTGATTCTCCTCGTCTTTTTTTGGAGGATTTGTTGGGATGGAAACTTTGGTTGATAGAATTTTTTCTTAGGTTTCCATTGCATTTTTTATGATGTGGCTTTTGATGTAGAGGCTACGTAGGCATTTGATGGAAACTCGTTTCAAGGTAAAGTTGACTGGCAAGGTTGGTTTGCTTCAGTGTTTGCTTTAGCTTTACCTTTGTTTTGCTATGGTTGGTTGTGTCTTCTCTACATGGACTTGAGATGCTTTTGGGGCTACACTGGTGTTGTTGAAGCTCTTTCTTATTGTTGAAGGAAGATATTCATCTAGCTGTTGGTTAGGAACAGACTTTGTCTTATGTGATGTGAGTCAATTATGTAGAAAATTTCCTTGGAATTCCCGATACTCAACTTGAGTATGGATTCTACCATGCCAAAGCTAGGAATTGGCATTTTCAAACTTATGTACCCTATCTCTTCTAGCTCTTTGAATGGCATCTCTCCCATCATTATCCAAGTTCCATAAGACATTAGATTCTTTGTAGCATAAGGATCTATTGCAGTTGAACATGTAACTTGGAGTCTTGTTTCTACACATATGTTGAATTTGATCACTATTAAAGACAATTAATCTTTTGCTTCATCCTTGTCCTTCTCTCAATCTTGATTTTGTTGAACATTAGGATATTTTGGAGGTCATTTGGAGGGCCTTCTAACAAAAATAGAATTTTGACTTTTTCTCTCTAGAAAATAGGTGTGGTAAAATCAATTGTAAACTTGGAATAACCATTTGAAAAGTGCACTTACAAGTAGATTCTTGCCACAGTGTCATAATGGCCATGATCATAGAAGAACAAATCATTTTCAGTTGCATTTAATGAACGTCCTAGAATTGGAGGGAGTTTCTTGTACGTGGAATGTATGACTAAAGGAAATAGGACCTATCCTTCCAAACCTGCTCTCTCCTTACTCTCTCACTGTTTGTGCGCTGACCTTAAAGAAACCCTTCCTTTCTTTCCCTATTTCATACATGGCTTCTTCTTCAACCCCCACAAATGTCCTCCTTAAAAGACCCTTCTATCATCTACACCTGGATCCCCAATATATGCCACTGTGTAAGAGAGGCAAAACTAACATCAAAGTGACATCGATCATGACAGAGGGACTCAGAGCAGAGAGAGCAAAACACTTAGATATTTGGACAAAAGTCTCACTCTATCCATTGAATCCCATGACCAATGCTTTCCCTGCATTTTCAAATCCCACTAACTTATTGACCTTTGCAAGTAATGGAGAGAATGGATTGCTTGGCTACTCTAAAGCTCTAAACAACAAATCAGAAACGTATAAAGACATGGTGAAGCACCAAGCAAATGAGATCCAAAGACTTTCAAACTTGCATTATGAGGGCCAAAAGACTATAATGTAGTGCACACAAGAATCATAGACCTTGCGAACAAAGGTACGGTCATTACAAAACAAAGAGACAATGTTAGGGACTTGTGTGCGATAAAAGAAACTATGGAATCTTGAAACGTTGAAGGTAGGCTCTGGCAGCCTTAAGAAAAGAATCCAAGCATAAAAGTGAGCATTGTAAAATGTCTAATTAATTTAAACTAATCTAAGTTTTTTTTTATGTTAGTTATGCGTTCTTTAGAGATTCCATCTATCCAGACAAAGAAAACATAAACCCGAAGGCCAATGTAGGAAAGCATTTAAAGCCATTGATAACTAGTGGTCTTGCAAAGGATATAATGCATGACAAAATGTTTAAGGTTTTGCAATGGGATGTTGTTGACAAATTCATTTCAAAGAATGCAGTGCCTACCAAGCATATACAGGGCACATTGGACTCCCTTGGAGTTAGTAAAAGAGGTTACTCAGCTATTCAACGGTCTATCTCTTCCATGTTTGTGAAGAAGGGAATAAAGTCTAAGATTTTACCAACAGCTACAAGTGTTTGGAAGGAAAGACTACAGCTCAATAATGAACAAAAAGACTTCATTGGATGCCCATTTCATATTCAAGATATTTATAGCTCACAGGGAACTACTATCAATTATGATGAGTACAACAATATCTTCATGGACCTCACTTTGTTGCAAACTAGAATGGTAGAGTTCTACAATATTACAATCGAAGAGACGGGTGGTGCTCTACATTTTGTTTTGAAGCTAGATGAGTGTGAGATTCTTAAAGAGAAGAAGCTAGAGAAAATTACAATCACATTAATGAATAGGTCTCTTTCCAAATGTCCCACTGATGACCCTTCATACTTCATTGTTCAATAAAAAACAAACATATGGTGGCTTGGTGCATTTCAGGTATTCAAGTTATCTCCAATTTTGCAGGTCTAGCAAGCCCTCTATTGTACCTAAATTTTAGATTTATTTTTCGTATCTCATAAGGATTAATGTTGCAGGTAAAGAAAGAAAACCATGACATTTCATTTTGGGTGTTCCATCAAACCCCTATTCCAGATATCATTGATAGGCAAATGAATTGAGGACAGGTATTGACTATAGATGGGAGAGGAGACTTTCAAGTTCAATGGCATCTTGCAGGTGGCCTCAAAACAGTGAAGTGTATGTATAATTGTGGAATGGGTGCCATGGAAAAGTCTTTATGCTTGTATTGCATGGAGCTTGCAAAGGTGATTGACCCAAAGTGGTGGTGAAAGGCTCCTACTCATCACAATCAAGACTCTAATTTTCGACCAATTTTGGATATACCACTTGTTAATGTCCATATTTGTACAATGCATGGCCTCTGTCGAATTGTAGAGAAGTTGATAAATCTGTACATTGGGTTTGCTTGGAAAATCAAAAAGTCATCTAAATGACAAGTCGCTCTAGAGGCTTTGAAACTAGTTTTGTCAGATATTAGTCTACATGGGGGCAATGTGAAAATACAGCGGGATGAAAAAAGTTCTACCAATGAGAAAGATGTACCCTACAAACCATCCATAGGTGGGGTCAAGGCACGCCGTTTTCTATCTAAACCTCAAGGTATGAAAGATGTGAAGCTAACAAAGCGAGGGAGAGTATATCACTCTACCTACATTAGCAAAGTTGAGTATATGCACTGAAAAAAACTTCATTTAGCAGTGAAATACCAAGAGCCAACAACTCGCAATGCAAAGGGTGATGTGTGGCGTTCCATTGACACGTTATTTCAAGTGTGTGAGAATGATGATTGGTCACAAGATAATCTAAGCAAGTTTAAACAGAACCTTCAGCTACTTTAAAAATCCATCAAAACAACATGGACTTACACTCAAATCACTCATTACATGGTAAATTTAAAGAACCTCAGATAGTTTGAGTACTAAGTTTGTGTTTAAATTTTTAAATAATTTTTTTGTTTTGCAGCACATTATTTTTAATCATTTGCCATACTTCATCCATAAGTATGGGAATCCATGTATATGGAACACCCAGGGCCTGGAGAAGTCTTATTACATGGCTAGAAATGCCTACTTCAGACACATACAACATGGAGGCTCTTGAAATAAGGCAAATAGTCTGAAGAAGTTATTTTAGTGGTTTTATTGCAGAATCATTCATCGCATGCAACAAAAGCAAGTATTGGCCTCTTCAGCAACCGTACAAGCAATCAAACATTTTCAGCTTCAGAAAAGAAAGCGAGCAGACGCATTCAACAATTCAAGTGCTCTTGAAAGTCAAATGAGGTGGAGGGAGACAATGCAATATGCCAATCATCGGTGGAACAAGAGAGTTAGAGTTTATATGATCGGATGTACCACAAATGCCTATAGAATTAAATTCAATATGTACCACAACTATTTCAACCTTTTAATGATTTGCAAATATCATTTGGAACCTCGCCCTTGTAATTGATCATTAAATGTTTTCCATATTCTAAGATTTCAGTAGGGTTTTCTTTCCCTAAAGATAATTCCATTGCTGTGTATGTGTAGTAATATGCTTCACGGCCCTCAGTATATCCTGGCGAGTAACCAAAATATTCTCTCCCAAAAACCTTGTCGACGAGGATAACTTTGTCAGCATTTTGTGGCAGCATTGGATCACCTAAGAAGCGAGATAATGTCTTGAAAGAATAGGTTGCATTATTCCCCTCTTGTGGCATTCCATTGTGGAAGATTAGGATGGGTGCCTCATATAAACTAGAAAGATATTGTCCTAGAGCTGCATTCCTACCAAGGAACTGTCTTCTTCAACGACGAAGAAAATCGTCCTTTTCAGCAATCCATGACTGTAAACAAAACAAGTGTTTGTGTATGTGAGAGAGAGGGAGAGATGTGGGGGGGGGGGGGGGGGGGGGGGGGGGGGGCAAGATTTTATACCATGAAACTCTCATCTTGCAAGAAAAGCTCATCCGTCCATAGGTTGACTGATGCAGTTGACTCCTGCGCCCTGGTCGCTTAAACCAATCCTCCATATCATATTTACTAGTCGATGGCTCAAGATTATTTCAAATAGTTTGAAATGTAGCTTCATCAAGAAGGCCTTCTTTATACTTTTCTGCCTTTTAAAATTAGAGTTTAAGGCAGTCCAGTGGGTTACTGGAGATCTCCATTGCCTCGTCATCACTACTATCATTTGAAACAAATCCATTCCTCTCCTCCTGATACTTGGAGATAGTGGCCAGTGCAAAGTCCTCCTTCAAACAAAAGATACTTTTTATATATATCATAAAGGAAATTGTATGACCTATCTCCAAATTTAAACTCTGGCACTCCTGGTAGCATTAAGGTGGCTTGCCGCTCACTGAAACCTGACACATCTAGAGGTAGCTTGATATCTGAGCTTTTCACTAAGAGAAGATTGCTTCGTTTCACCTCTTTTGCTTCTTCTTCAAGATCAATGGATTCCTCTATCTCTGTCACTTCAATATATTCCTCATTCTTTTTCATCTTCTGGTAAATCGTGTTCCTCCATGACCTCCTTAGGATCTTTCATAAGATTTGTAAATAATCCATTTAAGAATTTTAGAAATCCAAAGGATTCTTGAATCAACTTGCACTCCCGTTCATGTAAGCTGCACCAATGGGGCTTGTACATAAGAGGTAGTTGATTATACTTCTTGTAAGACTGTCTTTTAGGATCACATTCTTTTAAATGGACTACCACCATTTCACCCAACATTAACCCTACCCTCTTGAGTCTGAAGCTCAACCTTCTCGTTCCAGCTTCAAGTGCTCACTCTGTTCAGCTATAAACACATCAAGATTAAATGGAGCATTAAAAATGCAGGAGACCAAGTCAAACTTATCACCAGTCCCAGACGTAACTGCAAAATATAAAATCCTTTCATTAATCATTGTAGGGTCTTCATAAATAACCACCTCTTTTTTCTTTTGGATTGTTGCAACACATTGGGCACTCTGCAAAGTAGGTGCTAGAAAATCCACTTCTCTCTTAAGTGAGTTCGGTAAAGTAAATTTTGGAGTAGAAGGGGACTCCATTTTGACAGATGGATCAGTATCAGGCTCCTCCAAACCTAGTGCAGGCTCCTCCAAACTCAGGGAAGGCTCTGCACCAGATATATCAATGGGTTCTGTGAAGTCTACATTCCTCTTCATTGATGTTTTTAACAATCGTGGCAGTCTTCTCGGAACGTTTGCTTGGCCAAAGATGCGCTCAGGATCTATTTTCTGCCTCTTCTTCCTATGTGATCTTAATCCTGCCATTTATTTCATACTCACAAATAGAAGTTTCATCAAACATAAATAAAAAGAAGAGCACCATACGATCATATAGGTTTTGAACAAACTATAGCTAGGTGTCTCACATTTATTCCCAACTAATCATATAGACAATAACATAATATGATTAGCATGGATAGAATGCAAAACTGCTTTATAGTTGTGAAGAGAAAAAACCATACAAGTGGATCACAGCGCGCAGAGTACATAAACAGAAATCCACAGAGCTATTGGCGCGCCATGATCCACTTAATGGGCTTTCATACAATGGAATAGCTACCAAAACATCAAAGAATATTATTCTCCAAAAAAAACATTTGTACAATTTCAAAAGAGGATCACAGCGCGTGGAGTATGTAAACGAACATCCACAACACTACTGGCGCGCCATGATCTAATATTGGTTGGTGAAATGTTAAATGGTCTTTTACATTTTTAAGCACAATTCCTAGACACAACTAAACTATGGACCAAATGAAAGTGAAGAGGTTGACTTTACCTTTGCCAAGACTCGACATTGCTTTTGGAGTAGAGATTCAAGATTGGGAATGTTGTTTTGGGTCTTCAAGCTTTTGATTCCTGCACCTTGAAGGAGGCAGAGGCCTTCTTAAGTCTCTCTCTCTCTCTCTCTCTCTCTCTCTCTCTCTCTCTCTCTCTCTCTCTCTCTCTCTCTCTCTCTCTAGCCTCTCTCTCTCTCTCTCGAGGTCTATAATTAGCTTCACCAATATGATTTATATTCTCCCCTTGATCTATCCTATCATCACACGAGTTATTCTCTCTCTCTCTCTCTCTCTCTCTCTCTCTCTCTCTCTCTCTCTCTCTCTCTCTCTCTCCCCTTTTCATGCAATAATAGACATTATCGTTAGCATTTTTAATGAAGCAAGCCGAATATTATTGTACACGTGTTACAAGGACATGCATTAAATGGTTGGTACGACCACAATAAGTAATTTTTAACAATCGAAAAATACGTATACTATTTATGGTAACAAATGCACACTTGGATTCATGATGAGAGAGAGAATGAAATAGAGAGAGAGAGACCTACCACCGAGAGAAACTCTGCAACTAAGACGCAAAGCTCCTTCAAGTGTTTTCTTCCAATTTAATTCCACCAAGAGAGGTATTTCCAAAGTGTTTGTTGAAGTAGAAGAGAGAGAGAGAGAGAGATAGATAGATAGATAGATAGATAGTTCTATTATCGTCCTGGGAGGTCAAATATGACCTATGGGACCAAATGAACATGTCACGTGGTGTGAGTGGCGTTCATAAGTGACTCTCGATGCTCAAAAATGGCTGAAATGAGCGTCGCAATAGAGAGTCCACATCGTGGTTGGGAGAGGAAGGTATGTAGGGAGAGATCATGGTTGAATATATGGGGAAAAGAGGACCTAATGTGGTCAAAAGATGAGCACTCAAGTAGTGTGTGGTACTCACTCTCTCACACTTGACGAGGGCATAAGGTGCAAAGTCAATGACACTCCTCGCTACTGCCCCAACGTCCTGTCTCACAGCGTAGAGAATGGGAGCTAAGCCGAATGGAGGCAATGGTGCGGATCGCACTCAACGGGATGGGCTCAAGGATGTAGGAATGGGTTCGGTTACCTCGTTCCGAGAAGAAGAGAGATTTGTAGTTTGGGGCAACGTGTGTGGTGTAATGGCTAAAGCGAGAACCTCCGGATTTCTCCCAAGCCGTGATACATTGGCGTTGTAAGAAGGCCTCATTAACTTGGGAGTCGATCGACGCATCCTTGACCAAGTGACATGCATCCCATCTTCCAAACCATTTCTTGACATCAAGCATCCACCCCAAACTTAGTATTTTGCTCTTGCATGTCTTTTGAACCATTTGACTTGCTTCATATGCGATTCTAGGAAGTCGATGCAAAGGGCTACGTTGTGTCTTACGCATGTACTCCACAATCCTTTGCATGCCCAAGACCTCAATGGGAAGCAATCCGGACTCAAGAAGTAAGAGCATGTAGGGTGTTTGTGTCTTGACTTGGAGAAAGCTGGTGAGAAAACGCTTTTGGACATTCTCAAACTCTTTCCAAGTAGACTTCCCGATGCTTCCACCCCACACCTCCACTCCATAAAGAAGCACCGGTGTCACCAATGTGTCAAAGAGGTACTTTTTGAGAGCCCAACACTTGATCTCTCCTGCATTGCACATGTTCTCAAATGCATAATAGGCCCTCTTTCCGGCTTCCAAGCGACGCATTGCACAATCCTTCCATTTATGATTGGATGGAACCTCAAGGCCAAGGTACTTGAAGTGATCTACCACTTCAAGTTTCTCATTGTTATATAAAATGCATGGATTTTCATCATTGAGGGTCTTTACAAGCATAACCTTGGTTTTGGATCCATTCACGATCAGCCCACTATGTAGGCAAAAGCGTTCCAAGACACTCATAAGCTTTTGTGCATCTTCTAAGGTATGTGCCAAGAGCACTACATCATCGGCATAAAGCAAAAGCATGATCACCGCATTTCCAATCTTAACCTCTTCTATGCCTTCTTGCTGCATAAAGTCAAGAACCATGCATTCCAATTCATCAATGAGTAGCCCAAAGAGGGTTGGGGAAAGTGGGCATCCTTGTTTGACACCAATAGTGCTTGCAAAAAATTCTGAAATTCCATCTCCCATACGTAATCGACATATCACTTTTTGGTAGATGCGAAAGACTGCATGCATAAATTCTCTCGGCACTTGAAGGCTTTACATACGTCTCCAAAGATTTCCTCGCGGTACCATGTCAAAAGCTTTCTTGAAATCCACAAAGCAACAATACAACTTTTTTCCTTTCAATCGAGACGCTTCCATAAGAACTCGAAGAGTGACAAGGTGATCAATAGTGCTATGATGCTTTCGAAAACCTGCTTGGCCAAGTGCACGTTTGCCATTCTTTTCAGCCCATTCACTTATCTTCATCTCCATGATACATCCAAATAACTTTGCCATTAAAGAACCAACCATTATAGTGCGATAGTTGTTCACATTGTTTACATCTCCTCCTTTGTGCAAAGGTTTGATCCAATTTGCACTCCAATCATGAGGCATGCCATACTGAAGTGCAAGGTTAAACATATCGCATATCCAATATCGTGTTTTCTTGCTTGTCCATTTAATCATTTCAGCCTTGACACCTTGAAGGTCACCTGCCTTACGAGTAGCAAGTTTCTCAAGCGCGCGGCATACATCTTCAATGGTAAAGAAGGGAGACATAAACGGAAGGGAGCTACAACACTCCATCTTATCAACATTGGGTTGCTCATAGAGATTCTTACAATGCATATACATATCCTCAAGAGTCAAGTCACCAAAGCTCTCAACGCGCTTGCCTTTTAGATTTTGCCAAAACTTGCCACATGCATGTGCTTTCTCTTGTGCTAAAAGAAGTTGTTTTTCGACTTCCCACCTTCTCCTCTTCTTTTGAACAAGTGCTTTGTATGTGTGTGAACATTCCAAGTAAACTTCCTTGTCTTTGATTGCATCCAATCTTAGCAAGTGTTTTCGGACTTGACTACATTCCATGTCAAACCATTTCTTCTTGGTGCTACCCTTCTTAGACCTTTTGCAAGACATGTGTTTCACCGAAAAGCATTCCTTCGTACAAGAGAAAATTACTTCTTTGAAAACTTTCCACTTGCATTCTAATGTTGGGCTCTCTTGATGCTCTATCATGCTTAACATTTGGTCCACCATATCAGCATATATAAGTGCTCGTTTGAAGTCTAGACGTAGGTACAAATGATTCACATCATGATTGGAAGCTACATGCTCGGGCCGTTTACCACACTTGAGGTCAATACATAACATCCTATGATCCGATTCCGGATTCCATTCACCAAGTGTAAAGCTTTGTATGCATTCTAGAGTGGCTTCCGAGAACAACATATAGTCAATCACGCTAGCACTGTTGTGCTTTCTACATGTAAAGTCATTGGTGCCTTGCCATAGAGATACACCATTTGCAATGAGCATTCCGGTACTATTGCACATATGTATAAGTGACTTTCCATAGTGATCCACTTCTTTTGCATCATTAGAACTTCGATTATACATGTATGAGTCATCCATTCTTCTTGAGACATGCGGCATGTCTACTTGTTGTGTGTCGTGTTGTAGCATATTTGTGCGAGCATTCATGTCTCCAAAAACAATGACTTCACCTTGATCCTTGTAATGAGCAATGTCTTCCTCTAGTTCAACAAAGGGCTGATCTCTATCCATATTCAAGCAAGCATAAAAGTTGGAGTCATAGTGAGGAATGTAGCAACCGGCCACAAACATGACTTGACCATTAGGTGGGCTGATTTTCATCCATAAGTAGCGTTTATACTTATCTTCTTTGACAATGGAAACATCTTTCAAACCCTTTTTGGTCATACATGCTACGCCTCCTTGGCCTCTTCGTTGCTTTGCATTTTTGGCCCACATCAAAGAATGCACATCGTATTTGTCAAATCCAAGAATTCGTTGCGCATCATGCTCCCATGTTTCAACAAGAAGTATCACATCGGAGTCATTGGTAAGCTCATCAATGCCAATTCCCGCATTCCATGGATACCCGTTACAATTCCAAAAGCTTATTCGCAAGCGTGAGTTGGTCTCATAGATCATGTGTCCCTATTTGTTGGGTGGACTTGCATCCTCCTCAAGTGGCTTCTCTTCATGAGATGATACCTTAACCTTCTTGCTTCTTTCCTCATATGCTTTGCGACGTACATTTTGTTGCATAAGAGTGCGATCCTCATATACATTACAACCCGTTCCTTTGAGGTAGATCCAACCATTGTCAAGGATGATCTTTCTCTTTACCTCATTAGCCATGGTACATACAATAGGTCTTTCTCCCGAGCGAGGGACTCCTTGTTTTCCAACTCGATGTGCACCATAAGCCATGATTCCTGACATGCCAAAGTGTGTAGCAAAAAACTCTTCAATAGCAACTGCAAGAGATTGGGGTGTTTCCATGCTTTCCTCCTTGATTCCACGAATGACGATGTTCTTTGAGCGTTTTTGTCGTTCGTGCAATTCTTGAGTGTCCACATTCTCTACATTCTTTGCTTGGACAACGGCTTGCGTGATAGGAGATGTAGAAACCACATTATCCTTACATATATCAGCCCATGATTTGGATGCATTTCTCATCTCACATACATCATGTCGTATTGTATCTATTGTTTCCTCTTTCAATACATGATCACTCTCAACTTTGCTCAAGCGCTCTTTCAATACATTCATGTCAACAAGAGAGCGTTTACATTCTTGAACTTCAGTCTCAAGATGCATCAAGCGTGTTGTTTGCATTTCAAGAACCTTCTTGAGGTGCTCATTCTCCACAACGAGAACTCTTAAAGTACCATTCTCCATTGCAAGTGCGCGCAACTCTTCACCTTGTTTGTTGACAGTTTCTTGTAACGAGATCAAGTAAGCCATGATCATTGCTTCTGTTGTTGTAGATGATGTGGTTAGATTAGCATCCAAATTCCTTGGAGATTTTGCATCATTCTCCATGGCGAGTGTGGCTTTTCCACCCTTGCGAGTTTTGTCTGACATTGCCTTCAAGTCGGCAACAAAAACGCAAAGTTTTGACAGTTTTTTCAGTTCTGAGATTTTGTTACAGCAAAGCCTTCCATTATACAGAAAAATTATGTCTTTACATCAATGCGTAGAGGGCTTCGTGCTCTTCGATTGAAGCTATAGATCACCTAAATCGGAGTTCGGATGAGCAAGTTATGGTCAAAAGAGTGAACTGCTGTCTACTAGGTCAAAAAACGGCTGTGAGAGAGAGAGAGAGAGAGAGAGAGAGAGAGAGAGATAGTGTTTTTGATTGCTTGCTTGGTTTGAAAGAGGAAGATACATAGAGAGAGAGAGAGAGAGAGAGAGAGAGAGAGAGAGAGAGAGAGAGAGAGAGAGAGAGGGAAGTCATGACATGGAGCACGGCACGTAATGGACTGTTTTCTTTACTCAATTTTGAGCCCGTGCACCATGATCCATACAAAGAGAGAGAGAGAGAGAGAGAGAGAGAGAGAGAGAGAGAGAGAGAGAGGGGGGGGGGGGGAATACAAGAAGTGGATCACGACGTGCAATAGGCTACTATCCCTTCTCAAAGTTGAGCCCGTGCGCCATGATCCATAGAGAGAGAGAGAGAGAGAGAGAGAGAGAGAGAGAGAGAGAGAGAGAGAGAGAGAGGAGAGAGAGAGAGAGAGAGAGAGAGAGAGAGAGAGAGAGAGAGAGAAGGAGAGTAAGAGAGAGAGTGAGGGGTAGGGGGTAAATTCCACCTTGGAGTAATTAACAAAGCACTGAAACCAATGTCTAAAACTAGAGAGGGATGGTTAGACGGATAGTTAGGGTATCCATATGGGTGCCAACCATTGTAGCCATGTGGAAGAGGTGGCGGGGAAAACACCAAATGAAAATAAAGCGGGGGGGGGGGGGGGGGGGGGGATATATATATATATATATATATATATATATAGAGAGAGAGAGAGAGAGAGAGAGAGAGAGAGTTAGGGATTTCAAGAATTGGTGCACGGCGTGTGGTAGGCTATATTCTCCTTGCAACTTTTAGCCCGCACGCCGTGATCCACACAAAGAGAGAGAGAGAGAGAGAGAGAGAGTTAGGGATTTCAAGAATTGGTGCACGGCGTGTGGTAGGCTATATTCTCCTTGCAATTTTTAGCCCGCATGCCGTGATCCACACAAAGAGAGAGAGAGAGAGAGAGAGAGAGAGATCCTTTGCATTTTTCTCTTAGAGTGGAATGGCAAGAACAAAGGCAACAACAAGGAAGGCAGGGAAAGGACTAGGGCTTGCAACAAAGAAAGCATGTGGAAGGTTTGCTAGTAAGAAGAAAACTTCAGGTAAACCAATGAAGATATTGAAGGGACCAAGAATGAAGAATATTCAGAGAAACATCAAGGCAAATTTGTGAGGAAGCATGTGCTGGTACAATGAGATGGAAGGATGTTGCCCTGCTCTGTCTTCAAGAAGTAGCATAAGATTTTTTACTAGAGTATTTTAATGATATGACCATTGTTGCTTCTTATGCTCACCGGGTGACAATAATGGACAAGGACAGTGAGATTCTCAAGAGAGTACGTTGGAGATACGATAATCTCCTTATCCCTAATGAGTTTATTGACCCCAAAATGAAGGATATATTGCTAATACCACCAGGCTGACGGGATCATGGGGTTAAGATTCATGAGGTTACTCATGGTGTGAACACCAGAGCCAGAGCTGAGCAAGAAGAAAGACGTCACCTCGAAGCAGAGAAATTAAAGAGGATAGAAACTGCTGCTGCTGATGAAGAGGCCCAGAGGACAAATTATGGGCAAGTTATCACAGACTTAAATAAAAGAAACAATTATATTTTATATTCCATGAAAGAAGGATTGTTAGCAACCATTCCCCTTGCTGATGGTACTAGGCAATTAGCTATGAATTTTGTTGATATTGGGATTTTGAAAGATCCCAATGCACAAATTACAAACTCTATTGTTTATTTATGCCTAAAGTAAGTGCTCTTCTCTACCTTTAAGATCCTCTTTTTGGTACTTGGTCTCTAATTAAATCCTTGTTTTTCATTGTAGCTTAATAAAGATCCAGCTCCCTCAACAAACCGATACTAAAATATATGTTTTAGATCCACAGTTGTCTGTGCCACTCCAAATAAAAAACACCCCTCATGGCACATCGAGGAGATGGTTTGTCCACTGTCCAATGCTTCAAGTCACAACTTTGGTGTTGCCATACGAATCAAATAATCATTGGAGCCTTGTATGCATTGAACTGGACAAACAAGTGGTATGAACTATCAACTCCATACAAGGAATACATTCAGAGATAAAATTGTGAGTGTTGATAAAACCTTGACTGTTTATTTGGGCTATGGTTGATGAACTCAATATTGTTAATAACAAACAACCTTCACTGTTCATGATGTGTAAAAATATTACTTCATGTCTATGGAAGGCTTTGTGGAAATCATGAACTCTACAAGTCAACCTTTAAAGCTTTCAAAGTGCCTAATCAGACAGATCCATATTTCTGTGGTTGGAGATGTCTTCTCCATGCAGAGTACATACTACAAAGTTTTTTTTCTTTGAATCCATTTATGTCAAGGGTATTTCCTTGATATTTTTTGGACCAACTTGGTGCTATTATTAATTAAAGTATTGACCACAAGTTAACCTAGCTTTGCAAAATGCTGTGGAAAATTATACCTTGGAATATTTACAAAGGTACCGCGCTTCAATGATTCAACATCTACTATCTCTTTCAAGACCAAGAGTTTTAGATGCAAAAGAAAATTTTGTTGACGACCATATAATAACTATAACAATGACCAGTGATGAGGAAGTCATGCCTGTTTCCACCACTGGAAATCCAATCCCTAAAACTAACCCCATATTAGAGGAACAAACACCGTTATGCTTTGCAGTTGGAGCGGCTGAATCCAAAGTTGGGGTTGATCAATGTGAAGTAGACCAAGCCCTTGAAAATGCAAACGTAAAATGCTCCTCAGAGCCAAGGAATGCAACAAAGGTTCTAGGCCAAGTACAGGAGGATAAGGAAGTGCCTATTATTGTGGCATAGGATGCAACACATGATCAATATGAGGGAGTCCAAGCTCCTATAATTGCTGATGTGAAGAGCTCTTCAGAGCCGAGAGAAGATACAGAGTGTCTTGACTATGTACAGGAGGAGGCCAACATTGCAAATCAAAGCCAGGAATAGACAACAGAACAGGTTAACCATTTGACCATGGAAACACAAGAGTCCTCTACTGCACAACCACAAGAGGTGGATACCCTTGGCAATCAAAGGGAACATCGACACTCAACAACAGAATGTCAACATTAGAAATGACCAGTATGGACTCTTGCTTCAAGTAGATATGGTTGTTCCGGTAATATCCATTGTACTTAAATAATATACTCTTTTTTGTTTCTAACTACTTATATGTATGCACACAATGATAGCAAAGACTAATTATCTTAGATCTCAATGGAATTTTGTTGCTACGACAACCGTACAGTGTACATACAGAGTTCTCCAATTTACATAGTTTTCATTTGGGAAATCTCAGAGTAGTAATTCAACTAGGCACAAAGGAATTTTTTAATTTTTTAATTCCACGGTTTAGGGTTGCTATTTGGTCTTTAATGCAGGCCCAAAACTTGAATCCCTTTGTTACCATAGTTTGCAATTTGGCTGAAATTCGGAGATCGAATTTTTATTTTGTGTATAGTCAAAGAAATTGTAATACCATTGCGGGACATTTCCACCCAACTAAAGCTAATGTACCACTTTTCTACAAGACCTTTGACTAGATCAATGTGCCTTATGATGCTCTCAATACTTTATTGATTGATGACACACCACATAAGGGTTTACTTAATCCACCTGACACTACTATTTCCCCACCTTCATTTGAAGGGAATCTTCATGATTTTTACCTAGAGGACATTTTGGTCCCATATCTGGAAGGAATGTACTTAAGCCCATTGAGCACATCGGAATTTGTACTTACAAATGTACTTAGTAATTCATTGTTTATACATTAAATTGATATTTTCTACCTGTCTATGTGTTTCAAATACTGAGAGAGAGAGAGAGAGAGAGAGAGAGAGCCTTGAGAAAACACTTGATATTACGATTAAACTAGTCAAAAAAGTTACATTTCGTTGAAGCCATTTAGGCTACATTACATGGGCACAATTTGAATACGGCCAGAAAGATCTCCACACAAAAAATGCTTCTCCCTTCGTTGCATTACTCTTCGTCCGCCCAACAAGAAATAAAAGTTTATGGAGTCAATGTCGGCAATCTCCTCCACTATGTCATGTCGAAATGGCAAAATATTGCATTGCTACCTTATTGTAATTACTGTCATAAGATTTAGGTCTTTTTCCACCACTTCCACGTCTGTGACAGCATTGTTTGCCAAACTTGCTGCCTCTTGATCCATAGGCACATAGCAACCTTCAACAATGTGAGAACGCTTGTACCAAAAGGAGATTATTAATGTCTGTGTTGCAAGCATATACTTGAAAATGAAAGTTTCAAGAGCAATATCGCAACATATGCCATATGTTTCTTTCACATACCAGCCTCAATCAAGAAGCTTATCACACAAGAGGGAATCAAATGATTTGCAGAGCAGCATAGTTTTAGCAACATGTACTTTGCAGGTATGAACTAACTTAACAAAGAGACCAATAGGATAGAAATTTGCAAGTTTCACAAATTTAGTGGGTATAGAGTTTTGGAGAGACCTCTGAAGATCCCTATAGAGCCTGCTCCTCAATGCCTCACTCATTGTTGTGTTGGGAATGGGCCAATCCATGGAGTTCCAGTTGGTTGTTAGTAAAACCTTCACCAACACTCCTCTCTGATTCCTTTGATTGAGTTGGTAGAAATGGTCATAGAAGAAAATACCCTCGTCTGCAAGGATTTTGCTAGTTCTATCAGCATATTGCAAGACCCCAATATGAGCATGGGTCACAGAGATGAAACCTATAATGCACTCTAGTGGCTCCCATTCCTCATATGAGGAAGGATAAACATTTGTGAATGTAAGAGAGTAGAAATAAATACAAGCATCTATATAACCTAATTATATATCTGTAATAAGAGAAGAAAAAACAGATTCACATTTGAAATGTAAGATAAGGTTTATAGAGGAGTGCTAAATAATTAACTTACAGTTGCACCGTCGATTATGCATCATGGAGACATTTCCTCCATTAGAAATCACATCAGAGTGAGTGAAAACATGTTGAACAAAGACTTATTTCACAGTATTTTACCAAACTCGACTTTGAAATCCAGAACTCTTGCTTTCCATGCAGAATGAAACATATTTGTTTCTTTCGAGCTTTTTCTCCTTCTTGGATACAGAAGAACCCAAGAACCTTTGCTTATCCTCTGCTCTTGCCACCTATTATCTGTAGTGAGAGAGTTTGAGATTGAGATAGTGCTTATGCTACTACATGGTCTTCTTGGCACACTAATGGTGAGCAACCTCTAGAACTTAATCTTGGGCGGATAGAAGATGAATCCATAGGTATAATGGAGGGAGAATGAGTTTTGAAAGCCTTTCATAAAGGTAGTGGATATCTTTTAATGAAGGGAGAGAGTTAGCTATCAATCAGTAGTGAGGTGTCAGCAACTTGACGGCTACTGGCAGTGGGTCCTACTTTGAGAGACAAGGAACTTACCTTACGAAAATGGACAAAACTCAATATTTTAAAATATTTTCTTTCATTTTTGTGTTATTTTCCATGCATTTCTACGTTACGTAAGGTTGTTGCTCATTGGCGGCGCCTTCTTTTCTCTCTCTTCAATAAGGCCCTCCAAATGACCTCCAAAATTTCCTAATGACATCTAATGTGGAACTTGGAAACACTACTTCTTCATTTACTTTCAATGGTGCTTTTTTTGGAGACAGCTTCTTTGAAACAATTGTGGTTGATTCTTGAGGTATGTCAATGATGACATATTCTTGTGGTTTCTTTCCTTTCCTCATTGGTGCTCTTGCATCATGATTTGTGACATGGGTGTTTGTCTCACCTTTTCTAATTTCACACTCACAAGTTTTACTAGCTTCCTTTTACACCTTTATCATAAAATAGGAAGCTATGCCATATCCATCCTCATCACAAAACTTTGTAGGCGTTATTTCATTTATACACATATCTAGAGTAGCCAGTATCTGATCGCATCTAAACGGTCCAAACAAATGTTTTGGAATTGGCTCTCAAACGTAATCATTATACTCTATGGATCTCTCTAGGATGCAAAATCTTCTTTCATCAAGATCCCAGATTGGGACGCTGCCAACATCCAAATATACTCTTTATTGTGCATCCATGCCGGTATTTCTTTTTCATGGATCATTGTTGAGTCAAATTCCTCTACATGATCTTGACTCACATCTCTATAGTTGTGGTCTTTTATGCTGATCCTTGACACGTAACATCCTTGTGCCACAAGTGAGGTGGTCATAGCCCTAATCTTGCACCATCTTTAGTTGACGGCATGAATGGTCATCCTAGAATGAAAGCAAAGTTATTGATGTTTCCAACATCCACTACTGCAAAGTTATGCTCGTACTCAATTTTGCATGATGATCTATTCAAGTATACCCACAGGTCTCTCTATAAATCCATCTTCAAGTTACAGTTTCATTCGTGTTTTTTTGAGAGCTGGTCTACCCCATTTTCTCCATATTTCTTTGGTCGCTATCATGGCCACTCCCGCCCCACTATCAAGTATAGCAATGGTTCTCACTCCCCGGTGCTCTAGTGGCAAGGTGGTGTTTTCCTCTTCTCCTTCACAATTATCTCCCACCTTGCTGTAAGAGGAATATTTAATCCCATCTTCTCTATATTTTTGCTCACTTCTCCCCATATATGTGGTTTGATTTTTAAAAACTTTGAGTAATCGTGCATTGTATAGGAGAGGACCTAAGTTCATGTAGGCTCTTAGTACCCATAATTTTTTCTATGGCTTTCCACTGAGCTGGGTCCACTTTAACCTCAAATTTTATTTCATGAACTCCTATGAAAGATGGCAAAGTCTGTCTAGGCCATATGGACCTTAGGGGATACAACCATTGCCACCACCACCAAGATACCAAATAGGCATGAACAACGTGGCTCAAGGGGGATACAAGCCTCAGTTTTGGGTCAGCAACCTCCTCTACCACAAGAAATTTGAGTGATTCTTATGTACACATAGTCTATAGAAATACTTGCGAGCTAGAGAATGCTACTACCAACTTCATATTATGAAGACCCAAGTGAAACTTGTGAGAGATAACCCAAGAGTAATGTGTATGTTGACAAAGTCATCCTTCTTGGATTAGTATAGATGATGCTGCACAACCATCATATATTACACAACCAACGAAAAATCATTATATGGTGGAAGAGAACACCTTCATGCTAATAGCAAACCAAAACTATAAACCTAGGGGTTATCCTACTAGGGCAGGCGAGTCAATGGGAGCTCCATACGCATCCCAATAGGCACGTCAATGCTATGAATGTGGAGGTGATCATTGGGCAAGGTGTTGTCCACATAAGGGTGAATATGTAAAGATTTTTGGATATTGCAATGAACGTGAAATTAATCATGTTCTTTAGGAATATCCAAAAAATCCTAATAACAAGGGAATAGAAATGATGGCTATCCGATTGTATTTTATTGTACTTGATTGGATTAGAAACTGAGCCTACAATTTGAGTAAATTTGGTGACTAGAGTTCAAGCTCAAGAAGCTACCAAAAGGAAATGTAATGAGAGCATATCGACGAGGACTCAAAGAAAATCTTGGAAAGCTAAACAATTTGAGTAGATTTGGTGACTAGAGTTCAAGCTCAAGAACCTACCAAAGGTAAACCTGATGAGAGCATATCAATGAGGACTCAAAGAAAATCTTGGAAATCTAAACAAGACAAAATTAAATCCAAAAGGATAAAAGAGAAAATTGCCTTAGAAATAGAGATGCAACATACCAAATAGTAGTTAAAACAAGAAAAGGAAAACAAGGAGCAAACAGAAGGAGTGGTGTCATCCAAGACATCGTAGGGAGGTTCACTTCTGGTGGATATGGTTATAGAACCTTTAAAGGCTCTACTACAATTTTATCTTGCCCAAATTGAAAAAAAATCAAACACTACAACAAAAATAGCTGACATATCCGCATCCAAAAATTGTGAAACAAAGATTTGAAATGTGCAAAAGGCTCATAGAGACAGCTCAAGCTCTAATGGAGCCAAAGAAACAAAACATCCTTAACTAAGAAGTATTAATCCACAAAAGGTATGGGGAACATTCAGCCAAGGAAAATGGAACACGTGATCAAATGAGACCAGAGACTGGAACACCATTGAATAATAGGGTAGTGGCATAGATTACTTAAAGTCACAAGTGATGATACCAAGTTCTAAAGTAGAAGAACCTTGGCCATAAGCCTTATGGGAAATAAGAAGGAACAAGAAGGATGGTAGTGTGACTTTCAATTCTACACCTAACATTGAGATCAACATAGATCATAAGTTTTACCCAGTAAATATACAATCCATTAGGAAGCGGATGGGGATCTAGGAGGGCCTCTTTATTTGCCATGAGATTATAGAGGTGATTAAGATTTTGACAAATTGATGCACGCCATGAAATTTTCAAAGTTATGGAAGGCATTTTTGTAGTAGCATTTTTGAAGTGAACAGGTTCATGAAAGTTGACTCTCATCTCTTATTTTACATACAATATCTTGTGACACTCGCAAGGGCTCTTCCTCTTCAACAAGGTCCACAACCATTGTAGGAAATGATCCAAAATCTCCTAAGTGTGGAGATAGCAACACAACCACTCAACCAACGACATCAAAAACCATGATCATGGCATACTTGGTAGACGGTAAACAAACAAGGTGAAGACTTAAGGGCACTTACAATCGAGAATGGCACGCTTAGGGTTCTTGTGGTTCAGAATGAAAATCTCAAGAGGACACTTGAGATGCAAACAACATGTTTGGCAAAGTTGAAGAGGAAGTCAAGGAATGTAAACTCTCTCTTGTGGACTTGAATGCTTTGAAGGAGCACATGAGAAAAGTAGAGCATGACCATGTATTGAAAGAGGAGAAATTTGACACCATGAGCCAGGATGTATGCGACATGAAAAATGTATGCACAAATAATTCTTGGGCTGATATATGTGGTAGCAATGTGGTTCCTAATTCCTCCCTCATGCAAGCTATGGCTCAAACAAAGAATGTTAAGAATGTGGATGTGGAGGAGTTGAAGGAACGGGAGCAACGTTTCAAGAACATTTTTATTTGTGGAATTCTCAAAGAGAAGTTAGAGACACCTCCTTCTCTTTTCATTGTCATTGAAGATTTCTTTAGAGCGCACTTTAGCATGTCCGAAGTTATGGTCTATGGAGCACACAGAGTGGATAAGCAAGGAGCTCCTCGCTTGAGAGAACGGCAAATTGTATGCACCATGCCAGATGAGACCAAACGAAAGATTATCCTTGAAAATAGTTGGATCTATTTTAGGGATAAAAAATGTTTTGTATGTGAAGATCGCACTATTAAGCAACAAAACATGTGTTGCAAGGCATATGAGGAAAAGAATAAGAAAAACAAGGAGATATCTCATGAGGAAAATGTGCCCAAGGAGGATCCAAGTCCCTCGAGCAAATAGGGAAGCGTGACCTATGAGGTCGAGTTACAATTGAAAATATGCTTTTAAAATTGCAATGGATATCCATGGAATGCGGGGGTTGGTCTTGATGAACTAACAAGCAAAGCCGATGTTGTACTTCTTGTTGAAACTGGGAGCATGATACACAAAGGATTAACGGCTTGGAGGATTACAATGTACATTCATTGTTGTGGGGAAATAATCTCAAGCAACGAAGAGGGCAAGGAGGTAGCATGTATGATTAAGAAAGGATTGGAAGATTTTTATCAATTGTGAAAGATGACAAGTACAAACGTTATGTATGGCTAAAAATTATGACACCAAAAAGAGCACCCATTTTTGTAGCCGGTTGCTACATTCTTCACCATGATTCCCCCTTTTATGCTTGCATGGATAGAGATCAATCATTTTTTTATTTAAAAGAGGGCATTGCTCATTTCAAAGGCGAAGGTGATATTATTGTATTTGAGGATATGAATGCTCAGACAAAAACATTACAACATGATCCTCAACAATTTGATATGCTATTCAAAGGAGTTGGAGGAAGTTCACTTGTATGATCGTACTTCCATGGATGAGAAAGAGCCGGATCACTATGAAAATTTACTTTTACACATGTGTAATAGCAAGGGTATGCTCATTGCCAATGGTGTATCTTTGTGGAGTGGAACCAATGGATTTACATGTAGAAAACATAACGAAAATAGTGTGATTGACTATATGCTACTCTCCGAAGCCATCATGTATCACATAAAGAGTTTATGTTTGGCCAATGGACCCGTAATTGGACCATCAGACCAACTAAGCATGATAATCTCAGCCAAAGGGAAGAGAAGTTATCACTATGTATGGATTTCAAACGGGCACCATTGTATATTGAAATGGTTGAGCAAAAGTTATGGATGACAAAGCTTCAATATGACGTACCATTAGAAACTAAATGGGAAGCTTTCAAGAAAGTTCTTTGTTCCTGTGCCGAAGCATGCTTTTCCATAAATCATCTCCATGGTATGAACAAAGATAGATCATGCAAAAGGTGGTTGATAAAGAATGTCAAGATGCTCAAAAGTCCTTGATAAAGCTTGATGTAACTATGGACAAATACAACCATGAAAGTCATTTGCATACATACAAGGTATTGATTCAAAAGAAGAGAAGAAGACGGGAATTAAAGCAACAACTTTTTCAAGTCCAAGAAAATACACGTGCATGTGGAAGATTTTGGAGAAACTTGAGGGGCAAGCGGGTTGATAATTTTAGTAACTTGAGTCTTGTGGATATATACACAAATTGTAGGCAATTATATGAGTAACCAAATGCTGAAAATATGTCATTTTATGGTTCACTCCCATGTATGCCCTCTTTTTTTACTATTCAAAATGTATGCAGCGGGCTTGAAAAGTTGGCGCTTGCAAAGCGGGAGATCTTCAAGATCCGGAGATGATCAAATGGATGGGATATTTTATCCATGATTGGATGTATGATATGTTCAACCTTGCCCTTCAAGATGGTATGCCTTATGATTGGAGTACTAGTTGGGTCAAGCCTTTGCATAAAGGAGGGGATGTAAAGAATTTAAACAACTATCAGACTATAATGATTGGGTCTCTTATGGCAAAGTTGTTTGGGTGCATAAGGGAGATGAAATTGAGTGATTGGGCTGAAGAGAATAACAAGCGTGAAAAAGGACAAGCAGGTTTTTGTCGATGCCATAGCACCATTGATCATCTTGTCACTCTTTATGTTCTCGTGGAGGAAAGTCGGTTGAAAGGCAAGCCGATTGTATTGTTGTTTTGTGGACTTTAAGAAAGCCTTTGATATGATTCCACGTAATTATTTGTGGAGAGTTTATGCTTGCGGTTTTTCAAATCTTTGAAAAGGTGATGTGTCAATTGTGCATGGGAAGAGAAATTTCAAAAAGAATTGTAAGCACTATTGGGGTTAAACAAGGATGTCCGTTGTCACCAACTCTCTTTGGTCTATGCATCGATCATTTGTAAAAAATGGTACTTGACTTTACGCAAGAAGAAGGCATTGAAGAGGTCACTATTTGCAATGTGGTAATCATGCTTTTATTGTATGCGGATGATGTAGTGCTACAAGCACATACTTTAGAAGATGCACAAAAGCTTATGGTTGTCCTTGAGAACTTTTGCTTGCATAGTGGGCTAATTGTGAATGAATCCAAAATAAATGTTATGCATGTGAAAACCAACCATAAGGAGAAGCCATGCATTGTGTACAACAATGCGTCCAATCACAAGTTGCATGAATGTGCTATGCGTCGTTTGGAAGCGGGAAATAGAGCATATTATGCATTTGAGAACATGTGTAATGCGGAAAACATCAAGTATTGGGTTCTCAAGAAGTACCTTTTTGATGCACGGGTTCTTCTTTATGGATTTGAAGTGTGGGGAGAGAGCATCTCAAAGTCTACTTGGAAAGAGTTTGAGAATGTCCAAAAGTGTTTTCTTACAAACTTTCTCCAAGTTAAGACACAAACACCATATATGCTCCTACTTCTTGAGTCCGGATCTCTTCCAATTGAGGTTATGGACTACACGATGAAGATGCATCAAATCCCTCACATCGACTTCCTACAATTGCATGGTGAGCAAGCAAAAAAGTTCAAAAGAGGCATAAAAGCAAGATCTTGAGCATGGGATGGATGCAAGACATAAAGAAGTGGTTTGGGAGATGGGATGCATTACACTTCCTACATGATGCTTCAATTGACTCCCAAGTGAATGAAGCTTTTCTACAACGTCAATGTATTATGGCTTGGGATAAATCCGGTGGGTCACGCTTCATACATTACACCACCCATATTTCCCCCAACTACAAAACCATGTTCTTCGCTGAAAGAGAAAACTATACTCACACTTACATGCTTGAGCCTATCCCTTGTCAGCAATATGCACTATTACAACCATTCGACTTAGCTCCCATTCCCTTCGATAAGACACAGGGCATTGGGGCAATGGAGAAGAGTCAAATCAATTGTGCCCATTATGCTCACTGCAAGCTCGAGAGTCTGAGTACCACACACTACTAGAGTGCTCAGCTTTTGGTCACATCGGAACTTGATTCCCTCACATTTTCAGCCATGACTTGGACCTACACACATTTCTCTCCCAGCCACGGTGTGGGCTCTCTATTACGACTCTCATCACCACAATTTTGGATCATTGAGAGTCACTCATCAGCTATATGCATACTACATCACATGTAGCTTTGGTCCCATATGTCATATTTGACCTTCGAGGACGATAAAAAAATACCTCTCTCTCTCTCTCTCTCTCTCTCTCTCTCTCTCTCTCTCACACACACACACACACACACACACACACAAAAATCCGCTCAACCTCAACTTGAGGTATATGCAATCTAAACAACAATGAAAGCATGGAGATGAGAATTTCAACTAGCTACGCATGTATACTCGTGCAAGGAGTTTTAATGTAGTTGCTTCAAGATTATGGTTTACTACATTTGTATTGTGTCACCATTAGTGGCAAGATATGAAGTTATAGTAGGCTCAAGTGAATGGAAGTAATTGGATAGTATGTCATTTAGTGTCTCTCTCTCTTTCTCTCTCTCTCTCTCTCTCTCTCTCTCTCTCTCTCTCTCTCTCACACACACACACACACACACACACACACAATAACGTATAAAGGAGATTTGGCATGCACAAGGAATCTTGGGAGCACATGTGCAAAGTGTTGATGAGATGGTGATGTGCTAGCTCTAAAGGAGAGGGTAACTATTAATGAGGGTTAGGTGCTGCTGTAGCCAACGTGCAACTACACTGCAAATTTGGTGTTAGGGTAATCCCACGCTAGTGGCACCATATGGGAAAGATCTCTAGTCTACTAGGATGGATGAGAATATGACATGGTCCAATAGGAAAAGGATGCAACCTCTCTAACCAATGGATAAAAGGTACCAATCCTATTTAAGAGGCTATCATCTAATTAATCATTTGCACCTCGGGAGGTTCACCGTTCAATACCCCCTATATAATGTGCATTCAAGGGGTATTAAAAAAACCCCTCTTTAACATGTCTAAATGAATATAATGACCCTTTACTTTAGGAAATTCTTCCAAAATTGAATATAAAAATCCCTTATTTTAATGTATCGTTGTTGAATTGCCTAAATTTTTTGTATTTTAAAACCCCTCCTTTTGAACTCAAGTTATACATTAACATGATTACATAGTCACCACCCAAGATTTGCCCTTTGAGCTATCATCATTGTGTCTATACTCTCTCTTTATGCTCTTGCTCTTGGCGTAACCCTAACCCTAAGTTGCAGTTCCCTAACCCTAATAGCAACATGGTAAGCTTAAGGCTTCATCCACCATAGCCTAGCTCACTAACAATGCTTAGGGTTGAGTACCCCAATGCTAACACTTGGGTGATTGCAAGGGCATTGCTTGATGGTGGTAAGTGTATGTGTAGGAATTATGGTACTGAGAGGCTGGCATGTGGCCATAGACAGTTAGAGACACCCATCACATTGAGCAAGTGTTCCATGGATAGCCAAGGATAAAGCTCACAGTGTAGTGGAGACATCAAAAGATAAGGTGCATGTCACAATGGACCCATTGCCCAAAGGACAAGGCCTACAACAAAAGTTGGGCACTACCGTCCTTCAATGCCCATTCAATTATGCTCACTTGAAAATTATACCAGTTCTTCGGCCAAGGCTTGAGCCATAAAGGCCAAGTACACAACATGCAATATGTGTATGTAGTGAAGGCAATGTGGTCGCCTTCCTTAGCTAGCAAGGGTATTGGACATGTGCTCTAAACAAAAAAAATGTTGAGTTGTGTGGTCTCTCTCTCTCTCTCTCTCTCTCTCTCTCTCTCAAATCAATGATGCCTCCTTAACCTTTTGCCTCTTATGACGTAAAACTCTCTCTCTCTCTCTCTCTCTCTCTCTCTCTCTCTCTCAAATAAAGGATGCTTCCTTAAATATTTTGCAATTTTTTGTTTCATGCTTGAAAAATCATATATACTCTTGACTTTTCGAAACCGTTGATAAGAGCGAGCGAGACCCACCATAGGTGGGTTGCAGGAGCTCGTATTGATAGCATACCTATTGATGCTTCCATTAATCATTGTGCAGTCCCGATGGTGTATCTCGGCGAGGATGGATACATAAACGCCATTGGAATTGGAAAATTCATACCCGAGGCTGCGTAAATGAACGCAGTAGCAAAGCTGGGTCAAGGCACAAACAGCCAAGTCGGGTCTTGGTGGTCGCTTGCCATCACTACCTGACATGACTCCGCCATCGAGAGGTTAACGTTTTTTGGGAAAGGGCCGTTGCAACCTCTTGAGGGTTTTAGTTAAATTACGGTCTGCTTGCCATCGTGGTGGAACTGACCCACCCAATTGCGCGTCACTTTCAACCGGCAATAAAACTTTGACCAAAAGTCAACACGGCTTACTCCATGTTGTTTGAACCCAACACGTGCTCTAACCTCTACACTACGTGTGTAGGCTTGCAAGGGAGTGTAGCCTTTTAGTTTTGTTCTTCAAAATGTGGAGTCCCCCCAAAAAAGCGTTGTGATCGCCTGAGCCGGTGAGCATCACCGACACAATAGCAAGCACGCCAAAATTTAACAATTACCCTTCATGAGATGGCCAAGCTGGCCGCAGAAACTCAACCACAAGCTGTTCAGGGGGATCCAAGAAATGGAGGAGATAACGCAGATGATCGCTTTGCAAACCCATGGGAAAAGTTTTCAATCCCAAACGTGCACGGGATGTTATGCAGGCCCTTCAAAATGTCTTTGTTGCAACCTACAAATAAGCAAAACTATCAAAGGAACATGCACCATTGAAGCCTAGTCCATGTGGTACTATTTTCTTGCAGTGCAAGTATGACAGAACCTATGATGAAGGATTCATGGTGTCTCTTGTTGTCATGCATGCATTCAAACACAACACACAGCCAGATTTTGGGCCACAATTATCTAGCACCGACGATACCACTGATGTTGAGATGAAGTGCAGCTATCCTAGATTCCTATGGCACCATTTGGCTTCAAGCCGCATCCATCATGCGTGTCAATGCCATATCTCTCTCTCTCTCTCTCTCTCTCTCTCTCTCTCTCTCTCTCTCTCTCTCTCTCTCTCTCTCGTGCGCGCCTCCCGTTTGCCCTCCCCGGGCTCACCAATATTCCCCACCAGCTTTCGGCCACCTTGCATGGCAAAGTGTATACTTTTTGAAAGAACAAGTTGAGCTTCCTAGCCGGGATGTTCTCTCTCGGATTCCATTGGTCAACTTAGGTAGGGCACAAAAGCTCGAGGGTGTTGTGGTGACTATTTATACCAATTAGTGTCGTAACCTTTCAACTGTCGTAACCTTTCAAGAAGGGCTGAAGAAGCCCTTCTCGGCTTCTATGTTCAGGACGAAGAGAGACCTTGCAAATATAGAAGTAATATTGATATGGGTTAAAAAAAATTGTAAGACAAACTTGCGGTCAAAATATGAGCTCAAAAACATTATATTACTATCAAAAGGCTAAAATTTTATTATCTAGATTAGTACGACGTTAAAATACTCTTCTTCTCGGGTGTGTGTGTGTGTGTGTGTGGGTGTGCTAGTAAAAAGAGGAAATTGGTATAACTTTTCTATCACTCAAGTGTGGTAGAGTGGTTATGCCATTTCCCTCCTGAATAGCAAGCCTTAAGCTCAACTCTCCTCGTTGGATACATCTTTAAGGTCTACTATTGGGATAGTTTCCTCCGACGTTAAAATACTCTTCTTCTTCTTGTAAAAGCAAGGCCGGTTTCAAACTTGAACTTATATATACAATCAAATTCTTGATTTAGCAGCGAAGCCGCCTCTCTCTCTCTCTCTCTCTCTCTCTCTCTCCGCCTGCGTGCATCGAGCCTTGCGCTCTGCTGCCCCGCTGTCTCAGAGGCCACTGCCGCGAGGGCGCCGGATTAAGCAGACACTGACGCGAGGGCGCCGGAATTCCCTCTCTCTTTATATGTAGTATAGACTAGGCCTATGGTCTCAATTTCATCTCTTTTTGCAGGCGTTCCGCAGGCAGCGCACCAGGGAAAGCACAAGCTCTTTTCTACGCAGAATGCAGCTCCACACAAAGTCGAACAGCCCGAAGGCACTGGTTGGTGTCAGAATACCTAGCAGGATTTTCTTCAATTCGTCCAAATCGCCACCACCATCGCCATCATCATCCCCCCCATCTGATGTATCTGTCGAATTCGATCCATCCCTTGCTTGCGGTGGCCCCCCATCGGACCCCTCTCTGCTTGGAGGTGTCAGTGTCGGTGTTGTCCCTGGCTCCGCTGGAGCAGCCGGTGTCGGTGTTGTAGTCGGTGATGATGGCACCGATACAGCAACGCTTGCGTCGAACAGAAAATCGGAGGATTCACTGACTATCAAGTAGCATGGACCGATGTAGATGTCGCCGCCTTCCGACACACCGCAATTTGTGTTGTACTCCTTGCTTGCTTCAGATAGGCAGTAGCCGCACAACGTAGAACTGAGGTAGCCAGCACACTGCCCAAGCACATAGACATCCCCACTTGCGGCGGTGGTGCCGGCATGGGAGACATGGAATCCGAAGAGCTCATGGTTTGGGGCGACATCGACGACGGACGAGAGGGCAGAGGCAAGGTTGGATTTAAAGAGGGAGGTTGCGTCGACGGCATTGGAGCATGTGGTGTTCCACAGATCAGAGTTGTAGCTGGTGTCATCGGAGCTATAGAAAGGGACGTAGTCGTAGCGGACGAAGCAGGCAGCGAGCTGGATGCGCCAGCGGTCACAAAGGTAGGAAACGGAGAGAGCGGTGGAGACACAGGAGGAGCATTGGGAGAGGGAGACGTCGCCGCGGCATTGGAAGATGGCATACATGTAGGATGAGGAGGAGGGGCCAAGGGTGGAGGAGGACTTGGAGTAGAGGGACTGTGAGGATTGAGATAAGAAGAAGGGTTTGATGGCTTGGAAGTTGGCGATGTAGCTGTCGTCGGAGGTGGAGAAATCGTAGGTGTTGCCGGTGCAAGACTCGTAGATAAAGTCTGTGACTGCACTTTGAAGGTAAGGAGTTGCTTGGGCCATAGCTGCCAGCATGAGCTCTGGCTGCAACACATAATGGGTTAGAACTAGGAGCACAAGTATCGCTCTCTCACATACACACATACCCATTTAACTCCCTCACATAGAATGTCTCTCTCAGGTACATATCACACACAACGCTCTCTCTCTCTCTCTCTCTCTCTCTCTCTCTCTTTGCAATCTATGTAGACTCGTCACAGACTGGAAACGGTAGGCATCTTCCTTCTTCAAGTCTATCCTTATTTTAAAAAGATTTTGGGGCTCCATGCTATGATCCTCAGTCTAATTGTGTTGTGTCGTATGGCCCATCCTTGAACTAGGTAGTAATCCTTGTGTAATAGCTGTGGGTAGCCCTCCACACTATATCACATGGGGTCTTGAATGAAGACCGAGCAATGGGATCGACAACGGACAAACTAGGGAGCGGAATTCAAAATTGGCGTTGATGTTTGAGTTTACTTTTGTTGGTCGAGTTTACTTTTGCTTGTTTGTGTTTATTATGGCTAGGTTTAGACAATACAAAGGTAGGATGAGGGGAAGAGGCATGTGTCCTCAATGGCAGATCAACTTACGCTTCTATGAATGACCCACGTTTGGGCGAGCCCCCTTCCCCGCCCCCGTGGAAGAAACCCACTGTCGGGCTACCTTTCAGCATCAAATGCCGGATGCTCGAGTTTAATCTTGCACTTCAAGTTAATAGCCCCGCGATCAGTCATAGCAATGTCCCTGAGTTTATGCCATTACAGCATTATCCTCCCATGTGAACGTGATGAGCAGAGGTAGAGAAAAGAGCCAGAGTATGCCAGTGAGCTCGTCTGAACCTACCCTATATAATGGTATGTTTTGCCATGGATACCATCAAAAGCTATGCACCCACATGGTTAAGGATTCTGCTTGTCAACAGGATAGTTATGGGGTCAAGTCTCCTGGCAGGCATTGACCCCAACTTTTTTTTGCCCATTCATTTGATTCAAGGTCACTGCGCTCAACCCACCGCTCAGGGTGCCTATAAGACCTCGTGTGATTTAGTGTTGTCAGTAGAAGGGTTCGTCCTCCCATCTGTTGGCATAGGTACCCTATTTCAAAACACAACAATACATGTAGAATCTTGGGGATTCTCTCTCTCTCTCTCTCTCTCTCTCTCTCTCTCTCTCTCTCTCACACACACACACACACACACACACACACACACACACACACACACAATTAATTGTACTTAGTGTACTAGTAGGAGGGTCATTCATCACTTAGGGTATGGTCACGTGAGGCTTAGTTATTGGTTAGAAATGATAACTAACCCTCATTCTTGGTCAGACACAAAAAGGAGCATTAAATGAATAACTATGCCATCTCTTTGTAACTATGCCGATTCAGGCATAGTTTGAAATTCAAAGCCATAGTTGAGAGGTTGAATGAATAAATAAGCCTTGTGTGACCATGCAAGAGGCTTAGTTATTCATTTAATGCTTTGTTTGGGCATAATTGGCATAGTTCTCTTTAATTGATAATTAAGTCTCGCATGAACATAGCCTTAGTTCCATCAGATAGCATATAGTGATGTGATGAGGTAGTAGGGGTACTTATTTCAAGAAACAAAATATTCTTTCTCTCTCATTCACTCTCTCTCTCTCTCTCTCTCTCTCTCTCTCAATTTTCATGGCAATAGCAACTCATTGACAAATCCATGGAAGAAACAATAATCGTCACATAGGAAGTAAAGCTATTTTAATAGCAAAACTCACAATTGTGAATGAATTATATTGATCATCCCAAAAAATTATAAGATCTTGCCATGCTTGTGCCGAGGCATAACATCATCGAGAGACCATAATTACATCGGCTAATTGGGGAGCCACCCCTAACGGCTTGCCCTGCTATCCTTGGTTCAAGGCATCGGTAATCCTAGGCCAATCATCTGAGTTTTGCTTGCGCCCGAGCGTCCATATTAGTACTTTGCTTTTTTGTATAATTTCTTCGAACTTGCCACCTCATGATCTCCTTCAAACATTGATAGATTTTTTTACCTTCTAGTTTAAATCTTAGAGATAATTTTGAAATTTGGAGGTGCTATTACATTGAACCTAGGTTTTTGGCCTTCAAAAGGCCATGGGAAAGTGGGTGGAGAATTGGTGCACTTTTTCGACCGTTGATTAAGAATCACGGATTGGTGACACATGTCAGGTGATCTTGCTTTATAATATTTATGGATCTTTCCATCATTTCAACTTAGTCTCTTCTTTAATGCTCAATTGACTTCCTTGTTTAATAAAGGTTATATTATCTTTTTATAATGTAATTTGGTCCCTTTATTTAATGCTCACTTGACTTTTTTTGTTTTTTAAATCTTTGTTTAGTTTACAAGTTTTATAAAGGATATATTTTTCTTTTATAGTGTAAGTGTCTCTTTTCATCATTGTAATCTGGCTCCTTTATCTAATGCTCACTTGGCATTTTTTTAATCTTTGTTTAGTTTATAAATGAGTCTCTTCATTCAAGGATCTTATTACTTTCTTGTCAACTTTTTGATTTAAAATATACTTTTTTTTTGTAAATTTTCTTTTCATTTATAGATAATTTCTAATTAAAAATTTATAAAATATCCTTAAATAAAAGAATTTTTTATTTGTTTCAACTTTTGGTTTTGATATGCAAATGTTACCTTATTACTTTAGTGCATTTACTATTATTAGGGATGAGCTTTTTAAAAAAATCACAACTAAGATTTTTTTTTTCAACTTTTTGTTTTAATATGTAAATGTCACCTTGTTAATTTAGTGCATGTATTATTATCAGGGATTAGGTTTAGACATTTTTAATATTCATTTCTATCCTAAAGATATTATGTATTTATTTAATTTAATAGCATGCATCATTTTTATTCTGTAATTTGTTCTATTGATATATTTATACAAGAATTAGATCAATTCATAAACTCACTAATATTTAATATATTTTATGTTTTCATGAGGTCAATTAATATAACACTTATACATAAGGGCATAAGAAAAAGTGAAGATTTTTGGTGCAATTCGTTTACTATTGAATTGAATTGTTGGATGTTCTCCATGTGGCATTTGAATGTTTTGGGATTAATTTTAATGTGTATATATGGGAGTGCCCCCCGACTCTCTCGCTTCATTGGAGTCAAGGTAGCTCTCTCTCTCTCTCTCTCTCTCTCTCTCTCTCTCTCTCTCTCTTCTCTGTAGGCCGCTGTAAATCTTTACCTTGTTTTAAGTATTGATCAATGTCACCAAGATGGTCACATGAAACATAGTTATTTGTTGCTTTATTTCATACTTGTGTCTTATAGATGGTCACACGTGCACTACTTGTTTGTCAATATAATTATGCAAGTCTTTTCGTAGCCATATTAATTTTTGCATGGTTGCACCAGCTAGATCGTAGTGATAATTGGTGCTTGTGTGGTATGACCATCTCGTAAGAGCCCTTACTGCTTGGCTCATTCAAACTTGTTGTGTGAGAGAGAGAGAAAGAAAGAAAGGATATTGACGTCCTTAAAAGGCAATTAAGTCTCCCCAATTTTACAAAAATAAAAAACCTTTCAAAATATCTTGAGTGCATAAGTGAAGGGTGAGTTTAGGAAATGAAAAGAACATGGGACAACTGTGGGACTATAGAAGTAATCGGTGGGAAAGAACAGACCAAATGTTGCTCTTGTACAACCTTGATGGGACTGAAAGTCTATTGATTCAGCAAAGTCTTGGAACGGATGCACAACTGGTGCTTACCTAGTTGTGAGTCTGAGTTTGAGTGGAAAGCATGGAGATGGCCTAAGGACATGCTTTTTTTAAAACCTAAAACCAAAGAAGTTTACTACACACTTATGGGCTTCGATGGATCGGTTCCCTCCATTGAACAAATAGTGGGGCCTGAATTGGCCACAATCAAGATGGGAGGAAGTCACCAAGAACATATGGTGCCCACAGTGACCACTCGATATTAAGATCTTCCTTTGGAAGGTACTCTAGGGAGCCTTGCCAACTGGGGTGAAGGCTCTAGCCAGAGAGCTTGGCATGGATAGAAGCTCACAATGCAGAAGGGCTAGCAAAGACCTTATGGAGCAGGCTAATTAACATCGTAGTAATTTACTCTCATAGATAAGGATCATATGTTGGCATCATGGGGTGGCTCCCCTATTAGCCGATGTATCAGTTACCTCTTAGAGATGTCATGGCTCCGCATGAGCATGACAAAAATGTGTAATTTTCTACGGTTTTCAATATAATTTACTCACCATTGTGAGTTTTGCCAGAAAAATAAATAAAAATGAAAAGACCATGAAAGTGGAAAGTCAAAAGACTTTTTGTGTCCATATAAAGAAGAGATGGACCAATGTACATTCATACATTTGTGTTATTTTTGTTTATTGTTGGACTTAGGGTTGCAAGAAAACACACAAAGCTTGGAGAAGACGAAGGAAGCTCAAGGCACACAATAGAGAGTGTGTTACTTAGTGTGCAATGGAAAGATAGATAGTCCTAGAGTGATGGGCATGTATATAATGCACGAGGGAAAAACCTCCTAAAGAGGGAAAAAATGCCCCGGCGGTCCTAGTGTGTTCACACACATCACTACCACATGCATATGGTAACAAATCCCCCCTGGAGTGATGCGGTGAACGAGAGCTAACACATGAGTAAAGGGAAGTGCCATGCCCTGAGGACATGATCACTCCACAAAGGGGAGTAAGCCCAAAGCTTTGCGGAAAGCTTCAAGCTTCTCACGAGACAATGCCTTTGTGAAAAGATCTGCAAGGTTGTCCTATGTTGGCACATAAGACAAGTTGATCTCTCCTGATGAGAGCCTCTCCCTAACATAGTGGTAATGCACCTCAATGTGCTTTGTGCGAGCATGAAAAACTGATTTCCTCGCAACTGCCAATGCCCTCTGACTGTCAGTGTATATAGTGTTGGTAGTGTCCTGTCCAACACCCAAATCAGCTATAAGGCGTCTAAGCCATACACACTTAACTATAGCTGTGAAGACTGCCATGTACTCAGCCTCACAACTAGAAGTGGCCACAATAGGTTGCTTCTAACTCAACCATGATATACATAAACTGCCAAGCATGAAACAAAAACCACTTGTGGACACTCTCGTGTCAAAACAACCAGCCCAATCTGAGTCCAAAAAGGCATGTAAGTCTAGCGGCAATGATCCCCCCTTGGGAAATAACAAGCCAAGATGTAAAGTGTCACTAAGGTAGCGAAAAATCCTCTTCACAGCCTGCCGATACTTAGACCCTAGGCTATGCATAAATCTATTGACCTGTGAGACTACAAACTAAATATCCGGCCTCGTGTTGCATACATAAATGAGGCAGCCAACAACCGTTTGGTAAAGAGTGACATTAGCGGGATCATCAGCATCATGTAGACTCAACTTCAAACTTGTTTCCATGGGAGTGGCAATAAATTTGCAATCGTCAAATCCAAACTTACATAGTAATGTCTCTATGTAACTTTTTTGACACAAGGCAATACCACCATCACACTGCTTAAATTATATACCCAAGTAATGATGCAACAGCCCCAAATCTTTCATCTTGAAAGTAGCATTCAAATCAGACTTAAATTCAGCAATATGTCTCTCATTTGGTCCAGTGATCAACAAATCATCGACATAAAGAACCACAATGAGAAGTACATCACCCTCACGCTTTACATACAATGTGCTTCCCGTTGGACTGTTACAAAAGCCTTGTTTGACCAAATGAGTGTCAGCTTTCTCATACCAAGCACGAGGAGATTGCTTCAACCCATACAAAGCCTTCTTACATTTGCACAGTTTGTCCTCTTGTCCTTTCCTGACAAAACCGCGAGGCTGCGTTACATAAACTTCCTCAAATATGTCACCATTCAAGAAAGCAGTAACAATGTCTGATTGATGTACATCCCAACCAAAATGAGCTTCCAATGCACATAGAAAACGCACAGTAGTCATATGACAAGTGGGAGCAAAAGTCTCTTTTTGCTGTGCATAACCCTTTGAAACAAGTTGTACCTTATGGCACCATCCAGCTTGCGTTTCAACGTGTAAACCCACTTTGTACCAATGGCCTTTTTGCCATGAGGCAAATCACATAAAGTCCACGTGTCATTTTCTATAAGTGCATCATATTCTGATTGCATGGCAGTCATCCAATTTTTTGAATTCTGTGCTTCATCAAAAGACAGAGGTTCCTCAACATCATGTAAGCTAGACACAGTCAAAGCATAACAATTTGATGCATAAGATGCATGGCGAGAGCCTGAACGAGTACGACTAGACAAAGGTGCATCCAATTTACTGTCACCTAATGTATGCACTAGCCATTTTGGCATACCTCTAGCCTGCTCATTTTCAGCCCTTTCCTCATCAAGTACATCATGTACATCTGCATCAGTAATAGGCTGATCTGTAACATTTTCAGAAACCCCCATAGGCTGTACATTTGCCTCATTGAAATTTACATTTGTATTTCCACCAATGAAAAGAGGCAACAAAGATTCATAAATGTACTGTGAGCTTATATTACTATCTCTAGTACATGACAGCAAGGGCTGAACAGAATCTTCCACAAACACTACATCCCGTGAAACCAGAATACGCTTTGTTTGTGGATGATACAACCTGTAACCTTTGCTTTCAGCACTATAACCAACAAAAAGACATTTGACAGCCTTATCATCCAATTTTTTGTGTTGTGTTTGTCGCACCAAAGCATATGCCAAACAGCCAAAAACACGCATATGCTCAATAGAAGGCTTTTTATCATCCCATGCTTCATATGGAGTAATAGACTGCAAAGCTTTTGTAGGACACCTGTTTAGTACATAAGTGCCACACATGATGGCATCAAGCCAAAAAGAATGCGGCAAAGCTTGACTTTTGACCATAAATCGTGCCATTTTCGTAAGTGACCTATTTGTCCTCTCAGCAACACCATTTTCTTGAGGTGTATAAGGCACTGTACATTGGTGTTTTATCCCACGACTATCCATAAATGCATTAAATTCATGAGACATATACTCCCCCCTCGATCCGAACGGAGGGTGCCCGTAGTACATTTTGATACATTTTCAGCCATAGCCAAAAATTGTTTGAAGCACATAAAAACTTTGGACTTCTCTTTAAGTGGAAATACCCATGCATGCCTGCAATAATCATCAATGAAAGTCACAAAGTAAAGGTAATTGCCCAAGGACGGAGTTTGCATGAGCCCACAACCATCACTATGCACAAGCTGCAACCTGCATGTGGCCCTAACTGAACCATCCTTTGGAAACTTCGAACGCTGCATCTTACCCAAAATACAGCCTTCACTATGTTTGACAAGTGCTTCAAGACACGGCAAAGAAGCAACCATATCAGATTTCTGCAAACGCAGCAACCTGGTAAAGTTCAAATGACCAAAACATGCATGCCAAAGTTTTGCATCTGAAATAGTCCTTGAATGTGTAACTGCATTTGCAAAATTTTGTCCACACTTGTCATACAAAGTGAGCTTATACAGCCCATGGCACAAAAAACCCAGATGCAACAATTTCATCGCCAAAACTAAGATCATGAACTGTACATCTATCATCCATAAATTTGACTACAAGTTCAAGTCTAGCAAGTGTAGATACAGACAACATATTCTTCTTGATCCCAGGTACATAAAGTGTATCAACAAGTATGAAAGATCTTCCATTTGCAGCAATAAGCACAATCTTTCCAACTCCATGAACCAGATAAGAGACATTGTTGGCACAAGTGACTGAATTCTCATGAGGGACAGACGAGAGAGAGGTAAACAATTCACGATGTGAGGTAATGTGCTTTGTAGCACCACTGTCGAAATACCACACATGTGAATCTATAGCAACTGACATGCATGCATCATGGACATCAGGATTGTAAGTGCACTCTGCACTAAAACCCATTGTGCATCAACATCAGCATCACAGTCTCCTTTCACAGAAAACTCAACAATGGCTTCATTTGTAGTGGAACCAACATTTGCAGTGGAACCACCCTCTTTCTTCTTAGCCTCTTTGTCCTTCAACTTAGGACACTGCTTGATCAAGTGATCATTAGCTTTATAATAATGGCAACTCATCTTCTTTTTGCCCTTATCACCAGAATTTCCAGACAAATTGCTGCCAGCAATAGCATTAGGAACTGAATTTTTGTCACTCGCAGCAGAACCATAAGAAGTGGTTGCATTGTTGTTACCACCCTTTGTTTGAGAAGCAATAAAAGCCTGTTCAACTGCATACTGCTGGTCCTGTTTTTTTTGGAAAGTGACTCTTGCAACAGCAATGTGCATAATGCATCAAACTTGACAACTTCAGGATTTCCTTGGGTCATAAGTCTCCAAATACTAGTAAAAGTTTGGTAAGAATCTAGTAAGGCATCAAGAACAGTTTACACAAGGGAACTGTCTGAAATGACTTCACCTGCAGAAATATGCTGCTCATTGATATCCATGACACTAGCAAGGAAAGTGTCCATATCATATTCCTCATGCATAATCTTCGATTCCATCTCTTTACGCAGCAAAGCAATTTTAGCCTCGTTGTGACTTGCATAAAGACCAGCCAAAATATCCCAAGCCTGTTTTGCAGATTTTGTTGAACGAATATGTGGAACAATGGTGCGCTTCACAGACAACGCAATCAATGCATGAGCCTGCGCATCCTTTAAATCACAACTCTAATAGCAACATTTTTTGCCGCAAGACCTGCAACATCCTCAACGTCGCCTGCATCCTTAGAACCAGGATGTACATCAATGCCCTGCACAATATTCCAGACGCCCTTTGACACAAGAACATGTTGCATCATGTAAGCCCACATGGGGTAATTGTCCCCATCCAATTTGTCCTCAGCAGCAAACATCTTGAACACATTTGTGTTGTTGTCAACCATGGTAAATGTTGCACCTGATGTGAAAACTGCCCGAAAAGAGGAGAAACGAAGCGGGAACAACACGAAGACTGTAAGGCACCTGTTATGCAAAAAACGACACTGACAAAAATTCTGCACAAAATGACGTACAATACTACCTGTAGTGGAAACGGAGGCCGAAATGATCCCAAAATTTTTGTCGACCTACGAACGCTCGCCAAAGCTCACAAAAATCAGAGAATGTGAGCAGGCATGTGCTGGAGCTACTGACGACTGAGCCCGGGAGGACGCAACCTACTTTGATACTAATTGTTGAAATTAAGGTTGCAAGGAAACGCACACAGCGTGGAGAAGATGAAGGAAGCTCAAGGCACACAATAGAGAGTGTGTTACTTAGTGTGCAATGGAAAGATAGATAGCCCTAGAGTGATGGGCGTATATATAATGCACGGGGAAAAAACCTCCTAAAGAGGGAAAAAATGCCCCGACAGTCCTAGTGTGTTCACACACATCACTACCACATGTATATGGTAACATTTACTTTTCTTTTAGAGTTTTCTTGTCTTTACAGTGTCATGGCACTATACAGGTGGTGAATATATTTTATAAAGCCATTAGGTAGACCTTTTTCATAGGCAAATATAGCCTATGAGACCAAATTAGTAAAAGCAATTCTCTTAAAGCATTGGCCTATGTTTGCTTTCTATCGCGCTCAAGCAAGGCGCATGGAGTAGTGTGCAAGTGGGGGTGACTCGAGAGGTGGGAGATCAACCCCAACCTTTGGAATGTGTGGCCTAGCAGACCTCAACAAGCATGCCAAAACAAGGTTATTTAACCTCACTTTAGCAATGGTGAACTTATATCACATAGGTAGATTTATGATGCATATGTTTACTATAAGTGGAGGAGGTCAATCCCATTTCACCTCTAAGCTAGCCCTAACCCAAGCTTCCGAGGGCTGACGACTTCAGTAGCCATCGTTGCCGTCAAAGCTCGAAAAAAAACCATTTTCTAGGCCTTGTTTTTAAAGATGAACCAATGAGACGACTAGGATTTATGCTCAAAATTACGGTATTTGTCAAGATTTATGACTAAAATGCCAAAATTTTGACCTTGAAAATCAAGGTCCAATGAAATTACAATTGGGATTTTTCACTTGCATCAAAGAAATATACACTAGGGTAAAGGGGCCATTAAAAATCCGGGGTCCTGTGAAGGGACCCACTGGACCCCTCACTTTAACTCATTTTGTGTCCACTCTAAAGACACCAATGGCCCCTTGGTGAGCCGGCTAGCGTAGCTTAGGATGCAATCTCCGATGTCAGATCATGTGTTCAAGCCCTGCTGGTGCGATTGGCCTACATTACTCCCTCATGCAGCTTGCTATCAGTGCCCGTTTTTGTTACACGCAATTTGATTTCTGCCATCGTGTGGCCTCGTGAGAGCTTCGATCACGCCAAAAAAATTGTGAGAGGTAGCAACAGATCCGCTCTATCCATTGAGCGCCTTTGCAGCAAAAATGGTGCATTGTGTTGCGCACAGTGTGTTGTCCCGCTTAGGTGGCTCTAAGTTGGGGGTTTTACCCTACAAACCAGGATGTGTGAGCACTGGTTGCCATCCCACTCGAGAAGCACTCATTTCAATGCTATACAACAAAACAGGTTTAGTGTAATCCCACTTACAAATGTTTATATTTGGAGGTGAGAAAATCTTCAATTTATAAAGAAATAGAGTGTAAAAACCTTTAAATATGGACAATGTCCATCTAAAATTTTCGATGTGTAGGTTTTTCCAAGCTTTTAGAAAAGGGTTAATTTCGAGCATGGCCTCTTGTTGTGAGCACGCTGTTCAATAACATGGCCTATCGTAAGGGAAATGTGAAGCATGCGCTACCCCCTTGACTTAAATCTGTCTCATGCTACTAATCGATATGCCCCCCAAAGACCGATAATTTAATAAGTAGAATTCCCTTGGTGGCACTCTTTGAAGAGCCCCACAAGAAGTCAACCATTTGCTTTGTTGTATTATTGCATTATGCATATCTAAGGACAAGCGCATCCTTTATGGTTGGAGATATGTAGTCAACACAAATTTTGGCCTCTCTAGGCTCCTATATCTAACAAAAGCTTATTCATAATAAAGATTAAAATCCAGCTTTTAAGAATCAAATTGAGCAACTTGTAATTTGCATGCACGCACACATGGAGAGAGAGAGAGAGAGAGAGAGAGAGAGAAAGAGAGAGAGAGTGTACCAATGCATTCTAAAGAACTTAGAAAAAAGATGGAAGGGGAATACCAAATCCTCTTTTTTCTTTTTGAACTCACGATTGTGAGTGATTGTGGTAGAATGTCATAGAGAAAATTACAGATCAACCTCAAGCGCATGTCAAGCCTTAGAGAATACATCAAATTCTAGCTAACAGACTATCATCAAGAGCATTGTTAAGGACTCGTCCGAATGGCATGGGTCGCCTTGAGCCAGTCATTCGAGTTGTGACTTTTACTTATCACATATATAAGCTCCTCACTTTCTTGTACAATCACTGAGAAGCTAGCCAAAGAAAGGTTGTTATCAAAGATGCGGTGGTTTCTGACCTTCCAAATATTATAAAAGAAGCAAAATCTAACAATTTGGGTGCAGACAAGAAGGGCAGGACTTTGAAAATTTTTCCCCCATAGACACAGATTATTCTTGAAGAAACCTATCTTCCACGTTCTTTGTACCCAGTTGCACAGCTTCCCTACCATTCCTCTAATAGTTGGATAGTCTATGAAAAGGTGTGCAAGGTCTTCGCTAGCCCCTCGACACCCAGAGCACCTATCAGAACCTATGCCTCGTGCCTGAATCTTGACGAACGTCAACAGGGCCCTCCATAGCACCTTCCACAGACACACCTTCATATAGTGGGGCCACTGTGGCCCCCAAATGTTCATCATGACCATAGCCTGGCTTTCGACCATTGTTTTATCCATTGTTTGTTCAAGGGGGCGAACCAATCATCCTTGTACATGAGCTCTTGATAGATGTTCTTGGTGTGAGGTTTAAACAAAAGGCTACTCTTGGGCCATTTCTAAGCTTTTCACTCAAAACTAGATTCCTGAATCGGCATCGGACCGTTGTTAGCATCAAGCTAACTCGGATACCATTTTTTGGAGCTCTCATTATAAAAACACTTATTATTTTGATAAATCGAGAATATTGTAACTCCTATTTTTCGGATAAATCTTTGTAATTGATGAGTCGGGGCTACAATTTTTCAGATTGTATCAACCTGTTTTTACCCATCTTTAGTTAAAGCTCGCAGGTTATTAGTTTTGACGACCAAAAACCTTGGCTAAAGTATAAAAGCCAATTTTTGTAAGTTATTTTTAAGTTTTGGATAATGAAATACATAGCGTGAGCTAACGGCGCTCACTTCTCTCCTTTTCACTTTTCCTACTCCCTCCACGGTTGTCACATTGCAGTCGTGTTTGTTGCATTGCAACCGCAGGTAAGAGCTGTACGCATTGATGTAAGCATTTCACAGTATTTCATAGCTTTTGGCGTTGCTGACCCGCAGCGTAATCTCATTATAAGTAGGAATATACACTTCAAAATTGAAAACTAAGTATAGGCGGGGTATTGGGGCATCATTGTGAAGCATTTAGATGCATTCTGGGTTGAAAATGACTAGGTCAAAAATCCACTGCTATTAATAATCGCGATTTTTGCACTTGACCTAAAGTGGGATTTGAGACCATAAGCATGTGTGCTTAGATCTTATAAACTTGTCCTAGAAGTTTCATTACGTTTGGATGTCATTTGATGCTGTAATGAATGTGATTTGTTTGCTAATGATGGCTTTTGGTGATTTTAGTCACTTCAGTGTAGTTTGAGTTAGATGCGAGTTGTTTGATGTTTTCTGAGAGATTGACAGCCTCTTGTAGCCTCTATGCACTAGTCGAGTCAGCTTCGTTCCTTGGATTGACAATTTAATTGTGGTTCTCGCTAAATCTGCAATAAGATAGGAGTGAGGTTAGACACACGTCCCACATTTGGCACCGCTGTCGGGGATCGAAGAGACCTAAACTAGGGAAAAATACGAGCGTCTTATGAAGTTATCCTTTAACTTTTTCTAGGATCTCTTAAAGTAAAAAATTTCTTTTTAGAAACCGTATAACTTAAGATTGTCGTCTTTTGCTGTGTAGAGGTAGCTTGGAAGTAATCGTACTTGTCGAGTGCCTTTAGGATTGTAGGATTGTACAACTAAATTAGGATTTTGAGAATGATTGATAGACGAAACAAGTCTTAAGATCAAGGCTCAGAAAACCATAAAAAACAAGAAAACGAATGTTTGTGGACACTTTCCACAACCCCATTGTAGTAGAACCTAGGAGTAGGGTAAGTAGAATCCGAGGTGGATTTCAAAACATTACTCTCGTTGAAGGAATCATCGTGAGTTGTTATTTGAAGTTGAAGAATTTGAGGTCTACGGCTATAAATAGCACAAAAAGACTACCAATCACTCAATCCGCTGGAGAGTATGCCTAAAAGTTGTATGAACCAGTGGATAAGCTCAAGGACACATTGAGGTAAAAATTTCAAGAGTTTGTAAAAACTCAGATTATTTACTTTTTCTTGACATTTTTGGATAAATTAAGTTTTGACTTAATTCATAGTCTTAAAATAGCTCATGAAAAGACTGTCCATTGAAAAAGTGCAAAAAATTATTCATTTTGGGCCTAAAGTAAATAATTACGATTATTTACTTTCAGCTCAAAACTGACCAATGTTGATACCAGTGATTCATTACATGTGTACATACAAATTTTGTAAAGGGCCATAGGATTTGGATCGCCACACTGGCAAAAAATTGGGAAAAAACTAAAGTTTGTACCGACTTTCGAGAACTTGAGTGTAAATTGAGAAAAAAATTGTCCAAACTCAATGAAATTTGATTCATAGGCTTATATTGATGTGATAGACATGTGTACATGCTCACTTGACCAAAAAGATGCAAAAATTTATCAAAAGTAAATAATTACGATTATTTACATCCGTCCCATTTTTCAACTTTTTTGACCAAGTTAGCATACCACTAGTTTTACAATGTTGTAATAAGCCCACAAACCAAATTTGGTAAGATTTGGATCTTTGGATTGAAAATTATGACCAAATTTGCAAAGTTAGCCTGTGGACAGAAAGCTGATGACCAATTCACCAAAAATTATCCAAACTTGATGAAACTTGGCTAGAGACCTTAAGTTGAAGTGCTTAACAGATCTGTGTCAAGGTTGGAACAAAAACTTGCAAAAAATTAGCTGGAGTAAATAATCACGATTATTTATATCTGCTTCAAATTGACAATCTTGCACATTTGAGTATACCACAAGGTCAAGCATATCAAGTAGATCACACAAATCAATTTTGGTGAAAGTTGGATCACAAAAGTGAGACTTAAGCCAGATTCTTGAAATTAGACTCTACGGAAACGAAACAGTTGCTGAACTTGAACAAATTTTGTCGAAACTTAGTGAAACTTGTCCAAGGACCTCAACAGGTTGTATACTTGGCAAACCAAGCCAAAAAGTACAAAAAATTGATAGAAGTAAATAATCGTGATTATTTACTACTGCTACACAGAGACACCAATCTTGACTTTTAAACTTGTAAAGTGGTAAACCAACATAATACAAAGCCACCTGGAACTTTTGGGGTCAATCATAATTTTTTGGCATTTCTAATATAATTTCACTCACATATGTGTGTTTTGCAAAAAAAAAAAACATTATCCAAATTTTTGGGGGAAGTTGATCACTTTTGAAAATAAATATTGACCCATATAGATATCAATAGATTAGTTCATTATCTCATTTTGTCTTGCCCACTCAGTTATCTAATAATCTCTCTCTCGTATTGGCCTAATTTTTCTCTCACTCCGAAACTCTCTTTGTCTCTCCAACACCTTCTTCGGTTCGCTTGCTCTCACTTCATTTTGCTATCCACAAGTACTTTGCACAAAAGAATTCCATATTTTATATACTTGATCATTGTCTCAAGACCCATACAATCCTTAAACCTAATCGTATAACCAACCTCTTCACCAATCCTGCAACCAAAGTCTTCACCACCCTCTTGGGTACAAACATTGCAGCCACTATTGTAAAATCTAAAATCTAACCAATCTAAATGATTTTCTCATATTAAACTCATCATTTAATGTGGGAGAATAAACGGGAACAAGGGTTAAGATATAGACATGTGCTTATAGATCTATCTCAACACAGGGCCAATGGTAAAGGGGCCCAAATGAGAGATGGTTTGTCAAAGAGCAAGGCTAACCAATGGAGCATAAAGACCTTAGGGTTAGCTTCATTGAAGACCTCCAATAGTTAGTGTAAAAGTCCTTTGACCTTAGATAAGCTAGGGCTATGGGAACCCAGCCCAAGCTCCGGGTCATCAAGTGGTGAGATACCACTTTCAAGTGGTAGCTAAAACCTTGTCACTGCAATCAAGCGGCAAGCTCCCGCTTTCAAGTGGCCGGACACCGCATTCAAGTGACTAGAATCAGCGTTCAAGTGGTGATTGCCCACTTTGAAGTAGTTGCTCACTAATTTCAAGTGGTCGTCAAGTGGTGAGACACCACTTTCATGTGCTAAGTCACTACGTCAGTCATCACTCCATGCAAGCGATGAGGCACCACTCCCAAGTGGCGAGACACCACTTTCAAGTGGTAGCTAAAACCTTGTCACTGCAATCAAGCAGCAAGTTCCCGCTTTCAAGTGGCCAGAAACCGCATTCAAGTGACCAAAATCCGCGTTCAAGTGGTGACTGCCCACTTTGAGCTAGTTGCTCACCACTCTCAAGTGGTCATCAAGCACTTTTCACAAGAGCTCCTCCACTTCCAAGTTGTGTTGGACCACTATCTAGTTTTGATGCTGGTCTGTCGCCTAGTATTTTGTCCCTCCCAGCTACTTTTTAAGTGCTAGATTTTAATTGGTGACTGGCCACTTTGAACTAGTCGCTCACCACTCTAAAGTGGTCATCAAACACTTGTCACAAGAGCTCCTCCACTTTCAAGTTGTGTTGGACTACTATCTAGTGCTCATGTTGGTCTGTCGCCTAGTATTCTGTCCCTCCCAGCTACTTTTTAAGTGCTAGTTCTGAACTTCCCCAACACTTTCATGTCCTTACTCACCACTTTTTAATCGTTGCCCACCATATTCAAGCAGTGCACACCATTTTTTATTGGCGGTTCATCATCGTCAAGTGGTTTGAATTCACTTTTAAATCGTGCCAAACCACTTTTTAGTTACGCTGAATGCGGTTTCTCACCACTATTAAGTTGTCCTCACACAACCTCTTAATATTCTACCTTTTTGTATGGTTACTAGTTTCTACACTAATTTGTATTTGTGGTGTATTATTTTCACAGGTAAAACAATACTACTAAATGTATCATTACTAGTTTTTAGTGGTGCACACCAGTTTTTAGTGATATAGAATCACTTTTTAAATTTTTGAAACAATTTAACCAGTTTTGAATGCTAAGTTTATTTTTAACATTTGTATACATGTATATTGCAGGTGGAGCTTTATTTAAGATTCAAGACAAAGTATGCAGATATTCAGATTTCGCAACGTTGCTTCGAGTCTATGAAACCGTTCTTTGTCCAAAAATTGAGGGATCGCTACACCTGCTATTGTATTGTGCATGTACAAATGATTTTCCTTAAAGAGGCAGTAAATCACATGCGGACTCGAAGTTTTGATCTTCATGGTTCTTGCTGCATGTGCAACTGCCCTATATGCCTTCATCATGATGAAGTTGTCAACCATGGATGTCTTGCATACAAAAATGCAAGTATGAGTACCACTTCACTGTTGGAGTCTATACTCTGCCCTATACTTGCAGAACATAGTTTCCATAGCTACCAATGCTTAATGGAAACATGCAATGCATGCGGTGTACGTAATATTCAGATCTGTCCAAGAGAAGAAGTTGAGCAGAGTAAGCAAGTATCTGTGAAGTTTTTTGAAAATATAGTGGGTGCTATTGGATTAAACAATGAAGCTAGAAAGAGCACCGTGAAAGACATTGTCCACAAGAAAATGCTACCTAGAGAACTTTTGTGAGTGTACCAAGACCACTTGAAGAAGTATGTCACTCACAATTTTATATTTAGATGGCAAGCACAACAGTTCAAGGACTGCATTTCTTTGTTTCCAGATGATGTGGTTGTCTCCGTCATTGACTTTGCAGAGAACTACTCCTTCAAGGAGAAAAATGAGATCCAGTCAATGCATTGGTACACTAAGCAGGTCACTATCTTTGTCCTGATTACTTATTTCAGCATCGCATCAGGTGCAATAAAGAAGACCATGCACTTTTTTGTCTCAGATGATAAACAACATGACACCTTATTTGTGCAGAATGCTTTTCTCTTACATGCTCAATGGTTGAGAGATCAAGGGCTAAGCTTTAAAAAACATTGGGTTTGGTCAGATGGCGCAGCTTCACAATTTAAAGCAAAGCGACCGTTTTACTTTGTTGCTAGATATTGAAGCCTTACTAGCATGGAAATGAATTGGAATTTTTTTTGCTCACGACATGGAAAGGGGGAACATGATGGGGCTGGGGCTGTCATTAAAAGGGCTCTAACTCATGAGCAATTGAAGCAAAATAGCGTGCGGTTGACTTGTGCAGTTGAAGTTGTCTCTTTTTGAGAATGCATCTCAATACTGGAGCAACTACTATGTATGACAAAAAAAAGATGCAGGTCAGTAGGGTGTTCTGGGAGGTCAAGCTAGGTGATGTTCAGCGATCCCATCAATGGAATTGCAAACCATTGAAGGGCTCAAGAGCAATGCACTGTGTGAATGGGTATTCTGAGAAAAACACTTGTGCATTGCGATCAAAATGGTTGTCATGCTTTTGTTTTCCTTGCAGGCTTGGCCATTGGAGAATGTGTATGAATAGATCACATGTGGAGACGTGGAAATATCACACTTTGGAGCCACTTGCTAATGATTCCCAGTCATACGTAGACTCAGACGATGAGGAGTTCCATGGTGCCACTTATGCAGGTCATTATGACTCCTTAAGCGATGCTCTCACACCTGGAGACAATTTTGATGTCACTTATGAAGAGAATAATGAGGAGGTTGTTGACTTCTACATTTTGAAGTGTGTAGTAGCTAAGGGCCTAACAACTAACGAGCAAATTGATGCATGGGGCAACAAGATAGAGAAGCATACTTATATGGTCACGGGCCATTGGTATAAAGCCCTACAAGAAAACGTGTATGAGCTATGGGATAACAAGCCAGTAGTTTTCATATATTCCCACTTGATAAGGGCAATAAAGTTCCCTATCGAGCCTGTAGTGCTTGATGGCATAGGAGAAGTGTTCGAACTTTCCAATGAAAACCATGAGGCAATATACAATAGCATGCCCTTTGAATTGTAAATCAAATCTGATTTTATATCATCTAGTGAAAGATTGAACAAGATGGAATTGGTGTAAACGTACGATGGAATTGACATGTTGGTTTTTGAGAATGCTTCACCACTCCCCCCTCCCCCCCCAAACATCACCACTAAAAAGTGTTGCAGTTCCAGAAAAACTCAATAAAAATTTACCACTTTTTAGTGGTGCTAAAGTGGTTTAGCACCACTAAAAAGTGGTTAAGAATGCTTCACCACTCCCCCCAAACATCACCATTAAATGGTGTTGCAGTTCCAGAAAAAATGTTGCAATAACACAATAAAAATTTAACCACGTTTTAGGGGTTTAGCACCACTAAAAAGTGGTTCTGAGACATTCAGAAGTGTAGAGACATGTATAGTGCAAAGACATGTAAAGTGCCATAACTTCTGTATATTACAAAAAGTATATTACAACAATTATCCAGAAACGTCTACATATCCACCAAGAATGTACAATATATAACATTTCTTAAATTACAGATGTACAATCTTATTCATCTTCATTTATAACAAAGTGCTCAAAGACTAGACTCGAAAGTTGATCTTTGGGATTGCTGATGGGGTTTGCGTTTGTATACTCGAAGGAATTGGGGGTTAGTGCCCATCTGCACAGCCATGGCAACAGTGTGCGCGTGAGGTAATCAGGGTCTTGGTTTTCATCAAGAGGATTAAAGGTGGGTGGACATATAGAGTTGTCCCAAACATTGTGCATATTTTTATATCTGGAGTCATCTACCAGCAATGTCGGAGAGGAGTCATATTATGGAAACTTGTTCCAGACATGGTAAAGGGGCTTGAAAGACACAGGTTCACCTGCAAGGTCTCTTGGAGCTCCAGCAATCTCTTCAAAATACGACCACTTCTCACATTGCCAGTTTGAGAAGAGATACCTAAAGTAATAAGTCCTATATTCCCATATGTCTGGCCAACATGTACTGAGGATTAGCTCAATGTTAGCAGCAGTACAAGTGCTCCAAATCATTGCATCTGCTACTTGCCTTAAATCCCAAACAAATTGCTCAACATCTCTACGGTAGTAGATCCACAACTTCTCGTCCACTCTTTTTAGTTTAACTCTGTTGGAAGCTGGAAGTGGAGGGTGTTTAAGTTTTCCAGTCTTTGGATCACGTTTTCTTACATCTCGTTTCACGAATACTCCATCGAGATCAAGGATGATCAGCTTTTTGATCTTGCAGAAATTCGAAACAAGATATCCCCATCCGGGGCAGTTTGGTGAAATCTCCTCAATTTCGAGGCAAACTACTGGTTCCTGGTCTTCCTCTACTTTATCTGGTGTTACATCTGCATCCTGCTCTGCATCCTGCTTAGCTGCTATGTCTTCAACCTTCTCATCTGGTTCTTGAACATCTCCAATCTAGCTAAGTTCTGTCATAGACAAGTACCATGCCTTAAAAACCTGACATATTAACCTTTTCAAAATACACTTGAAAATTATACCTTCCAGGCTATTGATTTCCATTTCATTATTTCCTGAACTTCTATGGCAACAACAGTCCACTTGGCAGTAGATATTGGAGAAAAAAAAAGCTCTACTTGAAGATGCTTATGATTGTTGGACGGATACGCCGCGACGGACGTCAGCACAGCGAGAACTCACCTAGCATGTAATGTCAGCTAAGGACGAAGCTTGACCCGCAAGCGCATGGAAGAAAGCATAAGGTGTCAACCTACACTCGACCGACTCCTAACTAATTCCTACAGAGGTCTCTACCAATTGTCTAAGTCACAGCCTTCAAGAGTGCATAAGACGAAACTTCCTATAACGCTTTCTAGAGCCGAACACCCATCACAATCTCGAAACACCATAGAACTCGAAGGAGACCCTACTAATACCAATAGATCGCTCTCCCTAAGGTCTATGAACCAAAATCACAACCCAAAACACATGGTGCAGAAACACGTAGGATGTTTGGCCGAAATCTGCATGTCTTCGTTTCTGAAATCTAAAGTGCCTAATGTGTAGTTCTACTCAATGTGAACGCGTGGATATGATGCAATACAAAATCGGACAATGTATGCTCACCCAAACACCCGATGAAGCTCGTAGAAGGAGCTCGCAAAACCGGACCGTACGCGTGCAATGTAGGTATCGACGCGTAGCTCTCGTCGAGGGCAACACGCTGCACTTCTTCACACTCGATTCCGACCACCGGAGCACACGTAGCGTCAAGATGAAGCTCACACTCTCTCTCTCGTACACAGTACGCCCACTCACAGACTTCAAACTTGTTTTTAAAATGACAAAAGGTTTTTCATTAAGGTCAAAAAGTGGTATATATACCTTACAATTTCTCAAATCCTAAAGTTCCAAAATCAACCATCTACTCAATCTAACTATCCAAACTGGGATACAATCTGGAAACTTCTGTAAGTCTCAATAATTACAAGGTGAAAAATCAGGTTTTCCTCAATGAATAAATAATTACAAAAAGAATAATCTTCAGAATAGTTAGATGCCGTGGGGTGTGTCCAGCTTCTAACACTCTCCCCCTCCTTCCTCATGTCGTCCCCGACATGGCCTTGATCTGCTGCTTCATCGTATCGTTTCCCGCTGAGGGCGAGCTTTTTGAAATGGGGCCTCTAAACGTAAACCAATGGGCCTACCCTCACAAAATGTTCGTAAAGCGGTACACACACTACTTGGGGCACCACCTTCTTTTGGGAGTGGAGAAGGAAACCAATAAAAATAACATTTGCACTCACCCACTCAAGCAACACACTTTGAGAACCCTTACTCTATGTACACTTTGGACACTTGACACCATCAACGATTATGCAACCCAATGCCGTGCATCAAATGTAAATATGCAATTTGTGAAATAGCATTCACCTTCTCCCCATAAGAATACCCATGATACATCCAAACTCCTCTTCTCTCAAGGACTCATCAAAAAATCATGCACACAAGACCTGCCTCTCAAAAAACACACAAGAGAATCACCTACATCGAACTAACACACTTTGCATAGAGAGCTCATCTCCATCTATGCAATGCCGTGACAAATAAAATCACCATGAGAGGTAGCCACATGCATATGTAATGAAGCAAAAGAGAGTTGGAGTGAGAATTTTCTTTAGACCAATTGAATAAGTGTGGAGAAACAAACCAATGGTAAATTGAGAATAAAACACCTACTTGATTTCTCGCACACCTTTTAAGGGGAGGCCAGACGCTGGCTAACCATCACGAATTGCGACACTTGAAAGTTTTGAAGATGATTTAATGATCATTAACATAACCATGAGAGAGATCATGATGTATTTACAAGTTATTGAGGGGCTACAAATGATTTATTGGGTTGATGGAGTAAGAGATTGTAGAATAGAAAGAGTGGAGGATAGAGTTGCACTTCCTCCAAAGAGGAGGGTTAGGAGGGAGGATGTGAAAGAGGGAGAGTTGGGTTTTTCTCTACTATTGATCAAGAAACAACATGAAGTTGAAAATATAGGTGTGTGTCCTTGAGTCTCTCCAAGGGGGGCTATTTATAGTTGTGTAGGAGTGGGATTATGCTACACTTAATTAGGGTAGGTGATTAGCCCTAATTAAGTGTCCTTTGACCACTCATTGAATATTGGACATAAAAGGGACTATTTATTCACTAAAAATATCATTGTAGACTGTGAAGGCTCCATAGGGGTGCATAATGTAGGTGGGCCCCACCATGAGGCCCTACGGGTGGCTCCTGCGAGGTATCTCAACTTGTCTGTCTTGGCATTTAGAAAGCATCTTTAGGTTGGTCCCATCACATGCAAGTGACCTTGTAGAAGATCAATGAGTAGGGGAAAAATAAGATCTCACCCTCTTGATTTACTTGATTTACAGTTTCCTTTTGCTGCGAATCTGACAGATTTACACTATTTTGACCATAACTTTTTACCTGTAGCTCGGAATGACATGCTTCAAAAGGCAAATTTGACCTTCTCAACATGTTTGATATGAATTGGGACTATTCTTCACGCCCATGCACCAAGGAATTCGGTTTGGAAGGTCCACACTAGGCTAGGGAACCTTTTGCTTCCAAGTCTTTTTGTATGGGCCCTTTGCTTGTATGCATCCAAGGGGAATCATGCTTTTTCAAAAGGCTATGATGCTTAAACAAATAGAGGAGGGCCCAATATTATTTTCTTGTGAAAAGAATATACAATTGGAGTCTTTTTGAAAGGAAAAACTATATGTATATTCTTAAGAGATATTGGGCCACCTATGTAGGGGGCATAGAAGACTTGTAGAGAGGGACCATAATCTTTGGTAAAGACAAGTGGAGGGCTGATTTCATAGTAATTTATCTATATGGGATGGAAGATGGATATATTATTTTTCTACTACTAATTCACAAGAGGTAAGAAAGTTTGGGGGTAGATAGTTGGTTATTGTATGCTTACTTTTATTTACAAAGCAAAAAAGAAAAGGGTGGTAATATAAATATATGACTAAGGTGACATTTTTGGGAAGAGTATAATGTATGTGTCGTCACAAAGCTTAAATGAAGAGGGGGAATTTACTCTAGATAACTTAATAGCGTAGAAAAAATATATACACATATGAGGAAGAGGACGTTGAGTAGGCTGACAAATGTTGCAAAAAGATGGTTACCATTTTATGCCACTCATATTAGCCCTCCCCCAAGCCTAGAGATATTCATATCTTTAGGAGGATGGTGTTGCTTCTTTTTCTTCTTTTTTTTTTTCTCTTTTTTTTGTGATTTTTCCTTTTCCACTTTTTTTTTTTCAATAGGAGGAGTGTCATGCACTCTTTTACTCCATTAGACCTGCTTTTCATTACCTCAATCCCATAAATCGGAGATGGGAGGGTTACCTTGGGTATGTTCAGATTCCAAGGCTGGTTCTTCTTTGCACATCAAAGCTTTAAAAATAGGTGGAGCATTTGCCAAGCCGAAGGGAGCCATGTCAATTTGGAGCTTAGACGATGTAGGCAGATGACTGCCTATCAACGGATTGATACCTTGAAAGTAGGGATTTAATCTCCATCCATTGACTCTGGTCTTGTGGAGTTTTCCTGATAAATCTGCTAATCTGTAACTACCATTCCCAAACTTTGTTTTTATCATGAAAGGTCCCTCCCATCTTTGCAAAAACTTTTTGTCAAGTCGGTTATCATAGCGAAGAACCAACATACCTTCCTTCAATCCTTTCCCCTTGAGCTTCTTGTTGATTTTATCCCTTTGGCTTGTCGCTTTGGTGATGTAGTGATCAATGGACTCTTCTCTATCTAGCTCAAGTCGTTGGAGATCTAAGATCCTTTCATGTAGAACCTCTTTTGGTTTTTTTGCCACTCTTGCAAGAACGCGCAAGCTTGAGAGCTCTACCTCAATGGGGAGAAGTGCCTCCTATCCATAAACTAGATGAAAAGGGGTGAATTGGGTAGATACCTTGAAAGATGTCCTATACACCCAAAGAGCAGTCGTCAAATGGCGATCCCAATCATTAGGCCGGTCCACAACCTGCTTAGAAATGATCTTACATATCATTCCATTCACTTTTTCCACCAATCCATTGCATTGAGGATAGTAGGGTGTGGAATGCAGGTGTTTCACTTTTAACCTCCTCAAGAGATCATTCAGAAGGTCAGCCCTAAAACCCGGGCCTCGATCTGATAAGATTTCTAGGGGTGTTCCAAACCTACTACAAATATGGTCAAAAATAAACTTTGATACCTCTTCAGCTGTGATTCGGGTTGTGCTTGTTGCTGTTAACCCTCGTGGCTCACGGACACCCTATCGCCTACGACGGACACTGTAACCGTATTATTTATTTAAGTAGAGTCAAGCACCGGGCTTGTCGGTCCAATAGGGAAAGGTAGAGTGATCGCTGATGAGAGGCGCACTCTAACACGAACATGCTAGGGTTAGTTGGCTAAGCATGGGCGCCCAAGTGTGAATGGGGTGAGCTCACATAAAAGCCAATTAAACCTAAAATTGAGTCATTCTCTCATTGTGCAATAGAAGCGGCTCTTGCTCCATCTCCACCTTCTCCTTCACCATCTCCTTGTGTGTGTGCGTGAGAGAGAGAGAGAGAGAGAGAGAGAGAGAGAGAGAGAGAGAGAGTGAGAGTGTGTGTGCGATCGAGCGTTGCGGCGACACGACGGCGGCGAGGCGGTTGAGCACGGCGTAGTGGCGTCTCCCTCTTCTTCGCGGCGAGGAATCCTCTACGACAGGAGCATAAGGCGGTGAGTGACACACCATTGCCCTCTTTGAGCTTACTAGTTAAACTAGTTGTGTGCTTGGAGCCGTCTGCGGCTCGTACACGTTGTATCGGCAAGTCCCTTGCTTCGACAGTGCGGCAAGGAGCGCACATTTTTGGCGCCGCTGTCGGGGAATAGCCCTGCACTAAGCCCAAGAGGCACTTTGTGCTTCTTGTATGAGTGGTTTGCAGTAGGAAAGAAGAGGGAGAGGAAGGCGTATTTTTTCTGCAAGTTGTTAATTCTGTTTTTCTGTTGCGCACAGTTTGCATTTTCTGTTTTTCTGCTGCGTACATTCAGTATTAGTTAGACAGTTAGCAAAATTCTGTTTTTCTGTTTACACACAGTTAGCATTAGTCACACAGTTAGCATTTCTTGCGTTTTTTTTTGCATTTTCTGTGTATTCACTGCACAGTTCTGTCAAGTTTCAATTTTTGCATTTTTTGTGTTTTCTGGTTTGTGCACAGTTAGGCACACAATTAGTTAATTAAGTAGGTTAGTAATTAGGTGAACCACTGATTAGCAGGTCAGTAGGTAGGTGGGACAGTAAATAGTTAGGTGAGGTCAACGCGCACCAAAACGCGTACCAAAAATTCGAAAAATAAAAACGTGAGCGAGGGGGAGGTTAGATTTTCAAAAATAAAAAATTTGAGTTATAAAAACGGACGGGTTGGTTTGTATAAAAGTTAGATCGGGATCATTTCCCCAAGCCCAAGCCCAAGCCCAAGCCCAAGCCCAAGCCCAGGCCTCAGGCCTCAGTCCTATGATATATACTAGACTCACTCTTATATATATACCCTACCTCCTCAAGAGGGAATGAGAGCATGTGGGACAAGTCCTCCACTCTCCTCCCTTCTCGTCCCACTTGCACCTTTAGACTTGCTATTTGGAGCCTAGCTCCCTAGCTAGGAAAAGACTGTTTCGGGCTTTTGTGGAGCAAAATAGAACCAAACGGTGGGCTGTAAAGCACGGCGCGTCCCTCCTAGCGATACGCTCGTTTCGAGCTATCACACGGCCCATTCCACGACACGCTCAAAAAATTCTAGCAAAAAAACAAACAAAAACACGCTAAAAACTAGTCACAAGGACTCCTAGAGCAGCTTTTTGACACCTTAGGGTATCAAAAGCACATGCACTTACGCTCTGGGCGGGTGCTAGAACACGAGCATATTGAGGGTGCCTCTGTTCATACGGACACCCATTACCCATCCACGATAGGCTCTAGACCCTCAGCAGGGACACAAGGTAGCACCACCCAAGACCCTAAAATAGCCGCTAGTGATTCCTCCTCCGACTCAGAAATCATGGAAGCATACCCTACCCAAAACACTGAGAGAGAAGGCCATGCACCTCCCGAAGCTCCACAGCCTAGTACTAGTATGTTTAGCTGTTTCATAGAAACATTAGGTAGAGCTACTCGCTCGGAACCTGATGCAAGTGAAGCACACGAAGGGGGTGGGGAAGTGGACTCTCCTTTCACATCGCACGTGGACCCCACACCCCCAAAGAGTGTCCATGTGGATATCCTGCCAACTTCTTACCAAGAAGGCCCTGTTGAGCTGCCTCCTTCAGAAGTTCCCTCTAGAGTACCATTGGTGACAAGTAAAACCACGGGGAGCAACATTGCTTCTACCTCACAAGAAACCGTTAACACGTCGACTCTAGAAGGATTGTTCATTAATGATCATTGGACATACGACCTCCACACTGAGGTGTTGACGGATCTACACTCTGGCCACGCCTACCATGTAGGATGGATAGAGATTGTACAATCCACCTCTAGTGCCACGAGCATCGAAGATCAACAGAAAATGATCTGTAATGTTATCCATGGCATTATTCAATCAGAAAGGCAAAACCGAGGGGTAAATATACTCTCAACTGGCCCCATGAGATTTCTGGATACGAGCAAGGCTCAACAACCTACTCTATCACAAATGGAGACTCCTCTAATGAGCCCCATGGACCCATCTTACGTCATTTCACCTGGGGTCTCTATGCAATCTGAGCCTCCGAGCGACAACTTTAGCTTCCCTAACTTGGCTCAACCCTCTATTAAGGAAAACACAGTGCTCACTCCAGGGATAAGCCTGACAGAGAATGTACCGATGACATCTACGGTTAGCGCAGTGCCACTACCTAGTGTCGTAATACCTAATATGGGGCCTCGACCATATGTGCCTCTAGCCCCTTATGCACACATGGCCCCCACACCTCCAATTGTACCACTTGCTTATGCTCCTCGAGTGCCGCTCCCTAGCCCTTATCCGAGTGGACCTATGCCCGGTTATGTTCCATATCCTGCATCATCCACACATATGCCAAGACCGGTACCCGTCCCTCTCCCACATATGATTCCAAGAGTACCTCCACCAGCCCTGCCTCCTCACATAGGTGACTTGGCAGCGTTTGCTCAAACCATAGGTCGATCTTGCAGCGTTTGCTCAAACCATAGGTCATGCATCTGATAGAGAGCCTAGAAGTAAGGCAGTACAAATTGCCAAACTCACGCAAAAATTCAATGGGGACGAAGATGCTAGGAAACACATTGAAGTGTTTGAACAAGTATGTGATTCCTTAGGGGAGCGCAACGAACTACATAAGTGCAATGCCTTAAGCTTGACATTAAGTGGGAAGGCTGGAGATTGGTATAGAACCCTAAGGGTGGACGAGAAAACAATCTACCCTACCCTTCGAAGGTTGTTTCTAAAGGAGTACATACGAGAAGGTGTGCTTTGGGGTGTAGCATCTCAGCTACAGAAGGCCGAACGTAAGGAAGAAGAGTCAGTAAGGGACTTCATTAGTCGTCTAAAGCACTTAAACTCTCGCTGCCCTGTAAATGAGCGCTTCAACAATAACCAACTACTTGATCTATTAATTCGAGGGTTGAGGAATGAAGGAATCTATAATGGACTAGTGATTAGAGGTATCACAACCTGGGAAGACGTCACTGCCAATGCAATCCAATTAGAGGACAACTTGATGATAGCAGGCATGAGGGTGTCTACTGACACGAGATCCACTAGCTCACAAGCCATTGAGTATGAACCCATGACTGCAAAGCCCATTGCCAATGAGCCAAAGGTATTTGAGACATTCTTGACAGACCTCACCAAGGCAATCCAAGAGTCTCTTAAGGATAATCGACCCCCTCAAAATAGTCACATGTATCCAAGAAGGGAGCAACAATGGTGTTCCATTTGCTTAGGTCCACATAGCACTAGTGAGTGCCCTACGTTTAGAGTAAAATTTAATGGAACTTGCAACGCATGTGGTAGGTATGGTCACCAAGCTAAGGATTGTTTAATGATCAAATGTATGATGGCAAATAGACCACCTGTAGCCTGGACGGATGCGCCTCGAGCTCCTGTATTGATGCCTGCTCCACCTGTTGAGCAACTACCGCAACACATGGTCCCTAGATCTCAAAATGTTGTACAAGCTACACCGCTACCACCTCCTGTGCTAGGACCGCAGCCCCCGCATCCAAGAGTCGCCCCTATGAACCAAGTGGGTTGCGAGCCATCAAATGCTTATGCAGATGGCTGTGAGGAGGAAATAGACACTAGTATTGCCTACAGACTTGATACATTGGAAGAGTGTCCTATATACTACATGGAAGATTGTTGGGGGCAAGTCAAGCCGGTTTATCAAGCTGCTGCTCTCGCATCTAGAGGTCAAAATATCAACACCCAGGCGAGGAGGCCACCTCTTCAATGCTACGAGTGTGGTGGACCACATCGGGCAGTGGAGTGCCCTATTAGGCTGCAAAAGAATGCTGCACAGATGCAAATGAATCAAGGGAGCACGTCTGCAATGCCAATACTCACATGTAATCGTTGTGGCATAGATCACTTGATTGCCCAATGCCCCTATAACCCAAATGCGCCTAAAATCACATCCCTAAATTTGGTCGAAATTGCTAGTGTGACATCGCCAATACCACCCGTCGCACCCGCTTACGCGATTACACGGTCCATGCTTCAAGGGCCAGGCCATATCCTCGAAGAGAGAGATACCGCGCCAGTTATCCAAGCAAAGAAAAAGAAGACACGAAGGAAGAGGTCGCAGAATACGGGAAATTCAAAGCCAAGTTCCAAAACAAACATAGGAACAGGAGATGACCCCGTGTATATGAATGACCTCGAGGATGATTCAGATTCAATCGAGACAATGGAAACTAGAACCAATACCACAAAGGGAAAGACCGACAAAGAAAACCGTAACATGGAACCAAATGAAAACCGAATAAGAGAAAACCATAAAGAGCCTCTGAAAACACCACAAGTGTTTCCAAATCCAATCCAAGACCCCCAAGATAAACCGCAGGGGCAAAAAGGAAAGAATCGTAAAAAGAAGATTGGGACGTACCCAAACCCAGTAGACGAGATTGAGCAAGTGAGACATCTAAGAGGTTTAGTGGAGGAGACTCAAAGGAAACTAGAACCAGAACCCATGCATGTCAAAATTCATGACACAGTGTTTCCCACGCAAGTTCATCCACCCCACATGAACCATAGACCGTTAGCCATATCTAGTATCATCCAAGAAGGGAGTGAGGACGGGACATCAGAAAGTGAGCATACACCTTTCTTGTTGGAGAGGATGTTTAACGAAGGAATACCTGATCCCATTGAGGAATATGAGATTCCATCCTCACCAGTTCCTAGTCAAGGACCTACACCCTGCAAAACGCCAATGAATGTTGCCAAACTAGTGGACTTCATGTCTTCTGAGGTCCGAACCACGATCATAGCAAAGCTGTATGGAGATCCTGAGTTATTCCTTGCACTTCGAGCATTCCTTAACGGAGAGATACGAACGGGATTACCGCAGTTTGCGTAACCAAATAGGCCTGACTGGATTATAATTGATGAGGAAAATCATGTGCAATCACTTGACTTAGATGGACACGAGTCCGTGATCGAGGTACCCATTAACGAATTAGGGCAGTATTTTGAAGGCGACGAGTCTAATGCGACCCTACCCATCACTACCAGGGGATTAACTATAAAGGGAATTCTTGATGGTGGTGCGGGAGTTAGCATCGTTACAAAAGATTGTTGGGAATCCATGGGAAAACCCCGCCTCAGTGTTACTAACATTGTGGTAAAGATGGCAAATGGTACCATAGCCAAACCTATGGGGATGCTCAAGGATCTTAAGATCAAAGTTCTAGGACACAAGGTACGACATACGTTCATTGTAATGGATTTCTCTAAACACCTTATGTCATATGAAATGATTTTAGGACGACCATTCATGAGGGAAGCACAAATGGTTCATGATTGGTCTAAAAATCATGTCTATTTGCAATTCCAAGACTCTGTCCTTAGAGTGGATTTGGTGACTGGTAAGGTACACCCCTTAGGGAGTAAAACCATTATTGATCATCCCTCTGACACCACAGTTCACTCGGCCCCACTACAATATTGTTACACTTGTAAGAAGGATACAGACATTGGCCAAGATTCTCCTTACATGGATGTGTTACCGGGTATGACGGAATCAGACAACGTAGACTGGGTACACCTAGCTGCAACCATAGATACCTGGGGAAATAGAGGAACCACTTGGGTCACACCAAAGGGGGAAGAGGTACCACAAATTGCACCTCTGAACATGATAAGTGCCATACATGCATCTTCTAAGGGCAAGGCAATTGTGGACCAATCTGACAGTTACACCGATAGCTCAATAGAAGACTTTGACCAACACGACTTGGACACTGACTCCCAGAGTGAAACGAATTCTGAATCTCATGAATTAGAGAGTGGAGCAAGTTCAGAGTCAAAACATTCGGGAGGACCGAGCACATCAACCGATGATAGCTCCCCCGAGAGTGAAGAGGAAACCAACGAGGACTCCTTTAGTGAGCCAGATCTAAATGCAAATCAAAAGCAGGTCTCAAATAAGAAAAAGAAAAACCTCAAGAGGCGTCGATATCGAGCCAATGTACGTGCTAGGATAAAAAAGAAGAGATCCTCAGCAGAATGGCTCAGTTATATAGGAGCATGTGATGCTCATCGAAAATTGGTAGACAATTGGGGTGAATATCTCCAAAATGTTATGTGGTGTAGACCACGACCCCATGACATAGCCCAATTAGAGATCATAGACAAGCCAAAGTTGAGCCGCACTGCAAGGAGGCGTCAAAACCAAGAGTTAGCTCGACAACACAAGAAAGCAGAAATAGAAGCACAAACCAAAGCACAACCAGAATCCACAGACTTGCATCCTGCACCAGAACATTTCAAATCTTACACCACAGGGGAAGCAAAGGTTGTGTACACAAAAGCCCAAAGAATACCTATCGATGGGAATAATGGATTCTATGATGGTCCGGCAATAGTTAAAGAAATAGAATTATCCGACCCCGGTGAAGAATCAAAACCTGTTTTTATTGCCCAAGACCTTACAGAAGTTGAAGAGGCGGTCCTCAAAGAGCTTCTCAAGGAATTCAAGGACATATTCACTTGGACATACCATGATATGAAAGGTGTTCCACCTTCTGTGGTCCAACATACAATCCCTATGATTAGCACTGCGAAGCCCGTACAACAAAGACCCTACTTGATGAATCCTAAGTACGCAAAGATCATTCAAGAAGAAATAGAAAAGCTTATCAAATGTGGGTTCATATATCCTATTGAACACTTTGAATGGGTGTCTCCAATAGTTATCGTGCCAAAAAAGAATGGGAAACTCAGGGTGTGCGTGGACCTCAAAAAAGTTAATGCAGCTACTAGAAGAGACCATTACCCCCTACCATATTCCGAACATGTACTCGAAAGAGTTGCAGGCAAGGAAGCTTATAGCTTTCTAGATGGGTACTCAAGCTACAACCAAATCACGATAGCACTAGAGGACCAAGCTAAAACTGCCTTCATCACAGAATTTGGCGTGTTTGCATTTCGTGTGATGGCTTTTGGCTTAACAAATGCCCCTGCTACATTCCAACGATTAATAAACACTGCTTTTAAAGAATATTTGAGAGAGTTTTGTGAAGCTTTCTTAGACGACCTTTGTGTTTACTCTTCTTGGAAAGAACATCTATCATGTTTGCGGAAGGTGTTTGAAAAGTGTAGGTTATATCGTATCTCATTGAACCCGTTCAAATGCCAATTTTGGGTCAACCATGGAGTTATTTTAGGGCATATAGTATCCAAGAATGGTATCTCAACCGATGAGAGCAAAATTAAAGTGATTCTAGAGTTACCACCACCAACCAATTACAAGGGAGTTCAAAGGTTCATGGGACACGTGGGTTATTATCGACAGTTTATTTTATTTTTTGCTGAGATAGCACGTCCTTTGTACAAGCTTCTCATTGAATTTAAATGGACTGAAGAGTGTGACTAGGCCTATGAACAATTGAAGAAAACACTAGCAAGTGCTCCGATTTTAAGGACACCTAACTGGGATGTCATTTTCCATGTGCATATTGATGCATCAAACTTTGCTATTGGGTGTGTTCTCACTCAACCAGGAGAACATAAATTGGACTATCCCATTATCTTTGCAAGCCGTCAATTGAACGATGTTGAAAGGAACTACACCACTACAGAGCGAGAAGGTTTGGCAATGGTTTATGCAGTAAAGAAATTTCGCTACTACCTTCTGGCAAACAAGTTTGTATTTTATGTGGACCATCAAGCGTTGCTGTATCTGGTAAACAAGCCATGCTCCACAGGAAGAATCACACGATGGTTGTTAATTCTTCTGGAGTTTGATTTCACGATTGTAGTGAGACCCGGTAAAAGGCACGTCATGGCTGATCATTTGTCTCGCATACCCAATGGTGAAGCCCCTACAGGAGTTGATGATGAATTACCCGATACTTCCCTATTCATAGTTGAGACTATGCCTGAATGGAGCGAGAACATTGTTAACTTTTTAGTTAATGGTTTTCCACCCAAGGAACTTCGTAAGGATATCGCTCGAAGGCTAGTAAAAGAATGTGAACCCTATTGTTTGATTGCCGGAACTCTGTATAGATTAGGCAAGGATGATATTCTTAGGCGTTGTGCCCGTGAGGATGAATATTTGTATATCTTGCAAGAAGCACATATGGGCATAGCAGGAGGACAATTTTTAGGAGACCTGACTGCTAGAAAGGTGCTGCAATCAGGCTATTGGTGGCCAACTTTATTTAAGGATGCATCACTTTTTACAAAAGGGTGTGATGAGTGCCAACGTTACAAGACCACACAGCGCAAAGACAGAATGCCCTTACATCCTATTAAAGTAACCCAACCATTTGAAAAATGGGGCTTAGACTTTGTAGGTCCAATTAGTCCCGCAGCTCGCAACACTCAATCTCGATATATTCTAGTTGCTACGGACTATGTAACAAAGTGGGCTGAAGCTAAGGCTTCACAAAAAGCTGACGCGAGGACAACAACTAAGTTTCTTTTTGAGAACATTATCACAAGATTTGGTTGCCCTTTTGAAATTGTTAGTGATAATGGTACCCATTTTATAAATGAGGTAATAAGAGAGCTTACCACGACCTTTATGATATCCCACCATAAGTCTACACCTTATTACCCGCAAGCTAATGGACAAGCCGAGAGCACCAACAAGACTCTAATCTCTATTTTAACCAAGACGGTAGAAGCTAATCGCACTGATTGGGATTTGAAGTTGACATCTGCTCTATGGGCTTATCGTACTGCTTATAAAGTGGCTATTAATTGTACGCCATTCAAAATGGTATACGGCCAAGAAGCGGTTATGCCTTGGGAGTTTGTCATTCCTAGTCTTAGGGTAGCTTCGCAAGAAGGATGGAATGGTAACCCCTTAACCGAGCGTTTGTATATCTTAGAAAAACTAGACGAAGAGAGACAGTTGGCTGTGCAAAATGCTCTTGTGGAAAAGGATAGGAGAAAGAAGTGGTTTGATTGCCATGTGAAGGACAAGGACATCAAAGTTGGTGATAAAGTCCTTATGTATGGAGTACGTAAAGAGAAGAAAAAGTTGAAATATGCTGGTAAAGGACCATATAGAGTATGTGAAATTACCCCACAAGGCACCCTTCGTGTGGAAACTCTTGATGGAGTTGAAACCATTGGATTCCTCAATGGGAGTAAATTCAAAAGATATTATGATCCTTTAAGCCAAGAAGAACTACGGGCCATTCATCAAAAGAAGGCCACCAAAGCACAAACCGAGTTAAACAAGATACAAGCTCAAGCTGAGGCTAAGGAGCGACAACAACGTATAAGACAAAAACGAGAGGCTAACCTTGGAGTCACAAATGCATTCCACGTGGAAATCGAAGAGGATGGGTTGGACTCTGACACACCTCTACGATACCCTATTGAGTTAAGTAGTGCCTATGGAAAAGTGCTATATAACTCCTTATTGGACACGGGTGCTAAATATAATCTGCTATCCTATGGGGTGTGGTGTCAGTTAGGGAAGACACCTCTATCTGAGAGTATTATCCAAGTCAAGGGTGTCAACAAGAAAAAAACTACGATTTTTGGAATCTGGCACACTTCTGTCAGTTATGACAATGGAATTGTAGCTCAAGACTTTTTGGTCATGCCTACTGGAACTATGGAGGGTAATATAAACCTAGGCCGCACGTGGATGATAGCCACCAAATGCACTATTGATTGGGGGACTGGGGGTGTTACAACGCAAAAACCAACTCTTAGCCCTACCACTCAAGCCATAGTCCCTGAGATATTGCCTAAGGAGATAAAACCCAAGACATTGCATGTCCAGGAGGTTGAACCATACGTCCCCATAGCCCAACTCTCTAGAGCTTCAACTGATGTAGTTGAAAGAAAGCTTGAGACACACAAGAACCATCCTAATATAACAGAGAAAACATACAAGTGGGTCCCTAAAGCCTCTGTAGTGAGCATGGTTGATGCAAAAAAACGGAAACCTAGTAAGAACCGTCCCAGTCACTCCAAGAAATGTAAAGAAACGTTGCGTTGGATTCCTAAACGACTATTGGAAGCCCAAGGATACTATGAAGGAAATGATCAAATCTGGGTGCCCAAACGTAAAGTGTACTCAAACCTGTCACTTGGCCCATGTAAACCCAATCCTGTGGCTCCAAAACAAATTAAAAATCGCGGAAAGGAAAAAATCATGGAATGTTACACACCCGATCTAGAGCTAGTTTGGGTACCAAAGAAAGAATGATTTGTTCCACCTAGCTCAGGAACAGGGAAATCAAATGAAGCTTCTTGCTCTTCATGTAGTTCCTATACGCAAATAGAAGCTTCGACACAACCTCCACCTACCACTGTACATATCCATACAAGCACGAAAGAGTTTGCACCTCCCGGGGTAAGTTCACCACCTACAACAACGTTGCAAATAAAATCATGGGAGAGTACCTTACCACCCTTGCAACTAGATGAAACGCATAGGGCGGTCGAAAACTATTGGTTAAAACCTTCACCCATAACAACTTGGAACAATTGGTTTCAAAAGGTGACGACCTCATTCCAAAAGGTATGATCTACCCAAGGAAGGGGGGAGTGTTTACTATCAATCATTCACTCGCTCCCCTCTCAACCTTCCTCCCTGACCTCTCAATTCCAATCTTAGGGAATGTATATATATAGCCTTATACTCATAAAAAACAAAAATAGTAAAGAGCAAGAGCGACTAGCAACGAGAGAGCACCCTATTAGATCTTACATATAAGTCCAAATTCACCGTGTCAATTCAAGCAACACACAAAAACAACTCTTATGTTTTAAAGGCCTAACCAAATCTATCTGTCTTGTCAGAAATGGCTACTTCACCAGAGGCATGCACTTCTATTTTTGATGAAAGGTACCCTTTGTCTTTTCCTCAAGTGTTCTACGTATGCTACCCTATACTTTCTTGCGAATGGGATTTGATAGAGAGCCTTTCATGTGAGAGAAATTTTGAGGAGTTAGAATGGCTGATACGTCTATGGCTAACTAGTGATCCCTACCCAGTAGCGAATGTGTCTCCAATGGCACATGTTTATTCTTTTGCACAAGATGAGTATCCACGCATCGCGAGGTTCTTGATTAGCATGCTTGCACAAGAGGATGATGAAGAGGAACTAATAGAGACCGAGGAAGACTATGGCCTCACGGACAACGATTTTATTTATCTAGATGATGAGGATAGAGGCCTAGCCTTAGGGTGGCCACCCGGTTTATATAATATCCTCTTTCCTTGATTCTAAAAGGGGTGACAGATAGGTAGGTTAGGGGTCTAGATTGTGTTTTGAGTTTGTTTTTTAGGAGTTTTAATTTTTCACACTGACATGCCTCCTAGAGGTATAGTGCCTGTTTTTGGATGTGTTAGGTAGGACTTATATGGATCTCCATCCACATGGCTGAGGACATCTGCTTCAACGAAATGAGCCACTCCATACCTCCAGGTGTACTACTTTCCATGATTCATGTTGGTGGATATGTGTAATTGCTAATAATGATTTTTCATTCTTTGTTTGAGTACAATAGTTATGATTGTTATCTGCCATTATAGATGTATAAATTTGTCTTTGCTTAAGTTGATTGAACTCCAGTTTAATCTTATGGATGAGCCTGGAGATTAGGAGACCGTGACTTTAGGTTAACTCATTTACTTGACCACTAGGCCTAGCTAATAAAATTATCCGAGTATTTGAGACCTTAGGAATGTTTTAGGCAGAGAAAGGCTTGCTCACTCAAACAACAAAAAACACTAGTGCGAATACCAAGGAAATGGAAGCAAAAAAAAAAAAAAAAAAAACATAAGTGCCACAAATGAAAAATCTTACGCTGGAAGAGAAATCCTGGCTTGAATTGGTACTTCACTCACATGTATTGTCTATGGTACTAGAGCCCTAGAGGTTCCCAGTGTGGGCGCTTTTCCTTGAGAAGCAAAAAACCCCGGACATACAAAATAAGCACACACGTCACATGATTGTGACCCAAAGTAAAAAAGTATTAAAAAAAATAAAAAATAAATAAAAAATTAAAAGACTTCCATTGAGCTTACAGTTAACATTTTAAGCTTTTGTTTGCAGTTGTGAGAGCGAGTTGGCTAATCAAAGCTGAAAAGTTTAATTAGGGAATCTTGCATTTAGATAATCTTCTTAGCTTAGCTAGTACTAGAGTAGTTGTTTTAACCTTAGTCATAGCTAACTAATTGATAGACTCACCCATAAGCTCAAAACTCTTGATTAATTAATTTACTCAAAGTGCAATTTATTTGTCCTTAATGGCAGTCTAACATTTCATAAATCTTGCATTTACTCATTTCCACATGTACTTTACATTCCCCTCATGATTTATGGCAATATAATTCCGCTTGCTAAAACAGTAACTTTGCCTTGCAGATTCAAATCTAGATGCTCTACAACATGGACATACCAAGCTTCAACTCAATAGCTTCCGAGGATGGAAACTACATCAGGAAGGGGGGCAATGTTAACCCTCGTGGCCACGGACACCCTATCGCCTACGACGGACACTGTAACCGTATTATTTATTTAAGTAGAGTCAGGCACCGGGCTTGTCGGTCCAATAGGGAAAGGTAGAGTGATCGCCGATGAGAGGCGCACTCTAACACGAACATGCTAGGGTTAGTTGGCTAAGCATGGGCGCCCAAGTGTGAATGGGGTGAGCTCACATAAAAGCCAATTAAACCTAAAATTGAGTCATTCTCTCATTGTGCAATAGAAGCGGCTCTTGCTCCATCTCCACCTTCTCCTTCACCATCTCCTTGTGTGTGTGCGTGTGAGAGAGAGAGAGAGAGAGAGAGAGAGAGAGAGAGAGAGAGAGAGAGAGAGAGAGAGTGTGTGTGAGAGTGTGTGTGCGATCGAGCGTTGCGGCGGCACGACGGCGGCGAGGCGGTTGAGCGCGGCGTAGTGGCATCTCCCTCTTCTTCGCGGCGAGGAATCCTCTACGGTAGGAGCATAAGGCGGTGAGTGACACACCATTGCCCTCTTTGAGCTTACTAGTTAAACTAGTTGTGTGCTTGGAGTCGTCTGCGGCTCGTACACAGTGTATCGGCAAGTCCCTTGCTTCGACAGTGCGGCAAGGAGCGCACAGTTGCTTCCGCCCATTGTGTCATGTAGTCAACACCCATGATGATGAAAACCTTCCCTGTAGAAGTACGAGGTAGGGGACCTGTTGCATCCACACCCCACTTTTCAAAAGGGCCATAAGATATTATTGGGACTCGAGGCTCATATGTTAGTCGTCTATCCCCAGCAATTTGGCATGGCTTACATGCCTTACACCAATATTGGACATCACGATGTAAGCTCGGCCAAATAAACCCTGCTTGTAAAATCTTCCTACTTGTAATATCTTGAGAAAAGTGACCACCAGAGACATCATCATGACATGAAAGAAGAATTTTCTCTATCTCTTGCACACCTGGTACTCTCCTCAAGACCAAATCTTTCCCTTTGTGATATAAATCATCCCCGATCAACTGGTAAGGTGTGGCCTTCTTAACTAGTCTATGTCTTTGCACCTTGTCTAAGTGTTTGGGACACTCACCTGCTTGTAGAAAGAAGATAATGTCTTTTAGCTCCTCTTGACCTTGATATTTGGGTTCATATAGTTTCACACCTCCTACCGCCATTTGAAGATTTTCATTTGCGAATAAGTCTGCTTCCTTGTTATGAGTTCTCACAATGTGTTGTACCTGTGTTGCTTTAAAACCCTTCATCAAAGCTCTTACACTACTAAGCCACTCAAACAATGTACGATTATTGCACCTCCAAGTCCCTTGGATTTGCCTAACCACTAGCAAAGAATCACCTTTTATAATAAGTCTTTGTATGCCTAATTCTTTGCATTCTTCTAACCCAAGGGTTAGAGCAACATACTCAGCCTCATTGTTAGAGTGAACGTTGGGTAGAGTGATACCTTTTTTAACCATTACCTCCTTTTGTGGGTTCAAAATGATGATCCCCCCTGCTGCTTTGTCTTGTTGGCGTTGATAAGCTCCGTCAAAGCATAAAGTATGGGCATTATCAATCTCCTTCACTTTGAACTGTTTTGAGCCTTCCTCTCTTTGTAGTCGTGATTCTTCCCTTTCTCTCACTTTGTAGGTGAGAATGTCTGCAAGTCTTGCTCTTGTGCTATCTTCTACAAGGAAAGTGTATTCAAATTCTTGGAGTTCAAACACCCACTTTGCTATTCTAGATGAGAGGCTCATGTGTTGTACTACATATGGTAGATTGTGCTCTAAGGTGAGAAAAACAAATGGCACAGGGAGAAGATACGATCGAAACTTCCTTACCGCAAACAAGATTGCAAAGACCACTTTCTCCATTTCAGTGTATCCCTTCTCGGCCGGAGTCATCACCTTGCTTGCAAAATAGATCGGCCTCATGTATGATGTTTTAGGATCTTTTTGCATCAAAACAACACCAATTGCTTCGAAACCTACACTTGGAGTGACATAGTAGGTCTCCTTTGGATCTGGTGGCATTAGGATTGGGAGAGAGCTAAGAATGCCCTTCACTTCCTCAAAACATTTTGCATGTTCCCTCCCCCATTCAAATGTAGATTGGCTTGCCAACCTATGCAAAGGGGTGATGGCTTCTGCTAGGAGATGGATGAAGCGAGACATGTACCTCACTTTGCGGTTGAAGGTCATTAGCTCCTTAGTTGTTGTTGGTGGAGATAATGACAAAAGGGCCTCTACTTTAGAGGGATCCACTTGAATTCCTTGTGAAGAAACCACATGGCCTAGCAAAACCACCTGAGATTCACCGATATGACACTTCTCTGGGTTGAGTTGTCCCGCAAATTGATGGAGCCTCTTAAGCCCCTCTTCAACCTTTTGGCAGTGAAGTGATCTACAACTATAAATACAGAAATCATCCATAAAGACTCTTATAGATTTTCCAAAGAATGGCTGAAATACAAATATTGTGAATCTCATGAAGGTGCTAGGAGCATTGGTGAGCCCAAAAGGCATTACTCTGAATGCAAAACATCCCCAAGGTGTGATGAAGGTGGTTTTTGGTTGGTCCTCTTCTGCTATTCTAATTTGAAAATATCCTAAATACCCATCACACACAGTGTAGCATTCGTGACCTGCTACTTCATTCAAAATTTCATCTTGGAAAGGGAGAGGGAAGTGGTCCCTCTTTGTCGCAGCGTTGAGGGGTTTGTAATCCACGCAGACCCTCCACTTACCATTCTTCTTGGGAGTGACTACAATAGGTGATACCCATTCGGAGTTGGATACTGGATAGATGAAGCCAGCCTTCAAGAGTCGATTCACTTCTTGTAGGAGAGCCTTTTGTTGCACAAATCCTAGTCGCCTTAACTTTTGAGCCATGGGTTTGGTCCCTAGTTTCAATTCAATTCGATGCTCTATTATATCTACACCTCTTATTTGTGAGTAGTCAGTGATAAACAAATTGGGATACCTCCTTAACATATTGATGTAGGACCTCTTCTCCTCACAAGTAAGATCTTTTGCAAGCATCTTCTCAAATCCTTCTTCAAGGTGGTGGCATCTTTCATCCCCTCGTGTGAGATTGTCTGTTGGCTTTTCTTCTACAGGAACATCTTGAGTGTTGGAGTTGAATACAATTCCCATTACCTCCAAAGAAGACTCCTCTTCACTGGTTGATGCACTGGTTGATGCTTCCTCATCACTTGAGTAAGGACTCTCCTCCTCGCTCTCTTCATCTGCCGTGGTTTCATAGTTGATATCTAGTTGCTTTCCTTCTCGCCAATCATACACCACCGGTTGACCCTTCTTAAGAATCAAACGACCACTTCCCCATTTTTGATTTGCATTCACAGCAATGAGCCAAGGCCTCCCTAGGATGATGGGATATCCCTCTCCCTTAGCTGGCATGACATACATATCCACTCGTGCATCTATGTTACATACAGATACTTTTACATTTTCAATGATCCCCAAACACTTCACACGTGAGTTGTTGGCTAGCCTAGCTTGACAATTAGAGGACTTTGTAATTTCAAGCCCTAACCTGTTCATTGATTTTTCCGTGATCACACACATTTGAGCTCCACCATCAACATATACATTAGACACCTTTTTACCCCTTATATAAGCATCCACAATGGGTTCCACATCTTTTTTGTAGCTTTGAGGCCACAACCTTAATGGAAAGATTTGCTTTCTTTTTTGGAATTCTTGTACTTACCAACTTTGGCCATTGCCTTCTTACTTTGGCTCATAGGTGTAGAAGTTGAGGCCATGAAATGTTTGGCTTTTGGGTTTGTAAATCCTCGAGAATGTTGTAGGGCTCTAGCTCCTTTCCCAATGGGAAGTCGTTGATACCAATTTCCCTTCGCCTTGATCTTTTCTTCTTGCTACTTTCAGCTTCTTCCATCTTTGACTTCTTCTTCTTGTCCCTTCTGGCCGAATTTGTTCCTTCACTTCTCATGTCTTCATCCTTATCATGTGCTCTTGTGCGTTTTTCTGCCGGCATAACATCAAAGTTTAGAGTATGCTCATCTATTACCTCTTCTAGCTTGATGATGTTGACTCCTCTTTCTTCCTCCTCATGTGGGACGGGAGGTATATTTGCTGGTGGTGGTGGTCGACGAAGGATTTGTGGGCCTTGAGCTAGTTCTTGCTGCACAGTGAGAGGAGGCGGTCTGGGGGGATATATGTCTCCCGGAAGTCGCCTTGGATGTGGACAATTGTACATGCCATGGCCCATTTCATTGCAATTCCAACATCGCAACTCTTGAGCTTGTCTTCGTTGATTGCGATTCCCTTCTCTTGGTTGTCGTTGTTGAGGTAGGCCCTGTACTAGATTCAAAGTGAGGTTCTCAAGCTGTTGAGTTAGCCTTTGTAAAACCTCTTGTTGAGAGTTATCTCCTATTTGTGAAGATTGTGCAAAGGGGCCCTAATTGGTGCTTCCATGGTTTGTGAAGACTCCCTCTCACTCACTTCATTCAAACCCCTTGCTCTATGTGCTTGGAAGTGTAGTTTTCTAAACTTGATGATGGCTACCTCACGTGCTTCTTAGAAGGTGGATGGGAATTTTAGCTCTACTTTAGCCTTTAAAAGTGGATACAAGCCAACCATGAATCTCTCTTTTTTTAGAAAGTTAGGTGCACCACCATGATTTTCTAATGTAGCCTCCCACCTACCCCATAGATTGACAAAGGTTGCTTCATAAGAGGGATAGTCTTCAAGTGATACCTGCTTATGTCCAATAAGACATTTCCATAGTCCTTCAGAAGTATCACCTTGCCCGAACTTGGAGAGGAAGCTTGCTCGTAGTCTCTCCCAATTGGACTTGATTTGGGGTTGCAAGGTCTCATACCATGCTTTAGCTTCTGCTTTTAGAACCAACGGGAAGGCTCGTAGCTTTACTTCCAAGTGCCATCTCCAAGCTGTCAAGAAACTCTTGCGCATCTTCCCCACTTCTTGCATAGAACATGGGAAAAGAACTTGACATTTTGTTTAGACTTTTTGAAATTTCTTTTTTTTAAAGAAACTTTTCTCTTACGGGCCGCACAAGATTGTTGACACTATAAATCTGATTACATTAAAATGAAGATGTACACATCCATTGTTAATTCGTACATTATCATAGGTAGAATAAATGGATTAATTGAAGCATTGATTTCATTGAGGCGAGTGGATCCAAATATCCTCCTTATGATAGATTGAAACCTAAACTTAGTTGCAATGATTATATGAATGGATTGCCGAGAAATAGGCCTAAAAGGTTCATTGTTTTGATCGTGATTCATGTGCTACTCCTCGTTGTTGGTTTGAAGACCTCGTTCCTTCATATGGCCCTTGAGCACCCCTTCACCACTTCTTGTTCCTGCCTTTAAAACAAAATGAAAACGTGAACATCAAAAGAAGTTTCATAATTGATGATTGGAAGTATAATTGGATTGGGTGATGCCAGTATTTCTCTAAGTCTTTTTGCACCAAACATGAAAACAATGCATTGCTGGAAAAAGACTTTTCTATCTATGTGAACATTTACTCTAATGTGTTGTGCAAAATGAAATGGATAGATGGGAACTCCATTGTTCATCACTAAAAAATTTGAAGGTAACTTGGAAATATGTTCCTCTGTGGGGGCACCACTTTATGAGGGCGAGCTTTTTGAAATGGGGCCTCTAAACCCAAACCAATGGGCCTACCCTCACAAAATGTTCGTAAAGCGGTACACACACTACTTAGGGCACCACCTTCTTTTGGGAGTGGAGAAGGAAACCAATAAAAATAACATTTGCACTCACCCACTCAAGTACCACACTTTGAGAACCCTTACTCTATGTACACTTTGGACACTTGACACCATCAACGATTATGCAACCCAATGCCGTGCATCAAATGTAAATATGCAATTTGTGAAATAGCATTCACCTTCTCCCCATAAGAATACCCATGATACATCCAAACTCCTCTTCTCTCAAAGACTTATCAAAAAATCATGCACACAAGACCTGCCTCTCAAAAAACACACAAGAGAATCACCTACATCGAACTAACACACTTTGCATAGAGAGCTCATCTCCATCTATGCAATGCCGTGACAAATAAAATCACCATGAGAGGTAGCCACATGCATATGTAATGAAGCAAAAGAGATTTGGAGTGAGAATTTTCTTTAGAACAATTGAATAAGTGTGGAGAAACAAACCAATGGTAAATTGAGAATAAAACACTTACTTGATTTCTCGCACACCTTTTAAGGGGAGGACAGACGTTGGCTAAACCATCACGAATTGCGACACTTGAAAGTTTTGAAGATGATTTGATGATCGTTAACATAACCATGAGAGAGATCATGATGTATTTACAAGTTATTGAGGGGCTACAAATGATTTATTGGGTTGATGGAGTAAGAGATTGTAGAATAGAAAGAGTGGAGGATAGAGTTGCACTTCCTCCAAAGAGGAGGGTTAGGAGGGAGGATGTGAAAGAGAGAGAGTTGGGGTTTTCTCTACTATTGATCAAGAAACAACATGAAGTTGAAAATATAGGTGTGTGTCCTTGAGTCTCTCCAAGGGGGGCTATTTATAGTTGTGTAGGAGTGGGATTATGCTACACTTAATTAGGGTAGGTGATTAGCCCTAATTAAGTGTCCTTTGACCACTCATTGAATATTGGACATAAAAGGGACTATTTATTCACTAAAAATATCATTGTAGACCATGAAGGCTCCATAGGGGTGCATAATGTAGGTGGGCCCCACCATGAGGCCCTACGGGTGGCTCCTACGAGGTATCTCAACTTGTCTGTCTTGGCATTTAGAAAGCATCTTTAGGTTGGTCCCATCACATGCAAGTGACCTTGTAGAAGAGCAATGAGTAGGGGAAAAATATGATCTCAGCCTCTTGATTTACTTGATTTACAGTTTCCTTTTGCTGCGAATCTGACAGATTTACACTATTTTGACCATAACTTTTTACCTGTAGCTCGGAATGACATGCTTCAAAAGGCAAATTTGACCTTCTCAACATGTTTGATATGAATTTGGACTATTCTTCACGCCCATGCACCAAGTAATTCGGTTTGGAAGATCCACACTAGGCTAGGGAACCTTTTGCTTCCAAGTCTTCTTGTATGGGCCCTTTGCTTGTATGCATCCAAGGGGAATCATGCTTTTCCAAAAGGCTATGATGGTTAAACAAATAGAGGAGGGCCCAATATTATTTGCTTGTGAAAAGAATATACAATTGGAGTCTTTTTGAAAGGAGAAAAACTATATATATATTCTTAAGAGATATTGGGCCACCTATGTAGGGGGCATAGAAGACTTGTAGAGAGGGACCATAATCTTTGGTAAAGACAAGTGGAGAGCTGATTTCATGGTAATTTATCTATATGGGATGGAAGATGGATATATTATTTTTCTACTACTAATTCACAAGAGGTAAGAAAGTTGGGGGTAGATAGTTGGTTATTGTATGCTTACTTTTATTTACAAAGCAAAAAAGAAAAGGGTGGTAATATAAATATATGACTAAGGTGACATTTTTGGGAAGAGTATAATGTATGTGTCGTCACAAAGGTTAAACGAAGAGGGGGAATTTACTCTAGATAACTTAATAGCGTAGAAAAAATATATACACATATGAGGGAGAGGACGTTGAGTAGGCTGACAAATGTTGCAAAAAGATGGTTACCATTTTATGCCACTCACCGCATCTTTAGCAGTGATTCGTACCTGGCATGTAGGTTCAGCATTGTTGGGCCAAAGATGTCAGTAGTTATGGTGAAGAACCCTGTATAGAATGCTTCTTCAAAAGCCTGGAGGTGATAGGATGGTAGAAACATGATCCTTTGATACAACGCATGTATCACCTCCTTGGAAGGCTGACCTGACAGTTCATAGGCGCATTTGTATGTATCCTGGAAGAAGAAGATGCTGTCGGTCAACTGGCCTGGCTTGAAGGTCTCGAACACTGCTAAGATGGTTCTACAGATTTTCCTCATCATAATGCATGTAAGGACAGGCGAGCCAGTGAACAACTTTATGGCGCCTGTTAGGGTTTTCACCATGTATTGGACCCTTAGTCTCTCACCTGCCTTCAAGCCCGGCAGCTTTGGGTAGTTCAGCCAAGTGGGTTGGCTTCTTTGCAAAATTTCCTATGCCTTCCACGTCCTAATTCTTGGTAGAGGACAGAAGCTGAGGTTGTCTCTGATATTTTTAGGTGCCTCTACCAAGTGGATTAGGTATTGTGGGTACTTTGTAAGCCAGGCCTTCCTCCACTTTGGCTGAGAATCCACAATAAGCTTGACCCCTTCTGGTTTTGAGGTATCTGCATTGTAGAGAGGTACAACTAGCTCTTCTCTGATCCGCTTGTTAATTGTAGCTGCCTCATATTTCAGCAATGGATATGGGAGAGAGGGTTGAAGCCACTCGCACCTGAGATTGCTGGCGTCGATCTTCTGAATGGTCATAGATTTGAGGACCCTCTGCTCCCACTCCAAGGCTTCCTTCGTGGTTTCTCTGAGCTCTACCTCTATTGCTTTACGTAATTTTTCCTCCTCTTTTTGTGTTAGATCCTGTGGCTCTTGAGAGGATCCTGCTATGATTTCCTCTTGCATAGGCGTGTCCACAAGATCTGCCACATTTTCTAGTTCAATGCCCTCATTGGCGGCGGCTGGATCTGAGCTCTCTGCCTCCTCCTCCTTGCTGGCCTTTCAACTCCTCAATTTTCCTGAGGAGTGTTTTCTTTTCCGCTTCAGCTTCTCCGCCCATATTCACGAGGAGGTCATTAAGTTCGGCGTTTATTCTTTCCGCCTCCTCGAGCTTTATCTTCATGCTTTCCACCTCTTCTTGCAGGGCTTTTTGGCCCTCTTCCATTCTAGTTTGCATGACTATAGAACCTTCGGCCATCATCAATCTCTGCTTTTTCTCGAGAGTCAGCTCTTTCTGAAGTTCCTGCATTTGCTCTTCATAGAGTTGGCTCTCAGACATGATTTGAGTCGAGCTCGTAGCTCTGACTCTAGCAGGTGATGCTCGTAGCCTCTGGATGGTTTGATCTTTGACTTTTAGTTGGTCCTTGAGCTCAAGAACTTCATCCAGGCTTGCTTCTTGTTCTATCTCTACTCTTTCCTTGGTATTCCTCATGGCCTCTACTTCTTTCGATTCTTCTGCCAGCTGTAGTGTCAGATTATCTCTTTCTTTTTCGGCATCTCGCAATGACTTGCTGAGCTGCTGACACTCTTCTTCAGCTGCTTGTATTCTTTTTGCTGCTTCCTGATTTGCTTCTTCCATTGCTTGGTAGTTTTGCAGAGCCCTTGCCAAGCTGGCCTGTAGGTCGCTTCTCTCTCCTTTTGCCCTTGGCTTTGTGCCTGCAGAGAATGTACTTCCATTTTGATCTTTTCTTTAGTGGCTTTGAGAGTTGTCACTTCTTTCTCTGAAGCCATGGATTGTGCCCTCAAGCCGGCTAGCTTTGTCATCACCACGTCCCAGTCATTGGAGGGCGGGTGCAGGTCTACCGTGTCTGTAGCTTTTTAGCTCCACTAGCCTGATGCCTTGCATCTGCTCTTTAGGCCCCGTCCTCGCCAAGTCGAATGCGACTGTGGCAGCTTCTTGCTTCATATAGCCTGCAGCTAGCAGGTCCAAAAATGCTAGTAAGCATCATCTAATCCTTTTTGCTCAGTTTCAGGCTTGGCCTCTTCTTTTGGCTCAGGTTCTTGTCTTTGCACTTGATCTTCTTCTTGCATTTCTTCTTGTCTGTCCTCAGCCTCCTTATCTTCCTGTGTAGGGCTTCTAGGAGGTGGTGAGGGCGGTGGTGATGGCTGTGGGCTAGGTTTAGGGCTATCTGGTAAAGAGGCAGATTTGCTCTTTAAGTCCCTATCTGCTCTTTTACTCTCATCCAATCTCCTCTTGGACTGGCTCTAGCCGTCTTTTCAATCTTGTTGCCACCTTTGGTGCCCTTTGCGGCTCATCTTCCTTGTCTTCTTTTGCTCTCATCCAATCATTCTGAGATGGGGGGTCAGGCCACCTTCCTTTTGCGTGTAGTGCCCCATAAACCACCTTGGTGATCAGTTCTCCTGGCACTGTATAGGTTGGCTTCTTGTTGCCCATGTTCACTACGCTATCATGTATATATGCCGCATAGTTGATTATCTTTGGGGTGCCTTTTGTCATTGCCCAAGTAAACGTTGTGGTAATTGCACCCTGCGGCATCCTGTACTTTTGTGGCCTCTTCGTGCACATGTGGAAGTACTGGTTGTATAACTGTTAGGCACACATTGCCATAACAAACAACCAATGCAGTAAACATACAGTACATATCAAACAGGAAGCAGGAAACTGCATACTTCAAACACCATACTGCAAAGAAGACAGGTATGTAACATCAGAGATAAAGAGAAGATAGTGTGCCATTCATCATCATCATTCAGTAATACAGCAGAAAGCACAGAACCAATGCAGGAGAGAGCCAGCTGCATCAACAGGCATAGACATAGCTGCTTCTCGTCCTAATAATTCACGAGACACACAACTAACGTCCCCAAAATATAAAATACCCATGTTCACTTATCCCTAAGGTTCAAAGATAAAAGGTTTTAGTTATAGTTCAAAAATAATAGCCTGACTGCCCTGAAAGCCCTGATAAATCAGGCACTAACACCTGGCACACCTGGTGGGCAAGGTTTCTCAAACCTTGTGAGAACCCATCCCTTGATTAGTCAAATCCTCCTCCAGGTTATCTTTAGCTTCAATTCCCTGTAAAACTGTTGCTGCAGTCACAGCTTCTTTGTCAGGCTCTTCAAAATCTTCCTCCACTTGAACTGTAATTGCTTCCTTAGCACTCTCTGTCTCCTGAGAAAGTATCTCAGCCACAATGTTCTGAACTGAATCCTTTAAGCTATGCTCCTCTCCAGCAACCTCCAGATCCTTCACTTCAACAAATTTATATTTTCCTGCAATTACTGCTCCCCTTGAATCTTCAGGAACATGCTCCTGAATGGTAGCTGCATCCTTAATTCCTGCAAACATGTCATAATTTTTATTAACAAACACCTGCTCAGATTGTTGCCCTCCTTGTTGCTGCAGTTGTATCTTCAGGTCCTAAAACTGCTCTTTTAGGTCAGTATACTGCTGCTTCAGTTCAGTATTCTGCTTCTCCATAAACAAGTTTTCATCCTTCATCTCCTCCTCTGCAAACATCTGATATGGTTTACTCACCACATCATACACCATGACTTTCATTTTCTCCCAAACTCCCTTCATGTACTCCATCACTTCAGTCTTCATTTTCTCCACATCTGTTGAATTGAGATACCTTCTACAAAATAGAAAACTCTTCTCTTCTTCAAGTGATTTCAGATCTTTAGGACCATTTTCATATTCAAATACATATCCAAATTCAGTAACAAGTTCAGGTGCAGGTTTAGGTTCAGGGTCAGGTTTCCCTTCAAGAAGAATGAAGAAAGATTCAAGGCAGGATGTAAACTTTGCAACCATTAGACACTGTCTCTTGAACACATCCAATATCTCTGCATGTAGATGCAACACTTGAAGACCTGATTTAGACTCCACATGCCAAATCAATTGATTTCCTTGAAAATCTTGATTCAAGAAAAACCAAAATTGATCTGCTTCTTCATCAAACTGATTTGATTCAAGGCAAAAAATAACAAAGTGAACTCTTCTTTACACATAGAAAACACCACCAAGATGGCTTGTTCACATTTCTCCTTGAAAATAGAAAGAAATCCACTTTGTAGTAGCTGCAAAACTGTCCAATCAGTGATATCTCCCTGAAACTGAAAACTTTTGACTTCTGCTCCTTGAAAAACTTCCCTTATTTTATCAAGCATGAAGATATAAAACCAATGAGATATAAGAATATCAACATCATCTCCTTCATCAACAACATCACATAGAAATGTAGAACAATCTCCAAGAAAATCCACTTCACCATCATCAAGAACTTCCAAAATACTTGCATAATCATCAGTCAAAACCATCTTCTCAAAACCATTGACATCAGAAATTTGGTATAAATCATCAAGAACATCATCAAGAAAGTGAACTTCCTTCAAAACAGATGAACTTCCAATATCCTTGACTGAATTTGTAAAAGAACCAACATCATACAGATCATTGATAACAACATCATCATTCAAGAAACCTTCTGTAACATCAAGATTTGAAGAAAACGCCACATTCTTGATTTGAGTAAATTGAAGCTTCAAGTCCTCAATTTGATTATCCTTATCCAAAACAACTTTCTGAAGAGCATCATGAGCTTCACAACAGTAAGAAATATGCAAGTGGGCTTCAGTTTGAACCTGAGAAATCTCCGCCATCAATGATGTCTTCTCTTCTTGAAGTTGATTGATTTTGGAAAGCGCTTCATTTGCCGCAACCATACTTGAATGCCTCTCATTCTCTAGCTCTAATGAGAGATTATTGATCATCTTCACTTGAGAAAGAAAAAGACTTTGAAATTCAGCAAGTTCAGGTACATAACTTCTTTGCAAATCAAGAATCTGCGGATCAGGGACCTGAATTCTGAAACTCTGCAAATCAGGGACCTTTGGTATCAAAAATGGTAATTCAGGGATCTGAAATTGAAGATCCTTGTCTTCACAACCTGAATAATTCATATCCACTCTCGAAAATTGGCTTTCAGTATTCAAAACTCCAAAAAACTCTTCTCCATCAACACAAACACCTTCCAAATTGTCAGTTGTTGAATACTCCTCATCAAGATTCATAAAAAACTTATTCATCACATCATCCTCATCAGTAGCACACATTATGTCTTTATGTATCTTTGGATCTTCCAATGCATTACACTGAAATCTGATGTCTCCCTGAATTTCAACATCTTCAAGATTGATGTCAAATGTTGGTATATGGGTTTGTATGGGATATTGGTGGCTTCTCTCGCTCACTCCCACTTGTATTCCCTTCTTCTCAACCAATAATTCTTCTTTTGGGCAACTGTCCTTCTCTTCCTACAAAGAGGTGAGTCTCTTCGATGTGAGGTTTGGGGATAGCTGGAAATCCTCTTGGCTCCTTTGGCTCATGAGTTGCTCCTGGCTTCCTCCTTCTTCCTTCATCATCTTTTGGACTATATCTCCCTTGCATTGAACAAACTCTCCTTCCTAAATCAACTTCTTCTCTTCAATAATCTGAGTATCTACAACTTTGATCCCATATTCAAGAACATCGAAATCAGGTTGAAAAACTTCAGGTGCTGAAAAATCAGATTCAGGCTTTGAAACTTCAGGTTTTGAAACAACAGGTGCCTAAAAAACTGTTGGTACTTCAACATTGTGCAAACCCTTGAGTCTAGCTGGAGTGTGGTTTTGGGATACTAAGTGCTTGTTTTGGCTTCTTTGGCTCTCAGGATTCTCCTTTTCTTCTGCCCTTTCCAACATCACCTTCTTGACTTCTTCAGGTTGGCTTTGTGCTTGAGCTTCTTTCATTGATTTGAGACTTGTAACAAGTGCATTTGGAGAAGTTAAACATGATTGTACCTGATTGTTCCCAACCAAGGGGAACATTGGTGTTGTAACTCCCCAGTCATCATCACTTTCGTCTTCCTCCTGAAACTGATGTTCATACTTCTCTGTCAAGCCTTCAATTGCTTCTTGTAACACCTGTATCCTACGCATACTAGAGCACGAATTTCTTCTTTTTCCTTCACGACCTTCATGCCAGTCTTCTGCCTTGTCAAGAAGATTAGAAAAATCATCCAAATCCTCTTGTGTATCACATAGTTCCTCATGATCTGATGCATCTCGAAAAGATCTGACAATTCGATACAACTTCTTGCACAGTTTATGCATATAGTATTTGACACATACATCTTCCTTTTGACAGGGCTTGCACATGTAAGGACATTGCTTTTCACAGTGCCCATCTTTTTGACAAATAGCACACTTTTTCTTCTTCTTCTTTGCCATTAATCACCCATCAAAAGAATAGAGAGCATTTGTACCTCTTTAAACCCTAAAACTGCTTAAACTGCATTGCAAAGTGAAATACCTGAAACTGTAGTCTGTAAACTGAAAGACTGAAAGTGCATTCTGCAAACTGAAAAATTGAAACTACATTCTGCAAAAAACTGCACATAATTTGCACAGAAACTGTACAGAGACTTCAAAACTGTTTGGGCTAACAATACATTGACCAATGGTCCCAAAAGTGGGTCTGATGTGGGATAAGTTGTTTATTGGCCTTCTTGGTTTGCAGGTAGGGTTTCTTGCAGCCTGTTTTCAGGTTCATGCAGTTCAGTCCCCTCCCCAATAATATCTGCCCCTGCAGCAAGTTCTCCTACTGGTTCTTGTTGATCATCACCATCTAGCTCATCTCCTTGTCTCCCCCTTGCAGATAATTCCCTTCTAAGTCTAAACCTTGTTCCATATGAATGTTGTGGAACATTGGACCTCTGCCTTGATTCACTCATGCATTGCTGCTTCTCCCTCGTCTAGAATACTGTACTAGCATTCTTTGATTATGCACATTGTAGTTTGAAGGTAAATTACAGGCTCCAAAGGGTAACAGTTTTGTAACTACCTTTTCGAGAATGAGAATTCTGACTTCGCTCGGCAGTTGTGGGTAGAATTCTTTCAAGAAATGTGATGCATACTCCTCAGACTCTTCCCCCGGTGTTTTCCAGTTCGCAAAATCCCTCAAATGGTCACTATCAGGGAATAGGTCGCCGCTGTGATTCATTCCTTAGCACCCATATGGTTTTAGGTGAAATTCGAACCAATTGCAGGGTCGCCAAATGTTAGGCACACATTGCCATAACAAACAACCAATGCAGTAAACATACAGTACATATCAAACAAGAAGCAGGAAACTGCATACTTCAAACACCATACTGCAAAGAAGACAGGTATGTAACATCAGAGATAAAGAGAAGATAGTGTGCCATTCATCATCATCATTCAGTAATACAGCAGAAAGCACAGAACCAATGCAGGAGAGAGCCAACTGCATCAACAGGCATAGACATAACTACTTCTCGTCCTGAGAATTCACGAGACACACAACTAACTTCCCCAAAATATAAAATACCCATGTTCATTTATCCCTAAGGTTCAAAGATAAAAGGTTTTAGTTATAGCTCAAAAATAATAGCCCGACTTCCCTGAAAGCCATGATAAATCAGGCACTAACAATAACTGGCTCATGATTTCCACCTTTGGGTTGGCAATGTCTTCAAAGGTGTAGTTTGCCTTTTTCTCTTTGTACACCTTGACCTCATCCCTTCTTTTTGTTACACTGTCCCCCTCGTTGGAGAGGTCTAGTGCATTGGCTACAACCCGCTTAGTGATTATTATCTCTGTTTCTGGTCTGCCTTGTAAATTTGTTACCTTGGCCACTCCATCCTCTTTGATGCTTGTTACAAACTCCCAGACTCTTTTGATGTCCACCCCTGCCGGTATTGCTTCGAAGTAGTTGTGGAGATCAATCTTCTCCAAGTAGCCTGCCATCTTGCTTCGTACAAACTCATTGAGTTCTCTTGGCAGCATTGGTAGCTCTATAACATTGCCCTCAATGTCTTTGAACACTACCTAGTAGATCTTTAGGTCGTTGGACTCTAACAGATCCTCTTGTATCCAGGTGCTGGTGGCCTTTAGTGTTCCTTTTGGAATGACAAAGGGTTCCACTTCCTCTAGATAATCCTTGATGGTCATTCTTTTCCTCTTTGCCGGTGACTTCGAGGCTACCATAGATCCTGTTGCACTTAGTAGTCCGAAGTTAGCATTTTTTTTTCATATTAGGTGCGAAACTGAGTTTTACTTATCCAAATGACTTGAAAATTGAAAATAAAGCTTAAAAGGAACTTGTGAAGCTGTGCATGTGCTCACAGTGCAAATTTGGCCAAAAATTTCCATCTAGACATCCTACGCGTAGGATATCTTTTTCATCAGAATTGGTTCATATTTGACATGCAGGTAGAGTAAGGCTCATGGAACATGGCTATATGCTTGGATTTGAATTTGGAGATCAAAAAGTGGATTTTTGGGCTGATTCAGGCTTTAGGTCACAATTTGGGTAGAATGTCTATCATAGATAGCAATTGATGTCCAAATGGGTTGAAAATTGGTATATGGGCTTATTGCACCATGGTATTGGCTCCCATGATGTCATTCTTTGCACAGAAGGCTAGATTTATGCTGGAGACATCCTACGCGTAGGATGTCTTTTTCATCAAAATGACATGAAACTTGTTCTGTGGGTTGTCCTTGGCCTATGGAACATGGCCATGTTCTTGGATTTGAATTTGGACAAGATTTGATGCTTGTAAGGCTCTGTGTGTTGTTTTTGGGCTCAAAAAGTGTATCTTGAAGGTGTTGAGGGTCAAAAGTGATTAGAATGGCTTCAAACTTGATATATGGGCTCCTGATGATGAGGTGATTGGATCTAGAATGATAAAACATCCCTTGCATGTCAAAAAGGTCAAATAGACATCCTACGCGTAGGATGTCTATTTCATCATTTTTTCTCTCTAACCACACGGATTGTTTGTTGATGTGTTGGTGAATGTGATGTGCAAATTATTTGGTAGGTCTATGGCCCAATTATTGCCTCTATGCCCTAACTTTGCGTTTTTTTATGCATATGAGGTCAAATTTGGTCCAAATGTGATGCAACTTAGTGGATAGCTTGTAAATGTCATTCAGAACATGTGCATGATGAGAATTGTTGGAGTTTGTGCCAAAAAGTTGCCCTGAGACATCCTACGCGTAGGATGTCTCCTTGTGATTTTTTCATTGCTGGTGCTCCCAGTGCTTGCCCTTGGCCCCCCTAAGTCCCTTTTGAGCCTACTTTCAACAAAAAAGTCAAATGGATAGAGAATAACTCCCTGTGTGGACTTCAGAGCCTCCGAGCCATTTTCTGACTTTTGGAGTGCTTTTTGGCGATGAAATTTCTTGATGTTGGTCTCCATAGCTTCCCGATCCCTTGGGGATCCTTGTCGTATGGTTTTTGTCTACTTTGGCTTCACCGTAGCTCCATTTGGCAATTTGTCTCTCTAGAAGCACCCGTGGTTGTGTTTACATTCTTTTGATGATTTGTGGTGGTCTACCACCATAGGACTTGGTTCTTGATGGTCTAGGAAAGCCGCTCGTGAAGTTTGGTGGCAAAGGGGGCTGCGGTTTGGCCGCAAGTGCAATTTGACGTTTTGTGTGTCTGATGCCATTTTTGAAGTTTAGTGCCGCTTCGGGTTACTTTTTGGTCATGCGGGTCATATAGGCTTGTCGAGCATGTTGAGATGCTCCTACCCATGAATTTTGGTAGCATTTGGTCACCGTTTCGCCGATTTCCCATTTGGTGGCCTCTTGCGGGTTTCTGAGAATTAGGGTTTTTCCCGATGGTATCCTACTGCCTTTGGCTATCCAGGACTGGTCTCCTAGACTAGGGTAAGCTGATGATGAAGTCTTGTTGCTTTTGGGCTAGCCGTTAGGCCGCCGTCTCTACTTGTAGCTCTCTACCGCCCGCTTTGTGTGTGACCCCTACGCTAGTTTTCGCGACGTAATGACAAACATGCGCGAAAAGCTCAAGGTGGTGAGCCTACCTCTCATGTCTGGAGCTCGTCGGGTAGTCGTGCGCATCGTAGAAGCTGCTGGAAGGTCGATCCGCTCTAGGTGGCAGAAGCTCTCTCCACAAAGTCAATAGTGAGAATGAGCTAAAAATGGGGTGAAAATTTCTTATAATGGAGGTCCCCGAACCACTTTTCATGTACTCCTATCTTCTTGCGAGATGCAGTTTAGGCTCAAAAATTTCTTGATTTGGACTCCATTTGTTCTGTTTACTAGAAATTTGGCATTTCGGTCAAAATCTGGCCAAAACACGCTTTCCGCTCCAGTTTCATAATTGCACCCCCACTGTACCATAGGTTTTCCTATAGTCACTGATCATCCCATATTTTTTATTTCTCATTACAACTGTTTTTCACCTGCTTTTTGTATTTTTGAAGTTTTTTCTTCCGAAAATTAGCAAAATTAAAAGGAAAATAGCAAATCAAACCCAGAAAATCCCCAAAAATCATAATAAATCACAAACATCACCGCAACACATTATATACACTCACATGCAATTTTTATGGCCGAATTTCCCCCTTTTACCAATATCTTGCCTAAAAAATGGTTATTTCTACTTATATACACACACACACCTAGGGGCTTGCTTTGGCGTTTGGCCCCATATACCTGTAGATTCATGCTGTATAAGGGCATTTGTACTTGGGTTACTCCAAAAAAATTTGCAATCAAACAACAACCCTTAAAATAGTCGAAAATCATGCCCTTTTTTACTGTTTCTGTTATTGGTTTCGCATTTGAGAGTGCCTCTAGAATGCCTCCCCCCCTCCTAGCTGGAGTCCTCTCGGACGACAAGTTATCGCCTCGGATTATGTGTCGTGCATAGGTTGAAAAAGTTGTGCTAATGCCTGTCCGATTAATGTGGCCCTACTTTATGCATACTCGGTCAATGCATGAAAAAATTAATGTTGTGCAAGAGAGGGGAATAAGCAAGATGCTTATTGGCATTCTCCGTCTAGGTTTCCTGCTTTCTTTGCAAGTAACAGCTATAACTCTACTGCTCTCTGTTTAATTGTCTTTTTTGCAAACGGCAACTGCTTTGCCGACAAAGTTGATGGAGTCGTAGTTGTTTCTAAGGATAGAATTGGCTGGTCCGTAATGGTTATGGGCCGTATTGCCTTTGCTTTCCATTGGTATTTTGTTGCTGCCAGTTTTTGTAAATCGTTTGTCACTTTCTTGTTGTCCACTGGTTTGTTTTTTATTGGCATCCACATAAGTCGGTTTTCCTTTTTGAAATGCAGCTGTCTGCCTTCCTTTGTTGCTTGTACTGAAGGGAGTTCCTTTTGCTTTTGCTTTGGTATCCAAATGTGAGTGACATTTGGGTTATGGCTAAGCATTTTCTTTGGGATCCATATCTATTTGGTGCCCTTGGTTTGTGGTTGAACCATCTGCTTTGTTGGAATTTTGTTATTGCATTGTTGTTTTTCCGCCATGGCATTTCTATCCTTCCACATCCATACTTGTTTTCCTTGTGTTGGTAACCTACATCTTTGCATTGTGGCCGGTGACTTCATATGTATGTAATTAGCATGGTTGGCTTTTACCTGATTGTTGGTCTTGGGTATCATGTTGTTCTTTGATGGCATTTGTGCTTTTGGCTTTGTTTCCAGTGATTGCATGGCTTGCAGTTGATCATGCTGGTATTGCTGAGCAAAAGCTATCACCTGTTGTTCATGTTCATGCTGAATTTTGACTGCCTTTGCTTTCCAATCTATCTACACATTGTACGCTTTTTGCCAAGGTTTCCCCAGCATCATTGGGTGTTGTGTGCTTTCATCTGTCACCACATAGAATTTGTGTGGGTAAATATATTGATGTATATGTACATGCAATATAGTCCATCCCAATGTTTTCAACGGGTGTGATGTGCTACTTTCCAACACTTGAGGAGTAGGATGAAGTTGACCTGTGACTGTGAGCTATTGGTATAATCCGTAAGAGATCAAATTTGCTTGAGCTCTCGAATCAAGCAATGCTTTTGATTCCACTTGATTGCTGCCCACTTTGACCGCAATTATTGGCTCCACTGTTTCCTCCTCCAACTTCGTCAGTCGAATGGCATTGATTCGCAATGGTGGTCCACTTTGTTGTTGTTGTCGTAGAAGCCGTCTTTTTGCAATGTGTTCTTATGCTTCTCCTTGAGCTTCCTCCCGTTTCCTTCATTCTTTGTTTTCCTTGATGAATTTGTTGGAGCATCTCCTGTGTGAGTGGTAGATGATATTTCTTCAGTCGACATCCACTAATCCAGTTTGGAATTTCTTCACCTGCTAATGTAGCAAGCTTGACAGCTCCACTTTGTGATAGATCACTAATCACAAATGGTCCCATCCCTCGCTTTTTAAGTTTCTTGGCATGTTGTTTCAAGGTATAAACAAGTACGTATTTGAACTCTTTGGTACGCACATGTTTGTCAAAAAATTCTTTTTGTCTTCTCTTTTTAGTATAGATTGAAGCGACAGCTCGTAAGCGGAGTTCATCTAGCTTTTCAAGATCATCAATTCTTGAAGAGAGCTCATGCCCTGTCCATTCCAAGCTTTTTTGCTACTCGTAGAGTTGGAATTTAAAACTCTATGGGTAGTATTGCATTTAGGCCAAACACCATGTTGTATGGTGTTGTTCCGATTGATGTTTTGTAAGCTGCCCTGTATGCCCATAGTGTTGAGTGTAGCTGCTGATCCCAATGTGTTTTTGATTCTGACACTATTTTAGTGAGAACCGTGCATAGTGTTTTATTTGTGGCCTCAGCTTGACCATTGGCGTGTGGATGGTATGGTGCGGATTTCCTATGTATGACCATGAATTCCTCTAGCAGATATTCAATGACTTCATTGAGAAAATGTGTTCCACGGTCACTGACAATTTCTATTGGTAACCCGTAACGTACAAAAAAATCCTCATAAAACCATTGTACCATGGTGCGTGCATCATCTTTTTGTGTTGCTTTGGCTTCGACCCATTTTGTGAGATAGTCCGTGGTCACTATGATATATTGGGTATGGGTGAGATATGCAGGGGGTGATATAGGTCCCACAAAATCAATGCCCCATTTTGCAAATGCTCTTGCTCCCATCATTGACCATAATGGCATCTCATCTCTTTTTATTGGCACCTTGGTGCGTTGACATGCGTCACAACGCTTTACAAACTCTTCAGCATCCATGTGCAATGTAGGCCACCAAATTCCTGCGGTTAAGACAATTTTTGCCGTCTTATCGCTCGAAAAATGGCCTCCACTTATTCCGCTATGTGCATGTTCTAGAATTAGCAGGTATTCGCTTTCACTTGCACAGATTCTAAGTTGATTGTCCTTACCTCACTTATAGAGTTGGTTCCCAATTAACTGAAAATCACGAGCTCCCAGCTCTATAGCTTTTTTTCGTGCTCTTGTGATGTTCTCAGGGAACGTCCTGGTGGTCAAGAAGTCAATGATATATTGACTCCATGTAGGTGCTATGTTTACCTGAAACAAAGTTGCGTGATCCACTGGTCGTTTGGCACTACATATAGTACAATTGGTAACATAAGAATGTGTGTCCGCATACATAGTTGGCCAATAAACCCCTAACTGTTTCAGTCTCTGGTGTGTCTTCACTATTGAACAATGAAATGCACAACCCTGGACATGTGCCTCTTCAAGGAAGCACTCAAATTCTTCCGGATTTATACATAATCGTAGGATTAGGTCCGATCCAAGATGATACAGCCGTCCTGCTATCAACTGGAAGTTTTTTGTTTGTCGAATTGTTTGATGTTTGTATCTGCATTCCGTATTATCAAACCTGCTTCCAAAGGAAAGAACGCTAACAATTTCTTGAGACCATTTGGGTACCATTTCAATGTTGAACAGATAAGCATCTGGTATGTCATCATCGACTCCTTCAGGAGCTTCCCCGTTGTGTATCCTTGAAAGATGATCCGCTCGTAGATGGGTTTTACCCTTTTTGACCACCACTGTGAAGTCAAATTCTAGCAATATAATAAACCAGTGTGGTTTCTTTACCAGGTACAAAAGAGCTTGATGATCTGTGAAGAACACAAATTTGTTTGCAAGCAAATAATGCCGAAATTTATTTACAGCATAAATCATTCCTAACCCTTCCCGCTCGGTGGTTGTGTAGTTCTTTTCCGCACTGTTTAACTGTCGGCTCCCATAGAAAACTGGAAAATCCATTTTTTCGTCTCCAGGTTGAGCTAGAATACTTCCAATGGCATATGTTGAAGCATCAATGTGCACATGGAATATCTTTTTCCAATCTGGTGCCTTTAGTACAGGTGCTGATATAAGGTTTTCCTTCATCTTTTGGAATGAAGTTTCACACTCCTCAGTCCACTCGAAATTGACTAGCAAACGATACAGAGGTTGTGCGATAACCGCATACATGTATATGAATCTTTGATAATATCCGCAGTGTCCCATGAAGGATTGCACTTGTTTCGCATTAGTAGGCCTAGGTAGGTCTACAATGACTTCGACTTTGTCTAGGTCAGTGGTTATGCCATTTCTTGAGACAATGTGTCCTAAGATTCGGCCTTGCTTAACCATAAATAAACACTTTTCCGGGTTAAGACATATTCGATATGTCCTGTACTTTTCAAAGACCTTTTGCAAATGGTCAATATGTTCCTCTCGGAGAAGAGAGTGTACACACAGGTCATCCATGTAAATTTCTAAGAATATTCTTAGGTAGTCCTTGAATGCGTGAGTCATTAACCTTTGGAATGTGGCTGGTGCATTAGTTAAGCCAAATGGCGTAACTCGATACGCATAAATCCCCCATTATGTGGCAAATGATGTTTTGTGTTGATCCTCCCTTGCTATTGCCAGTTGGTTGTATCCTGAAAACCCATCCAGAAAGGAATAAGCCCGTTTCCCGGCCACTCGCTCAAGTACATGTTCTGTAATTGGCAAGGGATAATTATCCCTTATGGTTGCTGCATTCACCTTCTTGAGGTTCACACACACTCGCAGTTTTCCATTCTTTTTGGGAACTACCACAATGGGTGACGCCCAATCTGTATTTTCAATCTCATAGATGAATTCAGCTTCCATCAGTTTATCAATCTCTTCTTTGATTCGTTTAGCAAATGTGTCATTATATGTGTAAGGACGTTGTTTGCTAGGTTTTGCATCCGATTTCAAAGGAATTGGATGTTGGCATATCAATGGATCAACTCCTTTGAGGTCTTTATAGGACCAAGCGAACACATCTTTATACTTCTTGAGAAGTTGTGCTAGTTGTGCTTCCTCTTCAGGCTCTAAATCGTTTGCTATATAGACCGACTGAGGCTTTTTACCTGGTTCTGCGAGGTCTATCTTTTTTGCATTTTCAAGCCCATCGTAAGATTCTTGGTTGGTTCTTTCCTTGACTGGTGGTGTCATTATGATTTTTCTGTCCTGGATAGTAAATTTCCGATAGTGTGATGGTACGTTCATATTCCCCTTTTGTGACTTCCCTTTACCATCACTATCTTCTTCAGTAGTCCATATCTCTCTCATAGACCATTTCAGTTCTTGGTATTTCTATTTACGCTCCAGTTTGGTCTACTCCTGGTCTTTTGTTGTTTCTTTTTTTGAATTTTGAGATTTTTGTGATTTTGTTTCGGTTTTAGATTTTCGTACTTGTTTTATTTCCTCTCGCGTTCTTTCTATTCGATTTTTTGAGAATCTTCCTGATATTTGATCTTTTACACAATCCTCTGCTTTTACAAGCATCAAATAGTGAGTTTTACCTTTTATCCTAGGCATCAGGTTCTCTCTAGCTTTGTTTTCTGCTCGTTTCCTCCTATAGCGTTCTTGGCGTCTAGGGTGTTGATTAGCAAAATCATAAAACTTGATATTCTCGGTTTCATTTCCACGCTCACTTGAGGTGTCTGAACACTCATTATCTGCATCATCATTTACTTCCAAATGTTCAGAGGAGATGTAAAACTCTTCTTGTTCTGGTGGTTCTACCGTCTCTTTTTCTGGTATAACGCTTACCATGTAATAGGGTAACACATCATAGCCATCCTTATCGCAAAATTTTGTTGTTGGACTGTCGGTAATGGTACAGACATCCAATGTTGCTAGTATGTGGTCCCATTCTAGAGGTTCCAAGGCATCTTCAGGGAAAGGTTCCGGAATATACTCCTTGTCCTCAATTGATCTTTCTAAGACGCATTCCTCTCTTCTTAAGCTTCCACAATGTGAAGCTCTGCACATTCATAGCTCTTTTGGTTGCCCTAACCATGTTGGTAGTTCTGATCCTGCTACTGTAGCCGAATCAAACTCTTCCACAGGTGTTTGGTTCACATCTTTGTAACTATGGTCTTTCAGGTGTATTTTAGTTGTTGTCTCGCCATGTCTGAGGTATATGTGGTCATAACCCCAATCTTGGACCATAGTTCTTTTGTCAAAATCGACTATTGCAAATGTATGCTCATACTCGATTCCGCACGAAGTGACAATCACTTTTTCTAAGAGTCCTAGAGGCTTCTCCATGAACCCATCTGTCAATTGTAGTTTCATTCTGGTAGCCCTCAAAGTTGGTTTTCCCCATTTTTTCCAGATTTCTTTGGTGGCGATAGCAACCCCCGCACCACTGTCAAGAATAGCTTTGGAAACTACTCCTTGGAATTCTACTGGTAGCGTGGTGTTTCCATCTTCTCCCTCGCAATATTCTCCAACCTTATTTAATGGTACTGGCCTAGTGTTTAGTTGAGGCCTGTCCAACTCTCTGATCCCTTCTTGTAGCTTCAAGGTGGGGTCTTTCACTCCAAATTTTTCTAGGAATTTTACTATTGTGGTCCACATGTTTGGCATTAACCTTAGGAGTTCTGCTAACGTGATTGTGCATGCCACCGGGGTGGATAACAACTCAATCAATCCTTGCAAATCCATCACCTTGTTAGAAGAAAGTCTTTGAGATGGGATTGCTCTCACTTCTGACTTGGCTTCGTATTCTCCCAGGTAAGAGGGTAAAGTTCTCAACGAGTCTAGTTGGATGTGCCCCGAACTAATTGATCCTTGGTCTCCCCCTTGTGAATGTATTTCAAAGTTCATTTGCGACCTTGCCTCAAATTCTTCAATAGGAAGTAAGATCACATTCTTTTCTTTTCTCATGCTATTCATGTGGTTACTCATCCTATTAGCCTCGTTGGCCTCTCGGATTTGGTTCCACAGATCGTCTAGACCGTTACAATCCTTACCCATTTCTGCCAATATTTTAGACTGGAACCCGTCACTTGTCCCATCTGTGGTATTTGGCACTATGATAGGCTCTCCTCTGGACTCATAGGCATAAGTGAGTCTTTCCTTTGTTTCCACATGTTTCTCTAAAGTGGGTTGGATAGGGGTTGGAGCTGGTGCCTATGCCAATTTGCAGGTTTACCCGACGGGTCTTCCATCAACGATTGAGCCGTCTCGATCATCTTTTTACACATATCCAACCTCTGTTTTTCTATTTCTGCATATGGATAAGTCATCCACCTTTGCTCTTGGGTTTGGTTCTTTTTAAGTCGAGCTTCATAAGCTTTTAGAAGCGCATCCAGCTGCTCATTTACCTTGTCTGCCAGTACAGATCCTCCTGATCCTGCACTTTTGGGCTCTGCTATTTCCTTGCGTGCTATGGCTACTGTGGTGTGTGAGCTTAGGCTAGCTAGATCCTCTAACTGCTCCAATTTGTCCTTTGTATGTTTCAACTCCTCGGATAGGGCTGTTTGATCTCGTTCTTTCCTGGCTTTCCTCCGTGCCTTTCTAGCTTTCCAAGTGCTTCTCTGATTTTTCGTTTTTGAACTTTGGGCATCGGTTTTTGGTTCTTCAACTATGGGTTCATTCGTCCTTCTTTGAGCTTGGGCTCGTGTTACCGCCTGAATAGGTATGATTGTTTCATTTTCCGATCCTCCGCTGGAAGGTACTGTTTCTAACATGTTCAAGGTGGTTTTTGCTCCTTTGCTCGGGTTTTAGGGCAATTGGGAATCAAATGAGTAATTCCACATTCTGGGCAATACACATTGACTCTAATGATTTCATCATGAGGACAGTCTCTCAGCCAATGGTCTCCACCACACTTGTAGCAAGGTCCCTTGGGTTGTTGGGGTGCTCCTTGAGCTCCTCTTTGTTGGTAAGCATGTCTCTGTCCGCCCATGCCTCCATTGGGTATGAACAACAATGTTTGTTCATCTAAGCTATATCTTCCTTCTCCTGCTGCCTATGTAGCAGTTGGTGGTCCTGTATTTCCTATCATGCTCCATGGTTCTGGTGTCGAGGGTTCTTCCGGTGGATAATAGACAGGGTTTACTGCATATCCATTAGGATCTTCATAATATGCATGCATAGGCACTAAAGCCTTATCCTCTGATTCAGTTACTGTTGGTGTGTAATTTATACCAACTGGTTGTAATCCTGGTAGGGGTGGTTGTTGCCCCAACACCGGTTGTGGTCTTTCTACACCTACAGGTCCTGGTAAGTTTCCTGCTTGATATCTAGGCATCGGTGGAACTTAAGGGGAAGCTACTCGAGCTTGGGGAGCGTAAGGTCTCTCTCTCACATATCCCTTGTTATAATAACATTCCTCGGTCCCATGGTTTGTCCATTTTTGTTCAATAGCACACCACTTGGGCTATTTAGCCTAGGGTTTGGCATACAAGTTGATCTTTTTTAGCACTTCATCTATGAGCTGCTCCTGGTTGACCGCTACTTCTCCTTTCGGTGTTGTCTTAGAAGACTTGCTTCCACTTTGCTGTGAAGACAAATCGTCATCAAGGTCCTTGAACTCCCCTTCTTTGTAGACCGCACAATTGTCCACAAGGTACAGAACCTCCTTGGTCAACTCATTCAACATCGTGCTCCTCTTCATATGTAAGTATTTCTGGATATCTTCATTCCTTAGTCCTTGGATGAATATCAGCATAAGTGTAGACTGAGTTGGCAGTTCTTCAACAGGAAAGAACTTAACATATCTTTTTAGTCTTAGGGTTGCGTTTCGTACAGATTCTCCATCTTTCTGTTTGAATTTATGGATCTGTGAGACAGTATTATGAGCTATTCCCCTTTGAGAGAATTCCTCAATAAACTCGTCAAACACTTCCTCCATCGACTCAAAGTCTCTACGCTCTACATAGCCAAACCAAGTGGCAGCATCATCCTCTAGGGTTAGTCCAAACCCTGCAAATTGGGTAGGAAAATCTAACACCTCTTCGGCTCTAATTACACGCACAAAGGCTGCAACATGATCTCTTAAGTCTCTGCTTCCTGTGTATTTCTTGTTTACCCATTTTTGCACTTGAGAAAGTCTAATTCTTTGATGGTCTACAAACCTCATCATTGGATCCCCTAGTCCTAATCGGTACACCTCCTCAGATCTTCTGTAATAGGCTGGTTCCTCTCCCAATGGTGCTCCTAAGCCATAATTTCTAACGGTTCTTGCTGGAGGTGGTTCTTCTCTTCGAACTCGTTCTATGGGTGGTCCTCCAGGCTCTGTCGACCCTTGAGTCTTTGGCTTACTCTTTGCCTGATACCTTGAATAGAGTGGTGGTTCATGCAAATCCCTGAGCCCTCGTGCGGCTTGACAACCATCTCGGTTTTGGTCTGGTTCCATTGTTGCACTCTGCCGAAGCCATGCCTGCAATGATGGCTGGTTTGCTGGTTGGTCTTGGTTGTTGAATTCTTGCGGTTGGGTGGAATGTGAGGTTGCGTCATACTCATCTGAAAAAGGATTCGTTGACTTGCTTGGGGTGTAGGTGGCTCTGGGCACTTCCTCAGGGGCATATGCTGATGCTCCTGGACCTGTTGCCCTCTCTACCTCCTCTGGGAGAATACGTTGGTATTCTCGCCCGTATCTATCAACAAAAACTATGCCCTTCCCCATAGTAGTTTCATAAGAGAATAAATAAAGAACCTTGTCTTTGCTTAATTCGTTTACGTATGGTTCTTTGCTGCGAAAGTAAGAGACTATACCCTCACTCTCATGTTTGTAGATTCCCACGTTCTCGTTATAAGTTGGAACCCTGGTTGTTTTCTTATCATACATAAAAATAGCTCCGGGCTGATCAATGTTTGGTGGCGGTTCTTGAGTTTCTAAAACCATTTTCCCTTTCGCCACGTTATCTCCATCTCTGTTGTAATCTTCAGGGTTACTAACTATTAAATAGTGGTTCCCCTTTTCGTCCCGGAATCTATCTCCATCATCATAGACTCGGATTATCTCCAATCTTTGAGCTGGCCTCTCTTCGATACAAATGCACTTGCGGCCTCGATAGTCAGAATAGACTAGGGCTCCTCTCGAATTTGTTCCCTCTAAGAAGATCACCGTGAGCTTGGAATCATTCAAAGGATTTTGGGAGGTGCTTCCTCCTCGCATAGGTCCATCATAGGTGAAACCTCCTGGCTGTTGACTACCCATCATGAAGAAATATTTGTCTGATGAAGTTTCAGTATCTGTACCTTCCTCAATAATCGGTGCTAGCGGATCTAGCCTTGCCTGAGTCACACTCTCTTCGGTGGACACTAAGCTACCTTGGTCACCTGCCACCTTCTGGTCTCTAACAATGTATCTTCATGATCTTAAATTCATCAAACTTATCAATGCAATTTATCACAAATCCAACCACTCACCTGGCAAAGGGTCAGTTTCTGCACAACTTCTTGCTTTGTTGCTGAATATACCTGTACACAAGCGTTTTAATTTTGGCAATCGAATCAAAGCATTTATCTGCTAGAGGTTATCTTAGTAATGATTGGTATAACTGGAGAGTTAATCTCAACCACTATTGTATTTTATACACTGCTAATGTTCTGATTAGGTTTGCTAATCTGAAACAGTACTGCCCTTAGATGTTGGTCAATTTACGCGAAAAAGTCTGAATTCAGTCTTTGCTTCGTCAAATGGGCAAACAAGGTCCAATTTCACTTTTGAAAGAAGTTCTGGAACCCTTAAGCCAAATGGAATCTCACTGTCTATGCCAGGTCAAATTTCTTTTGCAGTATTCCCCAATAGACATCCTACGCGTAGGATGTCTCCTGCTGTGTTTTGCCTAGATTTTTGCACTGTTGTTTCCCCTTGTTGTGCTGAGCCTACAACTGCTTTTACTTTTTGATTTGGACACCTATTAGCTGGTCAATGAGTCAAAAATCTATTCCGACAGCCTGTTGCTGATATTGATCAGTCTAATCAACTCCAAATTGGACCAAAATTGACTAGGAGGCTTGCCTTAGGCTATATAACACCTTACTATGCTCAAAGTCAAAGTCTGGCTTCAATTTCTTGCATTAGACATCCTACGCGTAGGATGTCTTTTCCATCAGAATGGCTTCAAACTCAAAGCCCAGGCTCCCCTTGAGTTGCTGATCACTTTGGTATACTCAAAATTTAGTTTGGAGTCCAAAATCACTCAGAAGACATCCTACGCGTAGGATGTCTTTTTGGCCTGTTTGACCTCAGACTTGTCCCACAGCTTCCCCTTGATGTCAGTAACCCAGTGGTATGCTTAGATTTTGGTTTGGATGTCAAAAATCCCAAATTTCAGTTGTTCTCTTTCCTTTTTCAGTCAAAAGTGCTAAAGTCTGCTTTGAATCCAATTTTCTCACCCGAATGAGGTGTAACGCCTTTCAGTCACTCAATATATCATGCAAGACATGCTCATGCAGCCATCTAATGGTTTTGGTCTCAAAATAATGTTTTGGCACTATTTGGATAGGATGTCTGACAATTTCAGTCTATCTTGCCTTATCCTGTCAAGATATGGCCAAATTTCCACTTTCCAGTTGAAATTAGGGTAAACCCTACCTTCTGAACACACTGGTCAACTCAAAATCCCAAAATTTCTCCCAGATTAGCCTGTAGACATCCTACGCGTAGACTACACGTAGGATGTCTCCTGGATTAAAATTAAAAAAAATTCTGACAGGAATGCTCCTGATGCTCTGTAGATCTATTAGAAACACTCACAGTAACTTTTGGACTTCAATTAGACTTCCAAACACACTTTTGCGTCTTTTTGCGTCTTTTACAAACTTGTAATGATCTTACCAACCAAGTGTACATGCATGAAATGCTCTAGATCCTGAATCATGATGTCCTACTTACTCTACTCCTACCTATCATGTGAAATGGTGATAATGGTGTTTTTGGTTGCTTTTTGGCCTCTCCGGACTCTCAAGCTCTCCTCTCACCGCTTCTACCACTCCAACTCCTACTCTAGAACTCGACTACCACCTAAAACTACCTAAGTCTACCTCATCTACCTAAGTCGAAGGATCTAGGCCAGACACACGCTTCCTAGACTCCCTCTAAGACCTAGAGAGTCCTCCACCCTCTGATCCTATCTAAATGTAAAGCGAGACTCTTGGCAAGCCAAAAATCCCAATCCTCAAGGATTAGTCTCGGTCACCTACCTAAGGTTTTCGTCCCCGGCAGTGGCACCAATGTTGGACGGATACGCCGCGACGGACGTCAGCACAGCGAGAACTCACCTAACATGTAATGTCAGCTAAGGACGAAGCTCAACCCGCACGCGTGGAAGCAAGCATAAGGTGTCAACCTACACTCGACTGACTCCTAACTAATTCCTACAGAGGTCTCTACCAATTGTCTAAGTCACAGCCTTCAAGAGTGGATAAGACGAAACTTCCAACAACGCTTTCTAGAGCCGAACACCCATCAAACAATCTCGAAACACCATAGAACTTGAAGGAGACCCTACTAATACCAATAGATCGCTCTCCCTAAGGTCTATGAACCAAAATCGCAACCCAAAACACCTGGTGCAGAAACACGTAGGATGTCTGGCTGAAATCTGCAGGTCTTTGGTTCCGAAATCTAAAGTGCCTAATGTGTAGTTCTACTCAATGTGAACACGTGGATATGATGCAATGCAAAACCGGACAACGTATGCTCACCCAAACACCCGATGAAGCTCGTAGAAGGAGCTCGCAAAATCAGACCGTACGCGCACAATGTAGGTATCGGTGCGTAGCTCTCATTGGGGGCAACACGCTGCACTTCTTCGCACTCGATTCCGACCACCGGAGCACACGTAGCGTCAAGATGAAGCTCACACACTCTCTCTCTCTCGTACACAGTACGCCCACTCACAGACTTCAAACTTGTTTTTAAAATGACAAAAGGTTTTTCATTAAGGTCAAAAAGTGGTATATATACCTTACAATTTCTCAAACCCTAAAGTTCCAAAATCAACCATCTACTCAATCTAACTATCAAAACTGGGATACAATCTAGAAACTTCTGTAAGTCCCAATAATTACAAGGTGAAAAATCAGGTTTTCCTCAATGAATGAATAATTACAAAAAGAATAATCTTCCGAATAGTTAGATGTCGTGGGGTGTGTCCAGCTTCTAACAATGATGATGTTGGAAAGAACAATACGAGTACAATAAATAGACAATCAATGAACAATATGAGTACAATAAATAGACAATCAATGAGCAATAAACAACTAGTGAACGAAAAATAAAGCCGTCATTTCATTATCATCAAAATGAGGGTACAAAGACCAAATTACAAAGAGGCTACAAAGCACAAAAGGTTAATAGGGGCTACAGAAGTTTCTTGCGGGACTTTGGTTTGGGAGGTTTAAGGTTGGGTGCTTAGAGGTTAGTCTTTTTCCAAGCAGATGAAGGCTCCTTGGATTTTTTACCTCCTGGAGTAGGCTCTGAAGGCTCAGATGCAACCTTAGCTTTTTTCTTTGGTGTGGCGCGCTCTTCAGTGTTGCTCCTCTTTTTCCTACACCCCAAAATCTCTGCACAAACATCTGAAATATAAAGATCCGCGTCCTCATCAGACAAGTTCACTGTTGTATCCTTTTCAATTGGCTTCTTAGATGATTTTTCAGCATCCTCTACGTCCTTGTTCATTGCAGGTTCTGGCTTCAAAGGCACCTCGGCTAATTCCTTGGATGCGTCCACTTGAGCTCCCACTACATCTACTCTTTTTTTAGCCCTTTTTTTTTCCTTTTGTTGGTCCGGAGTGTCTTCACCTGCTTGTTCTAGGATGCATTCTTATCCCCGTACCCACCACACATGATATCAATATTGGGCTTGCGTGATGACTCGGCTTGGGAGTGTGCTACATAAAACACAATGTAATAATACTCAATATTAAGTTATGTGAACATTCACAGAGAAGAATGTTCCACAGAATATTACCAATTCCATCAACAGGAGATCCAAAGATGCCTTCCATTGGATCTTTCTCTGCAATTACATGGAGAAAAGAAACAAAATGGTCAAGAAATGAATCTACAATCAGCTTCATATCATAAGGTATAAAAACATTGATTATCTGTACCAACATGCTCATCCATGTTTGCCTCTCCAGGTGCCAGTAGCTTCAAAGCATCTTTTAAAGGTTCCTCACATCCATGAAATAGACACTGGTCAGTAGACTTACAGGCAATTACAAAACAAAGTGGGTGATACAGATGTTGACACCGGAGCATGTAGACACCGATAACAACACTCTGCATGATAGACATCCCACAAGCAACACAATCACCTAACTGCGCACAGCTATTGTCCGATCCCAAATGAACAGCGGCCTGACAGGAAGGATAGGCATTCTTGACTTGAACAAATTAATAATCGTTTCCACAAATCGAAGATGCCATGTCACCACTTCTACTTCCCAGAACAAAGTGTCATGGTGACCCTGTAAAAAAATAGCACTGCGTACTTTATAAAACAGTATAAGTGTTTGTGAATTACTTTCAAGAGTCTTCATCACTTTATGTGTTACCACTTAAGAGTGTTATATAAACACATTTAAGTGGTCTTTTACCATATAAAATGGTCTCTAACATTTTTTTCTAATTAGAGTTTAACCACTTTTAAGCAATATCAACTACTACTAGGTGAATCAATCAAGCTTACATACCTGTAAACTGTGCTGCCTCTTCACCTAGGTTATCAAGATTGTGCACTTCAATATCAAGTCCCATGTCTTTGAGAGCCTCCTTTCTGATTTGAATCAAGGTCTCAAGCTTTGCCATTGCTTCCTCGTTTGGTACAAGCCCAGCCTTATGCAACTTGAGTTCCTCCATATCCTTGTTCAGTCTCTCTATGATCTTGGCGGCGCCTCGCATCAAACCAACCTGCTCATCTCTCTTTGTCTTTGATTGATCTAAAGCAATTTTTATTGCCTTGAGACATTGTTGCTTCTCTTTTAACTTTTCAGCAGCATTAGCCTCCATGTTAGAAATAGCATCTACATCAGCCGTTGACGCAGAAAATGTAGTCGAGGAAACATTTGACATTCCAAATGTTCCCATCGAGCCAAAGTCCCAATTCTTTAGAAATTCCTCCTTAGCCTGCCCTGAAAATTGGTGTCCACCTGAGTATGTCTTCCAGTCAAAGCCTGCGCCAGTACTGTCAGTGTAATTAGGCATATTTTCTGCATTAAATTCCCACTCGTTTGCAAGACATGGACCGTTTGTGGACCTCTATTTCTCCAATTTCCTATTTAAATTTTTTTGTTGGCGTAACATTTTGATAACACCTTCAGCATACACAGCCATGCAACTAAACCTTTAGAATCTTCAGCGCCCTTGCACTTCTGCCACGTAAATCCATGTGCAAAATGCATGCCTACATCGTTTTTTGGGGGAGCTCCCTGATATACTTTGTGGTATAGCAGGAGACATTCTTCATACATTTCAGGCCTCAGGCCCTTTAAATGCATCTTCTCCTTTTGGTGGCGCTTGTAAAGCCATACCCTAAGCCACTCCTCATCTGAGAAATCATCATCACATAGGAGCTTCGAATCTTGGTCAACCAAGCATAACCCATATTCGGTATGAAAATCTTCCTTGGTGAAGAAAAATTTTGTTTGAGTGGGTAAGGCCACTCGTGGTACTGTCCACCTCCATGTAAAAACATATATGAATGCATGTTAGTATGTAATGAGCCATAATTAAACTTGTTTGATCAACAATAAGAAGTGGTTGAAATGATTTCTGCACCATTCTCAGTGGTACTGCAAATTTTTTAAGTGGTGGTGTACCACTTAATGGTTCTCAACCACTTAAAACTGGTTAGGTAACACTAAAAAGTCCTGCTACACCATTATTTGCTGGTGATACATCACCTTTTGGTGTTTCTTCACCACTTTAAAGTGGTGCTCCAGCACATAAAAGTGGGATGAACCATTGTTCCAGTTGTGCAACACCGATGTGAATTGTTGTACACAACTTAAAACTGGTGCTACACTCCTAAAAAGTGGAACTACACCAATAGAATGTGGTATCTCCTTGTAAAGCTTCATCACTTATAAGCACTTAACCACCACTTTTAGCAAAGATGCAGAACTAAAGATTATTGTACTTTTATAAAGCATCACTAAAAAGTGGTTCTACAACACTGAAAGTGGTTGACCATCACGCACCACCACTTAAATGTGATTTGAACCACAAGAAGTGGTGAACACCGCTTTATTGGTGTTTACCACTTTATACCAAATAATGTTCAGGTTAAGAAGCACCACTTTTCAGTGGTTCTACACACTTTTAAGGTACCGAATAACATTCTAGTTAAGAAGCACCACTTTATAGTTGTGTTCACCACTTTATATTGATGTTGAACACTTTATAGTGGTCTTCACCACTATAAAGTGGTTCTTCTTAACTAGAACGTTATTCGGTACCTTAAAAGTGTGTAGAACCACTGAAAAGTCGTGCACCATCGTGATGCTTCTCTTAAAAGTGATGCTTCACCACAAAATAGTTAGGGTTTTCCACTGGAAAGTGATGCACGTGTATCGTCAATTTTTACTAGAGCCTTACCTCTTTTTAGTGATGTCCAACACTTTAAAGTGGTCCAGTATCACTTTTAAGAGATGGTGCACCATATCAGCATAACTATGTAGTGATGCAACCATGGTTTCTGCCCAACTTTAAATGGTGTTGCAGGTGCACCACTTCAACACAGCCTATCACTGGTGTTGTACCCATAAAAAGTGGGTTTCATCCACTTGATATTTACTAGTCGTGTGCACACTAATTTTTCCTACTAAAGCAACACTTTAATTGAATCCATGGGGGAAATACCTGCATCTAACCTACTTAACATTTTGCTTCTTAGGTGTACCCTTGGGGGACTCGGAAGTTCTTTTTGTAGCATGCATGTGCAAAAAATTCATAAATTTTACAAGACATAAAACCAATTTTAGAAATGCATGCATGATGCATCTAACCTGTTTTGATAGGCGACTCCTGTGTAGAGCTCTTTCCCTTCCTAGGTGTACCCTTGTCAGAGTCTGAAGGTCCTTTTGTAGCCTGGTTCTTCATCCTAAAAAAATCACAAATGCCACATAGATACAACATCAATAGTTAAATGCATTCATGATTGAACCTGCATGATGCATTCGTATAAGCATGCACACACAGTTGATAAAATCTGCATTCATGCTTCAAGCTACATGATGCTTCAAACTGGATGATGAATTTTTATAAAGCATTCACAAGGGTGATCAATTAGATGTGCACAATGCATATACATTCCATAAATAAATTCTAAACTCACACATGCATCATTAATAGTTACAATCCACGATTATCTTGCCACACATTCTTTTTTTTTTTTTTTTTGCAATACCCTCCCCAACAGAGGGCAGGCCATATCGCCCTGGGTTGAAACTAGGTCCTTACGCACTCACCCATTCACTCTAAACACTAGGCCAAGCCCCCTTTGGTTATCTTGTCACACATTCAGAGACAAGGCATACATCGCTTCTACATCTGCATGAAGCATGTTAAAACATGGATCAATGCTACCTAGGAAAACCAGCCACATTCAAATTCAACCAACATTCAAGATAGAATGCTCAAAATCGGACCTCATGGTAGGTAGTTGAGTAGAATCAGGCAAGGAAGCCGAGTAGCAGTAAGAGGCAGCAAGAGGCGAACAAGCTACATGATGCCACATACTTGTTGTTTGCTGTGCAGGGGATTTTTACTGAAGTTGATGACTAGCCCAACAAAAAGTACTCCTCTTGAATTTGCTTCTTGTTGTTGTGATGTTGCTGCTTGTTGCTTCGGCTAGCAAAGAAACGCAAAGGAGGGAGGTCAGAGGGAATCAGAAATCTGAATGGCGCGGGCGAGATAGAGAGAGGGGGGAGGAACGAGCGAGATAGAGAGGGAGGGACAAGACTCGAGAGAATATTTGCATTAAGTGCTTGAAAGTACCTTGAGGTGATCATTAACCACTAAGCGCTTTCACTTAGTACACGTTAAATTTTAACCCTTTTTTCCCATAAATTTTGAATTTAATCCCACTGTTTCAAACGCCTAAACCACCCATTTTCTCAACCCCAAAAACCATATACTATATAGTGGCAAAAGCGGTCCACGTATACATGCTTTCACCCAAATATAAGTTTCCATGAGTATATACAAAAAGAAGAGCACCAAATGATCATATAAGTTTTGAGCAAACTATAATTAGGTATCTCACAATTGTTACCAACTAACCATGTAGTCAATTAAATAAGATGATTACTATGGATTAAATGCAAAACTAGGCAAAACTGGGTTATATATGTGAGGAGTAAAATCCATACAAGTGGATCACGGCATGAAGAGTACATAAACAAACTTATCCATAGAGCTATAGGAGCGTCGTGATCCACTTAGTTGGCTTTCAGAAAATAGAATAGATACAATACATCAAAGAAATTGTACGTTGAGAAGATTACTATGTACAAAGTCAAAAGAGGATCACGGCGCACGAAGCATGTAAATTAATGTTAAAAACACGGATGGTGCACTGTGATCCACTTTGCAGGCTTTGATGCATTGAAATACCTACAATATTACTATACAAAAAATCCCTTTGTAAATATTAGAAGAGGATAACGGTGCACTGAGTATGTAAACTCATCTTCATAACGTAACTGGCGCGCCGTGATCCAATTATGGAATTTGAAAGGTGAAATGATCTTTTACATTTTGAAGCACACTCACAGAACACAACTAAACTAAGGACATAGTAAAACTGAAGGGATTGGCTTTACCTTTGCTAGGACTAGACATTGTTATTGGAGTAGAGGTTTTGGACTAGGAATGTAGTTTGGAGTCTTCAAGCTTCTGATTTCTGCACCTTGAAGGAGACAGAGGCCTTCTTAGGTGTCTCTTTTTCCCTTCCTCACTTTCTCTCTCTGTCTCTCAAGGCTTTATCTCCGTCTCTTTCGAGGTCTGTAACTAGCTTGTGCACACCATTTAATCTCTCTTTCTCTCCCTCCTTCTCTCTCTCTCTCTATCTTTCTCTCGTTATTCTCTCTCTCTCTCCTCTCCCCTTTTCATGCAATAATAGATATTACCATTGGCTTTTAGCGATGCGAGCCGCATATATTGAATGCGTGTTACAAGGACATGCATTAAATGGGAGGTACGACCAAAAAAGTGATTTTTAACTACTCAAAAATACGTGTACATTTATAGTAACAATGCACACTTGATTTTATGATAAGAGAGAGAGAGAGTGTGTGTGTGTGTGTGAGATATATATATATATATATATAGTGAAATACAAAGAGAGAGAGGGAGAGAGAGAGGGAGAGAGAGAGAGAGAGAGAGAGAGAGCCTGCATACACGACCTGTGCGAGAAGGAGAAGGTGATAGCTAACTGAAAATCAACCTTTGCGAGAGATAGAAAGAAACAAAGAAACACCTACAGCCGAGATATCGTCTGCAACCAAGTTGCAAGGCTCTTACATGCGTTTTCTTCCTTTGAATTCCACATAGAAAGGCATTTCCATAGTGATTTTTGTAGATGAAGAGTGAAAAGAGATAAAAAGAGAGAGAAAGAGAGATAAAGAGAGAGAGAGTGAGAGAGCTAGATTTGTTGATAGTCTATTAGGTTTGGAAGCTAAAGACTGAGAGAGATCGATGGAAAGAGTGTTAAAGATAATATTTTTGAAATTTTGCTTGGTTTGAAAGAAGAAGAGTCAGAGACAGAAAAAGACAAAGAGAGGGATTTCATAAAGTGAATCACGGCGCGCGGTAGAGTGTTCTCTTTGCTTGCATTTGTGTACACGCACCATGATCCATACAAAGAGAGAGAGAGAGAGAGAGAGAGAGAGAGAGAGAGAGAGAGAGAGAGAGAGAGAAAGTATCCTACAAATTTTTCCCAATCCTCTTGTGAATCACGACACGCGGACAGCTACAAGCCTAGCTTAAAGACAACCCCGTGCGCCGTAATCTTCAAAAAATGGTGGGGGGGGGGAGAGAGAGAGAGAGAGAGAGAGAGAGAGAGAGAGAGAGAGAGAGAGAGAGAGAGAGAGAGAGAAGGAGAGAGAGAGAGAGAGAGAGAGAGAGAGAGAGAGAGAGAGAGATAAGGAGATAGAGAGGGAGGGGGAGAAAGAGCAGCGAGACAAATCTGTGAGGAAGCATGTGCTGGTACAATGAGGTGGAAGGCAGTTGCCTTGATGTGTCTTCAAGAAGCAGCAAAAGATTTTCTTTTGGAGTATTTTAATGATATTACTATTGTTGCTACTCATGCTCACCGTTTGACAATAATGGACAAGGACAGCGAGACTCTTAAGAGAGTGCGTTGGAGATACGATAAGATCCTTATCCCTAATGAGTTTAGCAACACATTCAGAGATAAGAGTGTAAGTGTTGATAAAACCTTTAGTGTTTATTTGGGGAATGGTTGATGACTTGAATATTGTTAATAATAAATAACCTTCACTATTTACAAATGTATAAAAAGGTTACTTCATGTCCATGGAAAAATTTGTGGAATCATGAACTGTACAAGTCCACCTTTAAAGCTGTCAAAGTGCCTAATCAGACAGATCCAAATTCCTGCGGTTGGAGATGTCTTCTCCATGAAGAGTATATACTCTAGAGTTTTTTTGCTCTTCATCCATTTATGTCAAAGGTATTTTCTTGTAATGGTATGGTCCAAAATTAATGCTATTATTAATTAAAGTATTGACCACATGTTAACCTAATTTTGCAGAATGCTCTGTAAAATTATACATTAGAATATTTACAAAGGTAACACGCTTCAATGATTCAACATCTACTATCTTTTTCAACCCCAAGAATTTTACATGCAGAAGACAGTTTTGTTGACGACCATATTATAGCTTTAACAATGACCAGTGAAGAGGTAGTCAGGACAGTTTTCAACACCCTAAACCAAATTCCTCAAACTGACCCCATATTAGAGGAAAAGACACCGGTAAACTTTGCAGTTGGAGCGGCTGAATCCAAAGTTGGGGTTGAGCAATGTGAAGTAGACCAAGCCCCTGAAAATACAGATGTAAAATGCTCCTCGGAGACGAAGAATGCAACAGAGGTTCTAGGCCAAGCAGAGGAGGATAAGGGAGTGCTAGGGGAGGAGGACAATATTGCAAATCAAGGCCTGGAACAAACCACATAACAGGTTAACCATTCGGCCATGGAAACACAAGTCATGTACTGCAAAAGCACAAGAGGTGGATACCCTTGGCAATACACAAGGAAACATCGACACTCAACAACAAAATGTCAACATTAGAAATGAACAGTATGGACTCTTGCTTCAAGTAGATATGGTTGTTCCGGTAATATCCATTGTACTTAAATAATAAATGATTTTTTGTTTCTAACTACTTATATGTATGCACACAATGATTGCAGAGACTGATTATCTTGGATCTCAATGGATTGCTACTGCTACGACAGCCGTACAATGTACATACAGAGTTCTCAAATTTACGTAGTTTTCGCTTGGGAAATGTCAGAGTATTAATTCGACCAGGCACAAAGGATTTTTTGAATTTTTTGATTCCAAGGTTTAGGGTGGCTATCTGGTCTTCAATGCAGGCCCATAACCTGAATCCCCTTGTTTCCGTAGTTTGTAATTTGGCTGAAATTTAGCGATAGGCTTTTTATTTTGTGTATAGTCAAAGAAATTGTAATACCATTGTGGGACATTTCCACCCAACTAAAGCTAATGTACCACTTTTCTACAAGCCCTTTGAGCAGATCAATGTACCTTATGATGCTTTCAACACTTTGTTGATTGATGACACACCACATAAGGGTTTACTTAATCCATCCGGCACTACTATATCCCCACCTTCATTTGAAGGGCATCTTCACGATTGATACCTAGAGGACATTTTGGTCCATACCTGCAAGCAATGAACTTAAGCCCATTGAGCACATCAGAATTTGTACTTACAAATGTACTTAGTAATTCATTGATTATACCTTAAATTGATACTGCCTATCTCTCTATGTGTTTCGAATACTAAGAGAGACACAGAGAGAGAGAGAGAGAGAGAGAGAGAGAGAGAGAGAGAGAGAGCCTTGAGCAAACACTTGATATTAAGATTAAACTAGTCAAAAATGTTACATTTCGTTGAAGCCATTTAGGGATGATTACATGGGCACAATTTGAATACGGCCAGAGAGATCTCCACAGAGAAAATGCTTCTCCCTTTGTTGCATTACTCTTCATCCGTTCAGCAAGAAAGAAAAGTTTACGGAGTCAATGTCGGTAGTCTCCTCCACTATGTCATGTCGAAGTTGCAAAAGATTGCATTGCTTCCTTATTGTAATTACTGTCATAAGATTTAGGTCTTTTTCCACCACTTCCACATCTATGACAGCATTGTTTGCCAAACTTGCTGCCTCTTGATCCATAGGCACATAGCAACCTTCAACAATGTGAGAACGCTTGTACCAAAAGGAAATTATTAATGTCTGTGTCGCAAGCATATACTTGACAATGAAAGTGTCAAGAGAAATCTTGCAGCATATGCCATCTGTTTCTTTCACATACTAGCCTTGATCAAGAAGCTTATCACACAAGAGGGAATCAAATGATTTGCAGAGCAGCATTGTTTTAGCGACATGTACTTTGCAGGTATGAAATAACTCAACAAAGAGACCAATAGGATAAAAATTTGCAAGTTTCACCAATTCAGTGGGTACAGAGTTTCAGAGAGACCTCTAAACATCCCTATAGAGCCTGCTCCTCAATGCCTCACTCATTGTTGTGTCGGGAACGGGCCAATCCACGGAGTTCCAATTGGTTGGTAGTGGAACCTTCACCAACACTCCTCTCTGATTCCTTTGATTGAGTTGGTAGAAATGGTCATAGAAGAAAATACCCTCCTCTGCCAGGCTTTTGCTAGTTCTGCCAGCATATTGCAAGACTCCAATATGAGAATGGATCACAGGGATGAGACCTATAATGCACTCCAGTGGCTCCCATTCCTCATATGACAAAGGATAAACATCTGTGATTGCCCAAGTCTATACATGGGAATATGGGAATATGGACAATAGTCGACAGGTTTAGCAAGCAAGCATACTTTATTCCTATCAAAAAGAATATTAAGGCACACCAAATGGCACTTCTCTTCCTATCTTAGATTTTCAAACACCTCGGATTACCAACATCCATCGTGTCAGATAGAGATCCTAGAATAAACAGTAATTTTTAGAACGGTCTCTTTGAAAATCTAGGAACAAGATTGAATTTCTCTTCGGCCTATCACCCACAAAAACGGATGGCCAAAGTGAGATAGCCAATCTTACTATACTCGATCTACTCAAGACTTATGTTATCGAAGTAGATCAATGCTCACAATGAGAAAAGTACTTACCTCTTGTAGAGTATGCCTACAATAATATTGTATATGATTCTATGGGAAAAGCACCTTTTGAGGTCATTGAGGAAAGACCTAAAAGTACCTTGCTACTCAAAGTACATGGAAAGATTCATTGCCGATGAGTATAGAAGTGACTTACAAGAATCTTTTCAAAATATTAAGGAGGCTATATCCATCTCTCAACAAAGAAAAAAATATGTTGCTGACAATCACAGAAGGGCCTTAACATTCAAAGAAAATGATTGGGTCTTACTTCAATTCACTAAGGCTCGATTAAAGCAAACGATGGGCAAAAATCGTACGGGCCATCAAAAGTATAATGTTAACCTAGCAAAAAGATACTATGGTCCTTTCCAAATTTTGAAGCCTATCTATGAGACAGCCTACCAACTCAAGTTGCCCAACCAATGGCTCATACACAATGCTTTTCATGTGAGCCTACTCAAGCCCTACAAAGGAAAGCCACCATGTGAACCAATTATTGAAGACCCTCCCAAAGTTGAAGACCAAGAAGAGGTGCTACAACCCGAAGCTATCCTTCGGCATGAAGACAAGGTACTACGACATGTAAGATTATCCGATGGTGTCTTATTAAGTTCAAAAAAATTCTTTTTGAAGATGCTAGATGGATGCAAGGAATACATCTTAAGGATAGTATGAACCTTGTCAATGCTTACAATGCTACATTAGAGTAAGAAAATGTACAAATTTATTTTAAATGACCCATGTTTTTGTCTTATAAGACTAGTTCTTTTTTTAACTGTGCACAAATTTAAATAGTATATGCATGCTTAGAATCATGTTTGTGATGACGATGTCTCTCAAACTTCAAGTAGAATTTGTTACTCTACTTTGGGAGAATGAAATGGACTACGGAGCAGACATGCTTGCGTCGAGTTATGTCTCCTAAGCACCAAATGGATTAGTCATCCATCTTGGAAAGATGTCGTACGGTAAAAAGATTTACTAATGACTAAGGCTTTATATATTCTACCTCATAGTCAAGGATGACTATGATTTCAAGAGAGACATAATGTCATAAAATCTAATATCTAACCAACCCAAATGATTTTGTAACATTTAATGGCCTAAAAACTTGTGTGTAGCGGAAATTAGCATGAACATAGTGGGCATTTCATTAGAATAGATTCCTAATGAGAATTACAAGAGTGCTTGGGTGGAGATAGCAATAAAAAGCATAACACCTAGTTAGATAGCATGAAAAATACTTTCAAAAGAGAGAGAAATTAAGCTATTGACAAGAGCTGAGGACCGGATTTACATGGAGCCGGTCCCCCCTCCAAAAGGCTTTGTATTATGGTTTCTCCCATCAAGAGAGACATTGTACAATACAATTCTTTGTGTTCCTTAAAGACTAGCTAGTGCAATGAAGATGAAAGCTTCATGCACTAAGAAAAACACTTATCAAACACAACATCAATTCTCCCCGTTCTCAGACCCAAGACCTCACACACCTTCGAAGATGGTGAGAGCTAGCAGGGTATGAGAGCAGATTGAGAGGAAGTAGGAGTATTCTTACGAGAAAGATGTACATCTCCTCATATAATCACTCATATTAGCATAGCTTAGCTTAGTAATTAGCACGGTAGAGGAGATGAGCATGCATTGAAGCTTGGATCTTGGTTGGATTTGCATCACAAAGCCTCCCTTCTCACAAGCTTGGAGTAGGTGGTAAGCTTTCCATTAAAGCTTGAGAAGGAGAGAGAGTCTTATTTTCTTCACACATGAGATTGTGTGAGTGTGTGTGTGTGTGTGTGATAATGCCTTGCAAAAATCATCCCCCTCTCTCTCTTGGTCGATCCCTCTTGCTATTTGCTCATGCTACCCTTTCATTGGACCTCCCTAGGGATAGCCAATGAAAATTAAGCAGCATAAGTGATAGCCTTATGACATGTGTCCCCCTTTCCCCTTTTGTGAGAGCTTTAGGTAATTTAATAATTCAATTAAACTCTCATTGGACCCCTTTGCCTCCTGGCCAATAGGAATCAGGCAAGCCATTGGGCTGCTGAATGCTCATTTGACCCCTTGGGAGACTGTCCAATAGTCTTCTAGAGGGCTTAATTCTCAATGGTTCTTTTATTAAGTGTTTTTCAATTAATTAAACTAGATTTACTCTAGCCTAATTCTCATTGATCCACCTCCAAGGCCATCCAATAGGAATTGGGTACACCTTGTGGGAATCTGGCCTAGGGAGGTGACATGTGTCCCTCATTCCCTTTGTGTAAATGGAGCTTGTGTGTGTGTGTGTGAATTTCTCTCTCATCCCCTACAATCAAGGATCGCCCCCTCCTATGTAGGGATTTGTAAAGACTTTTGGGACACACACAAAGCATCCAATTCCCCCCATGGTTGACCTTTGGACACAACCTTTGAATTTTGGAACCTTAGCATTTTGGAAGTCTTAATGGGCTGAACCTTAGGGTCTTTTTAGCCCATGGTTGCACATGGCTCTTTTGCAGATGGCCCCCCCTTTGGATCCCTATTTTCCCTCCTTTGGATCCCTATTGTGGCCGGTCTGGTAGCTTAACCAATATTCTAGCTTTTTCTCCCATGGCACTTTCCCATATTAAATGATTAGTTTAACATGAGAAAATCATTTAGGAGAATTAGATATTGATTATTATGACATTACCTCTCTCTTGAAATCATAGTCGTCCTCAACTATGGTGTAGAGAAGATAAAGCATATTCATGAGTCCTTTTCTTAGCGGGTAGAGGATCCCTATGTTACCCTACGACATCATTCTAGAATGGATGACTAGTCCATTTGGCGCTTGAGAGCCTGAGGCTTCCGCAAGCATGTCTGCACATTAGTCCTATCAATCTTTCATAGTAGAGTGATAAGCTCTACTTGGTGTTTGGGAGACGTCGTCTCTGCAAACTTGATCTAAGCATGCATACTACTTCATTTTTGTGCACAATAAAGAAATAGAGAGTCTTATAAGACAAAAACTTTGTTCATTTTTAACATTTTGTACATTTTCTTACTCTTGGGAAGCATTGTAAGCATTGACAAGGTTTAGGTTATCCTTTAATTGTATGCATTTCATCCATATAGCATCTTCAAAAGGATTATTATTAAAGTTAATAAGATGCTAGAATGGACTCGGGCTGCATCACCTCCTCTTGGTCCTCGATCTCCGGTGGGTCTTCAGTAGTTGGTTCTTGAGGTGGCTCCCCTTTGTAAGGCTTTAATAGGCTCACATGGAAATCATTGGGTATGAGCCAATGATTGGGCAACTTGAGTTGATAGGCCATCTCATTGATTGGCCTAAGAATATGGAAGGGACCATAGTACCTTTTTTCTAGTTTAGCATAGTACTTTTGGTGTCCTGTAGGATTCTTGCCCGTCGTGTGCCTTAATCGAGCCTCGGGGAATTTGAATAAGACCCAATCATTTTCTTTGATGGCTTGGGCTCTTCTATGCTTGTCAGCAGTAGCCTTTTTCCTTTGTTGTGAGATAGAGATAGCATCCTTAATCTTTTAAAAAGATTCTTGTAGGTCTCGACTATACTCATCTGCAGCGAAGATCTTCCCATGTACCTTAAGTAGCAAGGGACTTTTTGATCTTCCCTCAATTACCTTGAAAGGTGCTTTTCCTGTGGAAGTATGTACAGTGTTATTGTAAGAATACTCCACTAAGGGTAAGTACTTCTCCCATTGGGATCTTTGATCTACTTCCGTTACATAGGCTTTTAGTAGATCGAGAATTGTTAGGTTAGCTATTTCACTTTGGCCATCCGTTCGTGGATGATAGGCCGAAGAGAAGTTTAGCCTTGTCCCTAAATTCTCAAAGAGACCCTTCCAGAAATTACTCGTCATTCTAGGATCTCTATCTGACACTATGGACATTGGCAAGCCATGGTACTTGAAAATTTGTGAAATGAAGAGGGTTGCCATTTGATGGGCTTTGATAGTCTTCTTGACAGGTATAAAATGAGCTTGTTTACTGAACCTGTCTACTATCATCCATATTCCCGTATTCCCATGGATAGACTTAGGCAATCCAAAGATAAAATCCATGGATATGCTCTCCCATGGTGAATTAGGGATTGGCAAGGGTTGAAGCAATCCAAGTTGCTTCCCTCTATCAAATTTTGTCTTTTGGCATACCACACATTTAGAAACATACTCTTGTATGTTCACTTTCATGGTAGGCCAATAGAAATATATTTCAATTCCCTTTAAGGTAGATTGAATCCCTCTATGCCCCGCATAAGGTGGAGCATGAGATTCATACATTACTTTCTCATGTAGTGAGTTAGTAACACATAGTCTATTACCGTAGAGAAGATAACCATCTTATAAAGTAAATGGTTCTTCTTTCTTCCCTAATCCAAGGGCTGAAATCACATCTCTAAAATCGAGATCAATAGCATACTCATCTATCATTGAAGATAGATCATTGTGAGTTGCTATGGAAACCGCATTCACTCTCGGCTGTCTTGAGAGTGCATCAGCTACTTGATTATGCTTGCCAGCAATGTGAGCAATATGAAAATGAAATTGCGAAAGGAAATTTGCCCACCTCATTTGTTTCTTGCAGAGCTTGGTCTACGTCATGAAGTACTTAAGACTTTGGTGATCCGTTCGCAGAATGAAAGGAGTCCCCAATAAATAGTGCTTCCATGAGTCTAAGGCATGTAGAACTGCAAGGAGTTCCTTTTCATATATGCCTAGATCTTGCTCAACAGGGTCGAGCCTTCGAATTTCATAGCCTATGGCGTGCCCTTCTTGAAGAAAAACAGCTCCAAGGCAATCACCACAAGCATCACATTGGACCTCAAATGGTTTTGAGAGATCCGGTAGTGTAAGCACAGGTTGAGAGATAAGCTTTTCTTTAGGCTTTTTGAAAGCATTGTTCTCCTTAGAAGACCATGTATACCTAACGCTTTTCTTTGTTAGGTCATGTAATGGTCCCGCAATTTGTGAGAACTTTTCTATGAAGCGTCTATAGTATGCACACATACCTATAAAGCTTCTTAGTTCATGAAGATTCTTTGTTTTAGGCCATCCTTTAAATTTCCTTTAAATGCCCATTGAGTTGATAAGAGTTGTTCACAAGAAGATTTAGAATTGATTTTGAATGGTAAGAATTTAAATTGCTTTTAAGCCTCTCTCTCTCTCTCTCTCTCTCTCTCTCTCTCTCTCTCTCTCTCTCTCTCTCTCTCTCTCTCTCTCTCTCTCTCTCTCTCTCTCTCTCTCCATCCATACCCTCCCCCCCTTTTGTTTGTGTGTGTTCCTCTCGTCAATGTCCCGTGCATGCAGTCCGGCATTGGCTCCCAATGAGCAATGGATTTTCCATTTACAGCCAGAGAGAGAGGGACATTACGTATGTAGTTGGAATGCATTTTGTCATATTATACTCTCTTGATCAATTAACCTTTTGGATTTTGCTAGTTTTCCTATTACATGTGTGCAAAGTTTGATGGAAAGCTTCCAAGGTGAAGATCCCACTATAGGAGAAATTTTGTACCATAATGGATGATTTCAGTGTTGTGGTTCAAATCCTAAATTGGTGAGGTGGGAGAAACCCAATGATGTGGAATGGTTTAGTGTGTTCAGACAGTTGAAAGACCCCAGCCAGTACCACATTAAATGCAGCTGCATCTGCAAAGATATGTATGAGCAAGTGATGCAATTTCACTATAAGGTCTACCAGAAGGGTCCAACCAACATAGAGATAAACTCCACGTTCGCAAAGAGGTTTTTTAAATAATTCAGCCATGTGTTGATTGCAAGCGGGACACCCATGAACTTTAATTGGGTTGAGTTTGTTGTGTAGTATTTGCAAGATCTTTGAGAGAAGGGCTACTATGAGGGCCATGTGAACAAGTGGATGATGTGAAATTCTGAGCATCAAGTTTCAACACAGGAGGATGAATCTATTGATATGCACGAGGACAACTTGGTCTAAGTACGTACGAGCATTACAAAATCGGCCAAGGCCACAACCCTGTCGGCTCACCAAGAGCTAAAATCCTTTCCTTTTTCGACTTGGAGGATTTGCAATGCATGAAGGATATTGTCCTTCATCTGAGAACACAGTTAATTCTAAAGAGGATCTCAGAAATGCACAACAAGAGCTAGAAACTATAAAGGTATTGCAAGCGATTTCAATGTGAAGGTCAGACCTACTTTCACAGCAATGAGACAAAAGCTACAAGATGTTGAATTGCAGACTTTATCACAGAGCACTGATCTAAGTGCAAGGTGGAAATGGAGCTCAAGTTGAAAATAGAAACAATGAAAGAGACACTCGATGATTTGTGGTTTCCTCACTGAGGACTGTCCGTGATTTTCTTACTTGCAACTTATTTTTGATGCATGTGCACGACTAACCTATGTACTTACCATGCTCTTTTTGTCTTGATTTTGTAGATTGAGGTGAGGTCAAGAAAGCCGAACTAATATGGCTATTCCCAAATTCACAATGGATAGAGGGGTGGTGACGATGATGGGAAGGACCATTGTACTGGTTGTGGTATTCCACTTGAGGTACAAGAAATCCTTGCAATGGTCAAGCTACCCTATAAACATAGCTGCCACCTTCGCTACTTTGCAGTTGCATGCTCCCTAGGGACTAAATGTAGGGTTTCTGCCTGCCAACAGAGGATACCAACAGAATGGTTGTGCAAGATTTCAGTGCAAGGGCATCCAGTTACACCAAGATCTAGTAAGATAATCATAAATCATAAGGTTAACTAGCACATATGGTATGCTAATTAGAATACTGAGCATAGTAGTAGTATCCTACATAGCATGATGGGTATGGTAGTCAGCATATTCACATAGTCACTAGCATATTTGGAGTGCTAACTAAGCATGCTTGTAGGTATACTCGGTATGCTAATTATCATACTAAGTATAGTAGTTAGCAACTACATAGCATACTGGGTATGCTAGATAGCATATTGCACATACTAACTAGCATATTTGGTGAGTTAACTAAGCATGCTTGCAGGAATACAAGGTATTCTAACTGGCATAATGATCATAGTATTAGTATATTACATAGCATATTGAGTATGCTAGTTAGCATATTGCACATGCTAACTAGCATATTTGTTGTGCTAACTAAGGTTTCTTGTGGGTAGACTAGGTATTGTAACTAGAATACCAGACATAGTAGTATGCTACATAGCATACTTGGTATGCTTGTTAGCATATTGCACTTGCTGACTAGCATATTTGGTGTGCTAACTAAGCATTCTTGAAGGTATAATGGGTATGATATTTAGCACACTAATCATAGAAGTGATCCTACGTAGCATACTAGATATGCTAGTTAGCATATTGCATACTAGCTAGCATATTAGGTCTGCTAACTAAGCATGATTGCAAGTACACACGGTTTGCTAACTAGCATAGTTAGCATAGCAGCAATATACTACATAGCATACTGGGTACGCTAGTTAGCATATTTCACATACTAACTAGCATATTTGTTGTGCTAAAAAGGACGATTGTAGGTATATTGGGTATGCTAACTAGCATACTAAGCATAGTAGTAGTATGGTATATTGGGTATGCTAACTAGCATACTAGGTATGATAATTAGCATACTGACTATAGTAGTAATATGCTACATAGCATACTGGGTCTGCTAGATAGCATATTGCACATACTAACTAGCATATTTGGTAAATATATAAAGCATGCTTGCAGGAATAACCGAGGCATCCACTATGAAATATGTAAGATAGCACGTGCCAACAAAATAAGGGATTTATAACTAGGTACATTTACAAAAAAATGTACTTACGTAAAGGATTTTTTAATTGAAAAAGTGAAATTTTTCATACATAAGGGCTAGTTTTTTGACAAAAATGCATACATAAGGGGTACATATAATACTTGAAAATATACAGGTAAGGGATTATTTAAATAACTCTTGTTTGCACATTCTATATGAAATTTTTACATCGTGGACTCCCTGGGCAAGAATACAAGGTATGCTAACTCGCATAATGAGCATAGTCATAATATGTTACATTGCATATTGGGTATGCTAGTTAGCATGATATTGCACTACTAACTAGCATACCTGGTATGCTTGTTAGCATATTGCACATACTAACTAAAATATTTGATGTGCTAACTACTCATGCTTGAAGGTATATTGGGTATGCTAACGAGGATACTAATCATTATTAGAAGTAATATCCTACGTAGCATACTAGATATTCTAGTTAGCATATTGCACATACTAGCTAGCATATTAGGCATGCTAACTAAGCATGCTTGCAGGTATACTGGGCATGATAACTAGCATACTGGGTATGCTAGTTAGTATATTGCACATACTAACTAGAATATTTGTTGTGCTAACAAGGCTGCTTGTAGGTATACTGGGTATGCTATTTAGCATATTGGGTATGGTCATAGCATATGGGGTATGCTAACTAACATACTGAGCATAGTAGTAGTATGGAATATTGGGTATGCTAACTAGCATACTATGTATGTTAGTTAGCATACTGATCTTAGTAGTAGTATGCTACATAGCATATGGCACATACTTACTAGCATATTTGGTGAGCTAATTAAGCATGCTTGCAGGAATACACAACATGCTAACTAGCATAATGAGCATAGTAGTATGTTACATACCATACACGGTATACTAGTTAGCATATTGCTCATTTAGCAAGCATGCTCGAAGGTGAAGTGGGTATGATAACTAGCATACTTATCATAGTAGTAGTATCCTAGATAACATACTAAATATGCTAGTTATCATATTGCCTATACTAGATAGCATATTAGGTTTGCTAACTAAGCATGCTTTTGTTTATACTGGGTATGCTAGCTAGAATATTGTGTATGCTAACTAGCATACTGGGTATGCTAGTTAGCATATTGCACATACTAGCTAGCATATTTTGTGTGCTAACTAAGCATGTTTGGAGGTATACTGGGTATGCTATCTATCATACTAGGTAGCAATTTAACGTCTTATCTTCTTTGAGAATTTTTTTTTGTTGCCATTATAGCAGTTTTTAGCAATTCGTGTGACCTCTTGAGGTTCTAATTAAAGGTTCTATTTTGTAGGTGAGTCAAAAAATTTTGATGACGTGGATCGTGTGCAGGACAAGAAACGGGGCAAGGAAAAATTTGGACAAGACAAGCCCTCTATTGAGGATTTGGATGAGTAGGATGGCATGAATGAAGGGGTGGATGTTGTATCGCAGCATGTGGTGGATCTAGGTGATGTTGTAAATAGTCAATCAATGCAGGAGGGTGATGCCAAACTAGAGGAAATATTGAGGACTGACAGTTCATGCAGTTTACAAGATGTTGGTGATGACAACCTAGGGAATGTCCGAGATGTTGGTGATAACAGCCCTCTAGAGGGTTATGTAAAAATTGCAAGGTCAAAGAGGAAAGCTGGCACTGAAGCGATACCAGGAGAGGATACAATCAACACTTGGATGCCCCTAAGAGGATTGTGGAGGACATAAGGGTAAAACCAGCAAAGGTCCTCTGAAACCACTCATGAGCTTGCAACAAACTTTGTTGAACCTAATTTGTTTTGCTTAAAATCTATAATGCTAGTAAGCTAGTGTTCCCGTGCCTCTTATGCCCTTACTCAAAGTAGGCTGAAAGCAGGGTTTGGTGGTACAAAAATTGTACCCATTTGGTTGTTTTCCACTTTGGTAATTGTAGGGTTCTTAGAGGAGGGAACTTGCATTTGGACATTTTAAAGGTTACATTTTAAAAGGTACAATTCAAAGATTATAAGATCGAGTGCAATCATGGTTTAGCAAGGTACAGTACATGATCGTGGTCACACGTTTGGGACTGATTTGAACTCTCTCTCTCTCTCCCTACCACGCACGAGACCACTTTGAACTCTCTCTCTCTCCCTACCGTGAATGAGAGCACTCTGCAGGTTTTTCACAAACACCTTTTCCATAGCTCCCCTTGTGACCTTTCCTTCCTCCATTGCTCTCTATCAACATGAGGAAACCAGCCCGCAAATGTGCACCTAGAGCCACACCCAAAGCTTCTGAAGAGAAGCAGTCTAGGATGAAGGGGAGTTCATTCAAAACTCCTAGTAGCAGTCACAATGAGCCTCATACCAGCCAAAATGAGCATCACAGCAGTAGTGGTACTACAGCCCCCAAAGAGAGGTAGAACATTGATCAATTAGAGATGATAGAGAGCATGGGAAAATCCTCTGTTGCACAAGTAAACAGATCCACAACAAAGAATAGGGGTAAGTACTGTTACTTTACATGGTTGACAATGTACCATTTGGTTTGGTTGCATGTTAATTAAGGTATTGTACAACATTATCTTCATGTTGGTTGCATGAATATGGTTGCATGTTAAGTACTTTATACATTTGGTATTATAGTGGCATGTCTAATTGTTTCCTCTTGCTGTAGTTGCTAAGGACTTATCTGACTGTGATCTGCCAGATGATCAGTGGCTTATTGTTTTCCAACATCGGTATCAGAAGAATGCAAAGGTCTGCCTTCACCATTTGCAGCCTTCTTTTATTGATGATTGCAGACTTCTTTTTCATAAGATGTACAAGGGTCCCCCATCATGTGGGGAGATTACAGCTAAGTTTTCTAGGTGCTATGCTTTTGAGAAGTGCCATACTACTAAAAATGACCCAGCAAGACATAAAATTGCATGGGCAACGAAGTTTTGCAGTTGAAACAGTGGCAGTAGATTACAATTCTTATTTGGATGCCATTTTTTGTGTACGCAAAAGTTGAACAGGTTATCTAAGTTGAGGGCAAGTCTCCACCAAAATAAAGAGAGTTTACTGAGGTTTGAGGGCTCAAATGCTATCACAAAGAAAATTAAGGAGGATATTATTTTGTTTGAGCAACACCTCAATGAACTACATCAGCAAGTTCCTTGTGATGTTGATGAGATAAAAGATGTGGAAGCTGATATAAATGCATCAAAGCGCATGTTACGCCAACTCAAAGGCACTACGGAGATGAAGAATCTTGCTCTAGAAATGGAAATTGAAGAGGTATTTTTACATATGGTACCTCTTGTTCTTTGGGTTATTTTTACATATGGTACCTCTTGTTCTTCAGGTTATTTTTCTCTAATTGTGCTTGTATGTAGTGCCATATTCTTGCATGTAGTTGTATACACTTGTATGCAGTGCCATATTCTTGATAGGAACTTTTTCTACTTGCCCTGGTTTATATCTCATACTTTTTGTACAATTTCATGAACAAACTTGGGTACAATTTGAACTGTTTTGGTACTTTTGATATATAGCTAGTTCTTCAAGTGTCCTTTGGTACATCTTGAATATTTCTTATGTACATTTGGTACATCTTGTAGGAGCATTTGGTACTTATTGTTGGAACATTTGGTACTTAACATTTGGTGCCTTTTGTTGGAACATAATATTTATTTCTGTGTATTGAGATGTACATATTAGGTGCTTTTAAGTACCATGGTTTGACCACAAGTACTTTCATTTGGTACTTCTTGAAAAATTCAATATTTTTGGATACTTTGGAGTCCTTTTGGTACTTTCTGTAGGAACATCATATGTCTAAAAACTAATATCTAACCAACCCAAATGATTTTCTCATATTAAACTGATCACTTAATGTCGGAGAATAAACGGGAACAAGGGTTAAGATATTGAGATGTGGTTATAGATCTATCTCAACACGGGGCCAATGGTCTTAAGGGTCTCAAATGAGATATGGTCTATCAAAGAGCAAGGCTAACCAATGGAGCATAAGACCTTAGGGTTAGCTTCATTGAAGACCTCCAATAGTTAGTGTAAAAGTCCTTTGACCTTAAGTAAGCTAGGGCTGAGCTTGAGGTGGGAACCTGGCCCAAGCTTAAGGTTCTTGAGATGCTTGAGGTGCTTGATGATTGAGATGCTTGACGTGCTTGTCATGCTTGAGATGCTAGGGTTGCACTTGAGGTGAGAACCCAGCCCAAGCTTAAAGTGCTTAAGGGCCAAGCTTGTGGTGGGAACTGTGCCTATGCATGAGGGGCTTGAGGTTTCAAAAGGTCAAGATTCAATCCCTACAAGGAGGGGGCGATCCCTACAATAGGGGGGATGAGAGAGAACACCCACACACTCACACAAGGCATGCATGGTACAAAGAAAGAAAAAGGGACACTTGTCAAGCTCCTCCTCATGTTCCCCTCATGGTGTGCCTAAAGCCTATTGGGTGGCCACCCAAGCCGTCCAATGATAATTTAGGAAGATTTAATTAATTGATTTTTCATTTATCAAGTCCTCTCTCTCAAAGGGGAAAGGGGGACACTTGACCCAAGGCTACCCATGTTGCTTGTAATGCCTCCTGCTTGTGATTGGCTAGGCCTGGAGGGGTCCAATGAGCTTCAAGCATGAACTACAAGGGGGGGTCGACCCAAGCAATCTAGGGGGTTTGCTAGGGGGTATACTCACCCACACACACTCACAAAGACTCTCATTGTGTGCTATGCAAAGTGCAAGAGCTCCATCTCCTTCTCCAAGCTCCTTGAGAAGTTGAGAGCCTACACCAACACTCTTGGCTATGGGGTGCAAATCCAACCAAGAGCCATGATTCAATGCTTGAGCTTTCCATCTTCTCCATCTTCATTACTATGCTATTACATATGCTGGCAAGAAGAGTTATGATACATGAGGAACTAATTCTTTCTCCTATGAAATGTTTCTTCTTCCGCTTCCCTACCCTCATTCCCTACTAGCTCTCTCCACCTTCGAAGGTGTTTGAGGTCTTGGGATTGAGGAATGGGATAGTTAAAGCTTTCTTCAATTTTATGTTATGCTTGTGATGCATGAAGCTTTTCATCTTCATTGCATCACCTAGGTCACAAGGAACACAAATATTGTATTGTAACAAGTCTCTCTTAATGGGAGAAATCATAATACAAATGCCTATTGAAGGGGGGACCGGCTCCACATAAATCCGGTCCTCAACTGTTGTCATGTTCTCTAAATTCTCTCTTGCAAAAGTATTGTTCATGCCAAGTTAACTAATTGCTATGATTATGTTTCTATCTTCAATTATGTTCTCACAAATTCGTTTCTCAAAAGTACTATCATTAATTTCCACTACTCTCAAGTTAAATAGGCCAATTCCATTACATTGGTATCAAAGCATTTGGTTTCTCTTTTCTTGCTTAATAAGAGAGGTCCTTAAGTAGCCTATAAATGGTTGATGTTGTTAATTATATTAGGGTAAGTAAAACTCGGATCTATTATCACTTTTTTTTAGCCCACTATGTGGATTATGGTGCACACCTTGGAAGCTTTGGACTTAATAATGAAGTCTTTTTAGACTTTCCTACGGCTTTACCATTATTGAGCCATAAGAAGTCCAAAAGGAGCTAGACCTTGGCAGCTCTGCTATGTTAGACCTACTCCTCTACTCTCTATAATTAACCACTTTGAACCGTGGGTGTAGATACTTAAGAGCCGATTTTCAAAGTCTAAGAGGAGTGGCAAGTAAGGTTTTGAATTGCCAAAGCATTCACTAAGTACATGCATAAATTTTGTTAGCATGAATGACAATAATCAAGAGAGTAGAATGAACATTGATAGCTTTGATTTCACACATGAAGGTGCTAATGATGATGCTCCAGTCATGATATCCCTATGGACTTACCTCCAAAATGAGGGGATGATGACCATCGCATTGAGCTCCTTCCACGAAGCTCACCGCCTAACAAGCCTCCTTATCGAGTCTCACAAGCTCAACAAGAGGAGATCATGAGGCAAGTACAGGAATTGGTAGACAAAGGGATGGTGAGGCCTAGTTCGTCTCCCTTTTGTTCTCCAGTCCTTTTAATGCAAAAGACAGATGTTACATACCGTATGTGGACTATCGAGCACTAAACCATATCACTATCAAAAACACATTTCCCGTATGTTAACCCTCACGGCACACGGACACCCTATGATCTATAAACGTTGTATTATTTAGAGTCAGGTACCGGGCTTGTCGGACCAATAGGAAAAGGGTAAGAGTGATCGCCGATGAGAGGCGCACTCTAACTGGGACATTCAAGGGATTAGTTGGCTAAGAATGGGCGCCCAAGTGTGAATGGGGTGAGCTCATATAAAAGCCAACTAAACCTAAAATTCACTCATTCTCTCATTTGTGCAATAGAAGAGTGCTCTTGCTCCATCTCCATCTCCATCTTCTTCTTCTTCACCTCCTTGTGTGTGTGTGTGTGTGTGTATGTGAGAGAGAGAGAGAGAGGGAGAGTGTGTGTGCGATCGACCATTGCGAAGGCACGACGGCGGCGAAGCGGTTGAGCGCGGCACGACTGCAGCTTCTTCTTCATCGCGGCGAGGAATCCACCACGAAGGCGAGCGTAGAGCGGTGAGTCACACCCTTTGCTCTCTTGAGCTTGCTAGTTTAGGCTTGTTGTGTGCTTGGAGCCATTTGTGGCTCGCACACGGTGTATTGGCAAGTCCCTCGCTTCGACAGTGCGACAAGGAGCGCACATTTTTGGCGCCGCTGCCGGGGAAATGCCCTACACTAAGCTCGGTTAAGCACTTTACGCTTTCTTGTGGTGCAATTTCTATCATAGGAAAGGCAAGGAATGAGTGTGTGTAGTTGTGTGGAGATTTCTGTTTTTTGCGTTTTCTGCGTCTTCTACGTTTTCTGGTTTGCACTACACAGTTAGCATTTCTTGCGTTTTTGCATTTTCTGCATTTTCTGGTTCTGTCAAGTTTCAATTTCTAAATTTTCTGCATTTTCTGTGTTAAATTTCCTGCATTTTCAATTTTTGCATTTTCTGCATTGTCTGCATTAAAAAAAAATTTAAAAAAATTAATTTTTTGGAAAAAAAAAATCGAAAAAATAAAAACGCGAGTGAGTGGGAGGTTAGATCGGGATCGGGATCATTTCCCCAAGCCCAAGCCCAGGCCCAGGCCTCAGTCCTCAGTCTTATGATATATACTAGACTCACTTTTATATATATACCCTACTCCCTCAAGAGGGAATGAGAGCATGTGGGACAAGTCCTCCACTCTCCTCCCTTCTCTTCCCACTTGCACCTTTAGACTTGCTATTTGGAGCCTAGTTCCCCAGCTAGGAAAAGACTGTTCCGGGCTTTTCTGGAGCAAAATAGAACCAAACGGTGGGCTGTAAAGCACAGCGCGTCCCTCCTAGCGATACGCTCGTTTCGAGCTATCACACGGCCCATTCCACGACACGCTCTAAAAAATCTAGCAAAAAAACAAACAAAAAACACGTTAAAAACTAGTCACAAGGCCTCCTAGAGCAGCTTTTTGACACCTGAGGGTATCAAAAGCACATGCACTTACGCTCTGGGCGGGTGCTAGAACACGAGCATATTGAGGGTGCCTTTTTTCATACGGACACCCATTACCCATCCACGATAGGCTCTAGACCCTCAGCGGGGACACAAGGTAGCACCTCCCAAGACCCTAAAATAGCCGCTAGTGATTCCTCCTCCGACTCAGAAATCATGGAAGCATACCCTACCCAAAACACTGAGAGAGAAGGCCATGCACCTCCCGAAGCTCCACAGCCTAGTACTAGTATGTTTAGCCGTTTCATGGAAACATTAGGTAGAGCTACTCGCTCGGAACCTTATGCAAATGAAGCACACAAAGGGGGTGGGTAAGTGACTCTCCTTTCACATCGCACGTGGACCCCACACCCCCAAAGAGTGTCCATGTGGATATCCTGCCAACTTCTTACCAAGAAGGCCCTGTTGAGCTGCCTCCTTCAGAAGTTCCCTCTAGAGTACCGTTGGTGACAAGTAAAACCATGGGGAGCAACATTGCTTCTACCTCACAAGAAACCGTTAACACATCGACTCTAGAAGGATTGTTCATTAATGATCATTGGACATACGACCTCCACACTGAGGTATTGACGGATCTACACTCTGGCCATGCCTACCATGTAGGATGGATAGAGATTGTACAATCCACCTCTAGTGCCACGAGCATCGAAGATCAACAGAAAATGATCTGTAATGTTATCCATGGCATTATTCAATCAGAAAGGCAAAACCGAGGGGTAAATATACTCTCAACTGGCCCCATGATATTTTTGGATACGAGCAAGGCTCAACAGCCTACTAGATCACAAATGGAGACTCCTCTAATGAGCCCCATGGACCCATCTTACGTCATTTCACATGGGGTCTCTATGAAATCTGAGCCTCCGAGCGACAACTTTAGCTTCCCTAACTTGGTTCAACCCTCTATTAAGGAAAACACAGTGCTCACTCCAGGGATAAGCCTGACAGAGAATGTACCGATGACATCTACGATTAGCGCAGTGCCACTACCTAGTGTCGTAGTACCTAATATGGGGCCTCGACCGTATGTGCCTCTAGCCCCTTATGCACACATGGCCCCCACACCTCCAATTGTACCACTTGTTTATGCTCCTCGAGTGCCGCTCCCTAGCCCTTATCCGAGTGGACCTATGCCCGGTTATGTTCCATATCCTGCATCATCCACACATATGCCAAGTCCGGTACCCGTCCTTCTCCCACATATCATTCCAAGAGTACCTCCACCGGCCATGCCTCCTCACATAGGTGACTTGGCAGCGTTTGCTCAAACCATAGGTCGATCTATCGCGGAAAATATGCATCATGCATCTGATAGAGAGCCTAGAAGTAAGGCAGTACAAATTGCCAAACTCACACAAAAATTCAATGGGGACGAAGATGCTAGAAAACACATTGAAGTGTTTGAACAAGTATGTGATTCCTTAGGGGAACGCAACGAACTACATAAGTGCAATGCCTTAAGCTTGACATTAAGTGGGAAGGCTGGAGATTGGTATAGAACCCTAAGGGTGGACGAGAAAACAATCTACCCTACCCTTCGAAGGTTTTTTCTAAAGGAGTACATACGAGAAGGTGTGCTTTGGGGTGTAGCATCTCAGCTACAGAAGGCCGAACGTAAGGAAGGAGAGTCAGTAAGGGACTTCATTAGTCGTCTAAAGCACTTAAACTCTCGCTGCCCTGTAAATGAGCGCTTCAACAATAACCAACTACTTGATCTATTCATTCGAGGGTTGAGGAATGAAGGAATCTATAATGGACTAGTGATTAGAGGTATCACAACCTGGGAAGACGTCACTGCCAATGCAATCCAATTAGAGGAAAACTTGATGATAGCAGGCATGAGGGTGTCTACTGACACGAGATCCACTAGCTCACAAGCCATTGAGTATGAACCCATGACTGCAAAGCCCATTGCCAATGAGCCAAAGGTATTTGAGACATTCTTGACAGACCTCACCAAGGCAATCCAAGAGTCTCTTAAGGATAATCGACCCCCTCAAAATAGTCACATGTATCCAAGAAGGGAGCAACAATGGTGTTCCATTTGCTTAGGTCCACATAGCACTAGTGAGTGCCCTACGTTTAGAGTAAAATTTAATGGAACTTGCAACGCATGTGGTAGGTATGGTCACCAAGCTAAGGATTGTTTAATGATCAAACGTATGATGGCAAATAGACCACCTGTAGCCTGGACGGATGCGCCTCGAGCTCCTGTATTGATGCCTGCTCCACCTGTTGAGCAACTACCGCAACACATGGTCCTTAGATCTCAAAATGTTGTACAAGCTACACCGCTACCACCTCCTGTGCTAGGACCGCAGCCCCCGCATCCAAGAGTCGCCCCTATGAACCAAGTGGGTTGCGAGCCATCAAATGCTTATGCAGATGGCTGTGAGGAGGAAATAGACACTAGTATTGCCTACAGACTTGATACATTGGAAGAGTGTCCTATATACTACATGGAAGATTGTTGGGGGCAAGTCAATCCGGTTTATCAAGGTGCTGCTCTCGCATCTAGAGGTCAAAATATCAACACCCAGGCTAGGAGGCCACCTCTTCAATGCTACGAGTGTGGTGGACCACATCGGGCAGCGGAGTGCCCTATTAGGCTGCAAAAGAATGCTGCACAGATGCAAATGAATCAAGGCAGCACGTCTGCAATGCCAATACTCACATGTAATCGTTGTGGCATAGATCAATTGATTGCCCAATGCCCCTATAACCCAAATGCGCCTAAAATCACACCCCTAAATTTGGTCAAAATTGCTAGTGTGACATCGCCAATACCACCCGTCACACCTGCTTATGCGATTACACGGTCCATGCTTCAAGGGCCAGGCCATATCCTCGAAGAGAGAGATACCGCGTCAGTTATCCAAGCAAAGAAAAAGAAGACACGAAGGAAGAGGTCGCAGAATACGGGAAATTCAAATCCAAGTTCCAAAACAAACATAGGAACAGGAGATGACCCCGTGTATATGAATGACCTCCAGGATGATTCAGATTCAATCGAGACAATGGAGACTAGAACCAATACCACAAAGGGAAAGACCAACAAAGAAAACCGTAACATGGAACCAAAGGAAAACCGAATAAGAGAAAACCATAAAGAGCCTCTGAAAACACCACAAGTGTTTCCAAATCCAATCCAAGACCCCCAAGATAAACCGCAGGGGCAAAAAGGGAAGAATCGTAAAAAGAAGATTGGGACGTACCCAAACCCAGTAGACGAGATTGAGCAGGTGAAACATCTAAGAGGTTTAGTGGAGGAGACTCAAAGGAAACTAGAACCAGAACCCATGCATGTCAAAATTCATGACACAGTGTTTCCCACGCAAGTTCATCCACCCCACATGAACCATAGACCGTTAGCCATATCTAGTATCATCCAAGAAGGGAGTGAGGACGGGACATCAGAAAGTGAGCATACACCCTTCTTGTTGGAAAGGATGTTTAACGAAGGAACCTGATCCCATTGAGGAATATGAGATTCCATCCTCACCAATTCCTAGTCAAGGACCTACACCCTGCAAAATGCCAATGAATGTTGCCAAACTAGTGGACTTCATGTCTTCTGAGGTCCGAACCACGATCATAGCAAAGCTGTATGGAGATCCTGAGTTATTCCTTGCACTTCGAGCATTCCTTAACGGAGAGCTACGAACGGTATTACCACAGTTTGCGCAACCAAATAGGCCTGACTCGATTATGATTGATGAGGAAAATCATGTGCAATCACTTGACTTAGATGGACACGAGTCTGTGATCAAGGTACCCATTAACGAATTAGGGCAGTATTTTGAAGGCGACAAGTCTAATGCGACCCTACCCATCACTACCAAGGGATTAACTATAAAGGGAATTCTTGATGGTGGTGCGGGAGTTAGCATCGTTACAAAAGATTGTTGGGAATCCATGGGAAAACCCCACCTCAGTGTTACTAACATTGTGGTAAAGATGGCAAATGGCACCATAGCCAAACCTATGGGGATGCTCAAGGATCTTAAGATCAAAGTTCTAGGACACAAGGTACGACATACGTTCATTGTAATGGATCTCTCTAAACACCTTATGTCATATGAAATGATTTTAGGACGACCATTCATGAGGGAAGCACAAATGGTTCATGATTGGTCTAAAAATCATGTCTATTTGCAATTCCAAGACTCTGTCCTTAGAGTGGATTTGGTGACTGGTAAGGTACACCCCTTAGGGAGTAAAACCATTATTGATCATCGCTCTGACACCACAGTTCACTCGGCCCCACTACAATATTGTTACACTTGTAAGAAGGATACAGACATTGGCCAAGATTCTCTTTATATGGATATCCTACCTGGGATGACTGAGTCGGACAATGTGGATTGGGTCCACCTAGCATCAACCATAGACACTTGGGGAAATAGGGGGACGACCTGGGTAACACCTGAGGGGGATGAAATGCCTGTATCCTTAAATATGCTACAAGCAATGCATATCGCTTCCGACAAGACTCATCCTAATGTCACGAAGAAAACATACAAGTGGGTCCCTAAAGCTTCTTTAGTGACCATAGCTAGTGCTAAAAAACAGAAGCCTTCTAAGAAACGTACCACTCGCTCCAAGAAAAGTAAGAAAATGTTGCGATGGATCCCTAAACGACTATTGGAAGCCCAAGGCTACTATCAAGGAAATGATCAAATCTGGGTGCCAAACGTAGATTGTGCTCTTACCTATCACCTGACCCAAGTGACCCCAATCCCGTAGCTCCAAAATGAATCAATGATCGTGGAAAGGAAAAAATCACAGAATGCTACACACCCGCTCCCGAGCTAGTTTGGGTACCAAAGAAAGAACGATTTGTTCCACCTAGCTCAGGAAGGGGGGAGTCCCATGAAGCTTCTAGCTCCTCATGTAATACATCCATAGAGGTAAAAGCTTCTACACAGCCTCCATCTATAGTAGTGGACCTCCATGAAGCTACCAAAGAATCCACACCTCCCAGTGTTCAAGAATCACCTGATGAACCACTTCAAGTTCGATCTTGGCAGAGTACCTTACCACCCTTGCAACTTGACGAGGCACCTAGGGTAATAGAAAACTACTGGCAAAAATCCTCACCTATTACCAACTGGAACAATTGGTTTCAAAGGGTGACAAGCTCATTTCAAACGGTATGATCTACCCAAGGAAGGGGGGAGTGTTTGTGGACATCCATTATTCACTTTCTTCCCTCTCAACCTTTCTCCCTGACCTCTATATCTCCCAATCTTAGGGAATGTACATATAAATCTTTATACTCACAAAAAAACAAAACAAAAAAAAAGAGCAAGAGCAATTAGCAAACGAGTATGCACATTAAAAGTCAAAACATTGACTCAGACCTACACATGTCACATCTGGCACAATGAAACAAAAACCTATGCCATAAAACACCTTTGATCCTCATCACTTGAGTGATGGAGGGTAGGTAAGATTAGTACGATAGGAGTGTTTCTGTTTTAGAGTTGAGAGATTAGCGAAGTTCTCTTTTCCCACTAATGTGCCTCCTAGAGGTATTCCTTGTGTTTCATAGTGTGTACAGGAACGTGTTGCTGTGGTTAGGATTTGGACCTTCATGGAATCTTTATCTCGACTCACTCTTCAAATCAAGCGCGACCATCAACACAAACAGGTGTTTCTTGTCCATTAGCATTGCCCTTTATCTTTTTTGCATCTATGATTGTCTGCTTTAATTGTGATTGGTAGCCTAATATTCAATGCATTTTCTTAGTATCAAACATTTAATTCAATGTAATGTTTTGTCATAATCACTTGTCTAGGTTTAAAAATCAAGCAGTCCGACTAAGCTAGTTTGACCAAGCTAGGTATTAGAAATCTTCTCTTAATACCATGGGGAATGCCTTCCTAATAAGTAAGGGTTACTAAGTTAGGTTCGTAATCCGATTTAGGCAGCATTGTATGAAATGTACTAGGGCTTTCTAGTGGGCTTAACCCTATCGACCTTTAGCTTAAGTATTATAAAGGGAGTTTATTAATGTGATGAGCCTGGGGAGGGTAACAATGTTATATGACCCCCCAAAGTTACAAAATTAAAATGCTGAAAATGAACAAACAAAAAATCAAAGTGCCACAATGTAAAATTTTAAGCTGGAAGAGAAATCCCTGCTTAAATTGGTACTTCACTCACATGTATTGCCTATGGTACTAGAGCCCTAGAGGTTCCCAGTGTGGGCGCTTTTCCTTGAAAAGCAAAAAACCCAAGGCATACAAAATAAGCACACACATCATAATTGAATCAATGTGAAAAGACTTTGGGGGGTCAAAGAAAAGGTAATCAGTCAGGCGATGATTTCATGAGAAATTCCTTTTATCGTAGCTTAACTACAAAGTCTTCTAGATATAGCCTCTAGTCAGCCCTCGAACATGAATACTTGGCTCTCGCGATTAAACAACTTAATTGACCACAGATAATTAAGAAGCTTACCCATGGTATTAATATTCGATCTCTAGTGCCTTTCGACCGTCAAATTAGCGACCCCAGACTTGTTTAATTTTCTACCTTTACATCTATTTATGCATTTGATTACATTGCGATTTAATGTTCATTGCTACCAAATTGTTTGAAATTCTTTTACCAATCAATTTGTCTACCTAAAACTGCATATGCTTTTTAAGAGAATGCCATTATTGTGCCAATGTTGTTTGATTTTGCAGTGATTGAAGAAGGCTACGCACATCCATATCGACTGCTCTCCTATCTCGACGAACGAGCTTCAACTGGATAGCTTCCGAGGACGGAATCTACATCAGGAAGGGGGGCATGTTAACCCTCACGGCACACGGACACCCTATGATCTATAAACGTTGTATTATTTAGAGTCAGGTACCGGGCTTGTCGGACCAATAGGAAAAGGGTAAGAGTGATCACCGATGAGAGGCGCACTCTAACTGGGACATTCAAGGGATTAGTTGGCTAAGAATGGGCGCCCAAGTGTGAATGGGGTGAGCTCATATAAAAGCCAACTAAACCTAAAATTCACTCATTCTCTCATTTGTGCAATAGAAGAGTGCTCTTGCTCCATCTCCATCTCCATCTTCTTCTTCTTCACCTCCTTGTGTGTGTGTGTGTATGTGAGAGAGAGAGAGGGAGGGAGGGAGAGTGTGTGTGCGATCGAGCATTGCGAAGGCACGATGGCGGCGAAGCGGTTGAGCGTGGCACGCCTGCAGCTTCTTCTTCATCGCGGCGAGGAATCCACCACGAAGGCGAGCGTAGAGCGGTGAGTGACACACCCTTTGCTCTCTTGAGCTTGCTAGTTTAGGCTTGTTGTGTGCTTGGATCCATTTGTGGCTCGCACACGGTGTATTGGCAAGTCCCTCGCTTCGATAGTGCGACAAGGAGCGCACACCGTACCTCAGGTAAAAGATCTATTTGATAATCTACAAGGCTCTACCTACTTCATGAGGATTGACCTTAAAAGTGGCTATCATCAAATAAGTATAATGGATGAAGATATCCTAAAGACCGCGTTTCGCACAACATTTGGTCTTTATGAATATCTAGTCATGCCTTTTGGCTTGACTAATGCACCAGCTACATTCAATCGTCTAATGGAGAAAATTCTTAGACATTATGGTAGATTCATGGGAGTGTTCTTTGATGATATCATCATCTACTCTAAGTCTTTGGAGGAACATAAGCAACATCTCCAAGTGATTTTTCAAGCATTGAGGGAGAATAGGCTTTTTCTCAACCAAAAGAAAAGTTAATTTTTCCTTCAAGAGGTTCAATACTTAGGTCATATTATCTCTCAAGATGGTATCCATATGGATCCATCGAAGTTAGAGGTAATAAAAGCATGGCTTAACCCAAGGAATCTACATGAGCTAAGAAGCTTTATTGGTATGTGTGCATACTATAGACGCTTCATAGCAAAAATATTGCTCCAAATTTAGAGCATTAAAATGTTGGCCAGCGACATTAGTTTTTGAAAGGCACTTTAACTGACTGGTTGTTTCTATGGATGCAATCAAAGGATCATACAGAGTACAACTAAAAATGTGTTTGATATCGGTCGTGACTCATTTTTTGATGCAGTCCTTAGTTAGGTAGCATCAAATATACAGGCAGTGACGATAAAGCCCACTTGAGGGAAGCAATCAGCAACAAAGGGAGATTGACCTAGAACATGAACGACATGAGAGGGAAAGGTTGGACAAGGAAATATTGGAGAAGCATATGCAAAACAAACAGGCTGAGCAAGAGCAGAAACCAATGGAACGTAAATACAAGCGCCTTGGGCAAGGCAAAAAGGCTCAATAGTAGCATGTCCATCCTATGTATATTTTTTTAATGTAACTTTAAGGAGTTAGTAGCAGCAAACTCTTTGTAAAATTCAAAATTATGTAAATCCATTTGATGCTATAATATCATGATGGGCTCGCAATATCAATGTCCGAAATGGTTTTGACTTTCATTTGAGATGTTAAGAACCAACTTCTGTGCTATAAGGTTCTTTTGTGACCAATCGTGTTTGTCATGTGCCGGTTAGCATACTGGGTGTGCTAATTAGCATACTGTGTGGGTATGCTAACTAGCATACTAGGTACGTTGATTGTATGCTATTTATCATACCTGATATGCTAACTAGCACACAAGGCATGCTATTTAGTAACAATAACTAGCATACTCTGTGATGGCTAAGGTCTGAGTAAGCTAGTTAACATACACTTGAGTAAGCTAGCCATCGTAAAAAGTATGCTAGTAAGCATACCCAGTATTCTTTTCAGCATACCTAGTATGCTAGTTAGCATACAATTTGCTATTTTGAAAAGCTTTTAATCTGTGTTTTCTTAGCTCTAAGTAAGCTAGTAGCATACGTGATATGCTTATTTGCACAACTATAGCATACAATTGAGTAAGCTAGTCTACATAAAAAGTATTCTAGTTAGCATACTTTTAATATTTTTATTAGCATACATGTATGCTAGTTAGCATACCCAATATTCTAATTAACATACCTGGTATGCTAGTTAGCATACACTATGCTAGTTTGCAAACCTTATATTCATGGCTTAAGGTTTGAGTAAGCTAGTTAGCATACCCGATATGCTAATTAGCACAACTAGACAATACACTTGTTGTTTACATGAACATAATTGTGAAGATAGTTGTGACAGTGTGCAAGGAAGTTATCAAGATTGATAGAGAAAAACACCATAGCCATATACACACACAAGAGACACATATGTGAGATAACTGCATTTCCCCATAGTAAAAAGTTCGTCGAAAATCCTTAGGTTACAGCTTTAAAACTAAAGGGCATGACAATGGTCTTGTTGCAAGGGCAGTTGGATCCTGCAAGTTGTGACCACGGAAGGCATGCATGTCCACCATATCTTGCATCAAAATAGAAAGTCATGGCTCCCTTGAACTGTGAGGCTGCACCATCAAACCACACCTAGTGTTGTTTAGGAATCACACCCTCTTGTTGTAATCAATCATGGTGTAGCATAAAGAAATGTTGCACAAACTATGTGTCATGCACCTTGTCATCTGATATTAAGAAGTTGATTGTTTTGACTACTTCCCCTTCCTTGCAATAGTACATTATGTGTATAAAAATGGTTACCTGACTAGAGTGCCAATGCATTGACTAAATCTCATTTTGCTCCTTGAAGTCATAATTCTCTACAAAATCAACAATTGAAACAACCACAACATCCAAAAACATAAGTAGACAATCCTTAAATTCTTGTGCTTGTCATTGAGCTATGTAGTTATGAGTGATAAAGATCTTGAGTGCTAGTTGCAATATATAGATGTGTAAGCTTGCATACCCAATATGCTAGCTAGCATACTGGGTATGCTAACTAGCATAGAGAGTGTGCTGACCACCATACCCAAAATGCTAACTAGCATACAAGGTACATTAACAAGTAAACCCACTGTGCTAACTAGCATTTTTGAATGATCACTATCATACAAAGTGTGTTAGCCTGCATACCCAATTTTTAACTAGCATACCTTAGAACACTGGGTATGCTAGCTAGCATACCCGGTATGCTTTCTAGCATAGACAGTGTTCCGATCAGCATACCCAAAGTGCTAACTAGCATACAGGTATGTTAACAAGCATACCCAATATTCTAGTGAGCATCTTTGAATGATCACTAGCACACAAAGTGTGTTAGCTTGCATACCTAATATGATAATAGCATACTAGGTATGCTAACTAGCATACTCAATAGGCTAATTAGCAAAGATAGTGCTCTGACCAGCATATCCAAAATGCTAACTAGCATACCATGTATGTTAACAAGCATACCTAGTATGCTAGTTACCATATTTGAATGATCACAAAGTGTGTTAGCTTGCATACCCAATAATATGCTAACTATCATATGCTAAGTAGCATAGACAATGTTCTCACCAACAAACTTAGAATGCTAAGTAGCATATGTATGTTAACAAGCATACTCAATACCCTAGTGAGCATCTTTGAATGATCACTAGCATGCTTAGTGTGCTAGCTTGCTTACCCAATATACTTATGAGCATGTTGCGTAGCATACCCAGTATGCTAGTGAGAATCTGTGAATGATCATTGGCATGAAAATTGTGTTAGCTTGATACTCAATATGCTAAGTAGCATACAGGGTATGCTATTTCTCATATTGGGTATGCTAACTAGCATACCCAGTATGCTAACTAGCATACCAGGTATGTTAACAAGCATACCCAATATGCTAGTGAGCATCTTTGAATGATCGGTACCATACAAAGTGTGTTAGCTTGCATACCCAATATGCTCACTAGCATACTTGGTATGCTAACTAGCATAAACTATTTTGACCAGCATACCTAGAATGCCTGCTAGCATACCAGGTATGTTCACAAGCATACCCAATATGCTAGTGAGCATATTTTAATGATCACTACCATACAAGTGTGGTAGCGTGCATATCTAATATGATAATGAGAATACTAGGTATGCTAACTAGCATATTCAATATGCTACCTAGTATAGACCAAAATTCAACTGTCTTGATCACTTGAGGCTCATCCAAAAGGTGCACAAGGTTTTTTATGTATATTTTCCTCTTCCAACAAACATTCTTCTTGTTAGGGGAAATGTAATAGAATTGGCCTATTTAGTTTGAGAGTAGCGGAAATTAATGAGAGTACTTTTGAGAAATGACTTTGTGAGCATAGCAGGTGAACATAATTGAATATAGCAACATAATTATAGCAATTAGTTAACTTGGCATGAACAATACTTTTGCAAGAGAGAGAATTTAGAGAACATGACAACAATTGAGGACTTTTTGACACCTCAAGCCCCTCATGCATAGGCCCAGTTCCCACCACAAGCTTGGCTCTTAAGCACTTTAAGCTTGGGCTAGGTTCTCACCTCAAGTGCAACCCTAGCATCTCAAGCATGTGAAGCACCTCAAGAATCTCAATCATTAAGCACCTCAAGCATCTCAAGAACCTCAATCATCAAGAACCTCAAGCACCTTAGTCATCAAGCATGACAAGCAGGACAAGCACCTCAAGCTGGGTCGGGTTCGCGCGCCTCAAGGTCATCCCTAGATTACCTAAGGTCAAAGGACTTTTACACACATTATTGGAGGTCTTCAATGAAACTAACCCTAAGGTCTTATGCTCCGTTGGTTAGCCTTGCTCTTTGATAGACCATCTCTCATTTGGGCCCCTTTACCATTTGCCCCATGTTGAGATAGATCTATAAGCACATGTCTATATCTTAACCCTTGTTCCCGTTTATTCTCCCACATTAAGTGATCAGTTTAATATGAGAGAATCATTTGGGTTGGTTAGATATTACATATTAGATTTTATGACATTCCCACTCTCTTGAAATCGTAGTCGTCCTCGACTATGAGGTAGAAGAGATAAAGTTTTAGTCATTAGTCAATTTTACTTAGCGGGTAGAGGATCCCTTTTTACCCTAAGACATCTTTCCAAGATGGATGAATAATCCATTTGGTGCTTGGGAGACATAGCTGCCGCAAGCATGTCTGCTCTTTAGTCCATTTCATTCTCCCAAAGTAGAGTGATAAATTCTACTTGGTGTTTGAGAGACGTCATCATCACAAACATGATTCTAAGCATGCATAATAGTTAAATTTGTGCATAATTAAAAAGAGGACTAGTCTTATAAGACAAAAACATGAGTCATTTAAAAGAAATTTGTACATTTGCTTACTCTAATGTAGCATTGTAAGCATTGACAAGGTTCATACTATCCTTAAGCTGTATTCCTTGCATCCATCTAGCATCTTCAAAAGGATAATTTTTGAACTTAATAAGATACCGTCGGATAATCTTACCATGTCGTAGTACCTTGTCTTCATGCCGAAGGAGAGCTTCGGGTTGTAGCACCTCTTCTTGGTCTTCAACTTCGGGAGGGTCTTCAATAATTGGTTCAGTTGGTGGCTCTCCTTTGTAGGGCTTAAGTAGGCTCACATGAAAGGCATTGTGTATGAGACAATGGTTGGGCAACTTGAGTTGATAAGCCATCTCATTGATGGGCTTCAAGATTTGGAAAGGACCATAGTATCTTTTTGCTAGTTTAGCATAATACTTTTGATGGCCCGTAGGATTTTTGCCCGTTGTTTGCCTTAATCGAGCCTTAGGAAACTTGAGTAAGACCCAATCATTTTCTTTGAACATTAAGGCTCTTTTGTGTTTATCAACAGCAGCCTTTTGCCTTTGTTGAGAGATGGATATAGCCTCCTTAATCTTTTGAAAAGATTCTTGTAGGTCACGGCTATACTCATCAGCGGCGAAGATCTTCCCATGTACTTTGAGTAGTAAGGGACTTTTAGGTCTTCCCTCAAGGATCTCAAAAGGTGCTTTTCCCATAGAAGTATGTACAGTATTATTGTAGGCATACTCTACAAGAGGTAATTACTTTTTCCATTGTGATCATTGATCTACTTCGGTAACATAAGTCTTGAGTAGATCGAGTATTGTAAGATTGGCTATCTCACTTTGGCCATCCGTTTGTGGGTGATAGGCCGAAGAGAAATTCAATCTTGTTCCTAGATTTTCAAAGAGACCTTTCCAGAAATTACTGGTCATTTTAGAATCTCTATCTGACACGATGGATGTGGGTAATCCATGGTGCTTGAAAATCTGAGATATGAAGAGAGTTGCCATTTGATGTGCCTTAATAGTCTTTTTGACAGGAATAAAATGTGCTTGCTTGCTAAACCTGTCAACTATTGTCCATATTCCTGTATTCCCATGGATAGAATTGGGTAATCCAAAGATGAAATCCATGGATATACTCTCCCATGGTGAATTTGGGATAGGCAATGGCTGGATTAATCCAGGTTGCTTCCCTCTATCATACTTGGTCTTTTGGCATACTACACATTTTGAAACATACTCTTGCATGTCCACTTTCATGGTAGGCCAATAGAAGTACATCTCTACTCCTCGGAGAGTAGGTTGAATACCTCTATGCCCCGCATATGGAGGAGCATGGGAATCATACATAACGTTCTCATGAAGGGAATGGGTAACACATAGCCTATTGCCGTGGAGAAGATAACCATCCTGCAAGGTGAATGGTTCCTATTTCTTCCCCAAAGCAAGGGCTGACATTATGTCTCTAAAGTCAGGGTCAGTAGAATACTCATCTATCATAGAGGATAGATCATTGTGAGTAGCTATAGACACCGCATTAACTTTGGGTCGTCGTGAAAGTGCATCGGCCATTTGATTGTGCTTACCAGCTATGTGAGCAATATGGAAATTAAATTGCGAAAGAAATTTTGCCCACCTCATTTGTTTGTCAGAAAGCTTGGTTTGCGTCATGAAATACTTGAGACTTTGGTGGTCGGTTCATAGGATAAATGGAGTCCCCAATAGGTAGTGCTTCCATGTGTCTAGGGCATGTAGAACAGCTAAAAGCTCTTTCTCATAAATTCCCAAGACTCATTCATCAATATTGAGCCTTCGGCTCTCATATGCTATGGCATGCCCTTCTTGAAGCAAAACTGCTCCAAGGCAATCACCACAAGCATCACATTGGACCTCAAATGGCTTTGAGAGATCCGGAAGCACGAGGACTGGTTGGGAACTAAGCTTCTCTTTGAGATTTTCAAAAGCATTTTGCTCCTTAGCAGTCCATACAAACTTAACGTTCTTCTTAGTTAAGTCATGTAGTGGTCCTGCTACTTGAGATAATTTTGCTATGAAGCGTCTATAGTATGCGCACATACCAACAAAGCTTCTTAGCTCATGTAGATTTCTTGGGTTAGGCCATGCTTTTATTACCTCTAACTTTGATGGATCCATTTGGATACCATCTTTAGAGATAATATGACCTAGGTATTGAATCTCTTGAAGGAAGAATTGGCTTTTCTTTTGGTTGAGAAAAAGCATATTCTCCCTCAATGCTTGAAAAATCACTTGGAGATGTTGCTTATGTTCCTCCAAAGACTTGGAGTAGATAATGATATCATCAAAGAACACTCCAGTGAATTTGCGGTATGGTCTAAAAATTTTCTCCATCAAACCATTGAACGTAGCTGGTGCATTGGTCAAGCCAAAAGGCATGACTAGATATTCATAAAGACCAAACGTTGTGCCAAAAGCGGTCTTTAAGATATCTTCATCCACTATCCTTATTTGATGATAGCCACTCTTAAGGTCAATCCTACTGAAGTAGGCAGAGCCTTGTAGATTATCAAATAGATCTTCTACCCGAGGTACGGGAAATCTGTTTTTGATAGTGATATGGTTTAGTGCTCGATAGTCCACACACATACGGTATGTACCATCTTTCTTTTGTACTAGAAGGACTGGAGAACAAAAGGGATAGGAACTAGGCCTCACCATCCCTTTGTCTACCAGCTCTTGTACTTGCCTCATGATCTCCTCTTGTTGAGCTTGTGAGACTCGATAAGGAGTCTTGTTAGGTGGTGAGCTTCCAGGAAGGAGCTCAATGCGATGGTCATCATCCCCTCGTTTTGGAGGTAAGTCCATAGGGATATCATCGATGAACACATCTTGGAATCCTTTTAGAAAATTAGACAAGTCTAACTCTTCTTGATTCCTACTATTTACATCTAATGAAACAATAGTATCTTTTAGAGACTCTTTGACAAAAATCATGTACGCAGAAACTGAGCTCTTCATTGACTTATCAAAAGCAAGAGGATTTACAAGTGGAATAGTGTGACCACGCTCACTAGCATCTATATACATGTTCTTTCCCCTATAGGTGAAGTAGATTTTCCTTTCAGGGAACTTCATGTTGGCAACCATGCGATCAAACCATGGTGCCCCTAGGATAACATCCTCATGCTGGAGAGGAGAGATGAAGAAGTCTTCTTTGTCGACATAGCTTTGGACATGAAGCCTCAACTTCCCAATCAAGGGAGTAACGGAGGCTTGTTGTCCCTTGAAAGATGCATCAGCCACTACTATATCTCCCATCTCAAAAGCTTGAATGCCCAACTTGGTGGCCAACTCCGTTGATATGAAGTTGAGAGTAGAGCCAGGGTCAAACAAGATGAAGGAATCATGCTCTCTTACCTTTCCCCAAGCATAGGAAAGTGATGATCCTTTGCAATGAGTATCCTCTTTTGGAGCTTCGATGGTTGAAGCCCTAGGAGTCTCATTGCGAGTATTCTTCTTGGGGCAAGAACGATAGCCATGTCCTTGCTCCCCACACTTGAAACACTTATGGTCCTTGCGAAAATCTTCAAGCTCTTCAGGAGAGAGTTATTTTTACCTTTGTAAACTCCCTTCTCCTTGGACCGATTGTTGTTGTTGTTGTTGTTGTTGTTGGAAGTGACTTGGGAAGTATTTTGAACATTGGTTTTCCCCTTTGCATCATTTTTGTCTTTGTTTTCCATGGGCTTGACATTACTTCTAGCCCCTTGATGGAAATTGATGTGTGAAGAAACCATGGTGTGATGGATTACTTCACTAATAGTACCAGGCCGTTGAGAGTTGATGTATTCGGCCATCTCTTCAGGTAATCCCGCACTGAATTGCTACCTTTGCTCAACAAAGTCTATCTTTTGAAAGACAGTAGCTTTGAGATGTAAATCCCAAAACTTGTCTACGTACTTGTGGATAGACTCATGAGAGAGAAGCTTCAAGCTGCGCCATTCGGTAAGAACTTTTTCCTTTGCATCGCTTGCAAGGAATTGCTTCATGATGGAAACTCGTAGAGTTTTCCATGTCTTTGGGGCTTCACCATTTCCACGAAGGCTAGCCCACCATTGACGAGCTGATTTTTGGAAGTGCATAGCTACATGGCATAGCATGGAGGACTGTGTGAAGCCCTCGTCTCCAAAGGCCGCATCAAATTGTTGGATGAAGGCCAACACTTTGTCGGTAGCACCAAAGGTGCCATCATAGGTGAGAAAAGAGATACTCTTTCCTCCTTCCTTGAACTTCTTTAGCTTTTGTGACCTTCGCCATGCAAGAAATGATTTGCGATGTCCTCCCCTCTTGTATTCTCTAGGAGAATAGCCATAACTTTCATCGAAAGAGGAGGAAGGTGAAGAAGAAGGAGAAGAGGGTGATCTCTTCCTAGCCATTTTCTTCCTTTGTTTCCTCTCTTGCCTTTCAGAGTGATGAGGAGAAGGACTATGGGTTGATATTTTCCTCTTGGGAGTAGTGGGTGATCGTCTAGACCGCAGTCTTCATGGAGACACATCTCCCGGGGCGGTCACTTTTTAGAATGTGTATGATATCATGTGAGTTAACCGGAGAGGATTATTAAAATACCCAAATGTATAAAAATGTATACATACACAGGGGGGTGGGGGTTTTTTAAATAGGCTCACAGTGTAAGTATAGTATATATATTGGGGTAATATTAATTACCTCTTGAACGCACGTGATATAGGGGTCTTTTGATAGTAAGTGACTGCCCCGGGACACATCTTCAGAGGAACTTAAACTTTCATTGCTTTCTTGCTCTTTGGATTCCTCCTCTCGAATGGGAGAGAGTCTTCTTTTGGGGGTCTCTTCAAGAGGCCTCCTAAGCTCTCTCTCCTCTTGGAGAGGAAGGGAAATTCCATAAGCACGAAGTTGTTGAGTAACTTTGGCTTGCAAAGCAAGGTTGCCCATAGCTTGCTACAACCTAGTGATGAGATAATTCACAAACATGGGAGCATCATCATTAGCACCTTCATGTGCAAAATCAAAGCTATCAATGTTCATTCTACTCTCTTGAGTATTGTCAGCCATGTTAACAAAATTTATGTATGTACTTAGTGTATGCTTTGGCAATTCAAAACCTTAGTTGCCACTCCTCTTAGCCTTTGAAAATTGGCCCTCTTAAGTATCTACACCCACGGCTCAAAGTGGTTAATTATAGAGAGTAGAGGAGTAGGTCTAACATAGCAGAGTTGCCAAGGGCTAGCTCCTTTCGGACTTCTTATGGCTCAATAATGGTAAAGCCGTAGGCAAGTCTAAAAAGACTCCATTATTAACTCCAAAGCTCCCGAGGTGTGCACCATCCCTTGAGATAGCAATACCAAGTATTACAAGTGCACATATAGATAAAATATTCTTTCTAATCCTTGGTATACAACTTACATCAACAACTACAAAGAACTACTATTTCTAACAATTTGCACAATCTTTCCAACTTCCTTTATTGGATAAGAGGCAATGTTGGCACAAGTGATTTTATTCCCATGAGGGACAGCCTCAAGAGAGGCAAACAAGTTTACAATGCAAAGTAATGTGCTTTGTAGAACCACTATCACACCAGAAAACATGTGACTCTGTAGAAAATGCCATACATGCATCATGGACAAAAGGATCATAAGGACACTCTACACTAGATTCCCACTTTGCATCTACATCAATAGCACAATCTCCATTTCCAAAAGATTCTACAATAGCTGCACTCGTACTAGATCTAATGTCTTTTTTCTTGGCCTCTTTTTGACTTCAACTTAGGACATTGCTTTATCACGTAATCATTAGCCTTGTAATAATGGCAATGCATCTTCTTCTTACCTTTCTCAACAGAATTCCTAGAAGTGATCTGCTACTGAGTTTCAACTTGTAAACCCACTTTATACTAATGGTCTTCTTGCTAGGAGGCAAATCACATAAACTCCATGTGTCATTTTCTATAAGTGCGTCATATTCTGATTGCATCATAGCCATCCAACTTTTTGAATTTTGTGCTTCATCAAAAGATAGAGATTCCTCAACATCATGTAAGCTAGACACAATCAAAGCATAACAATCTAATGCATAAGATGCATACGGTGGTCTTGAATGAGTAGGACTAGACAAAGGTGCATCCAATTTATGGTCATGCAATGTATGCACTAGCCATTTTGGCATACCTCTAGCCTGCTTGTTTTCATCCCTTTCCTCATCAAGTACATCATGTACATCTATATCAGTAATAGGCTGATCTATAACATTTTCAGAACCCCCATAAGTTGTACATTTGGCTCATTGGAATTTACATTCGAGCTTCCACCACTGAAAAGAGGCAACAAAGTGTCATAAATGTCTTGTGAGCTAACATTATTGTCCCTAGTACATGACAGCAAGGGCTGAACAAAATCTTCCACAAACACAACATCATGTGAGGTCAAGATACACTTTGTTTGCAGATGATAATGTAGAGGCCTCGGGCTATGGTGGGTGTTGGCAGTGAGGTGCCATGCTCTGGAGATAGCACAACAGAAACGAAAAAGGGAGAGAGAGAGAGAGAGAGAGAGAGAGAGAGAGAGAGAGAGAGCTTGACACAGCTTGGAAAAAAAACACGCTTATGGTTGATAATTTTTGTGTAAAAGGCCTTATAATATATGAAGCCAAAATAGCATGCAGACTCAAACTCTAATTGAACTCCACTTGAAGCTAATTTGCATGCTATAGGGGACAGTGCCCATGGGTTAACAACTGCTCACAAAACTCGAGCTTGCATACCCAACAACCCCCCCCCTTGACAATAGCATAGGTGTGTGTGTGTGTACTTCCCTCAAAAAACCATCAGTGTCAGACAGAACAGAACCCGACCAAACAACAAGGGTGGTCTTACATTTTATTTTTATGGTAGTGTCTATAACCTGTACAAAAGTTTGGCATGACAATAACCAACTACCGAGAGGCTAAAACAAGGCTTTGAAATTGATATTGACAAAACAAGATAATAACACGGAATTGGTAAAATAATTTGTGAAAACTTGTAGTGTAGTCGCAAAGTAGTTCTTCATGTACATCGGTCTTTGACTTCCTGAAGGAGATCTTCTTGTGAGATGTGTAGCATTTTTTGATGTATTTGAGCATATCGTAGACCTAGCTTTTGAAACAAAACCATGGAATAATCACCTCTATCTTTATTTCTCGAGAAGCTTCGATTTTTGGAGATTTTATCAACCATTTTTAAACCGTTTGCATGATGTTCATCTTGTAACTTTTGCGGCCAATTTGCAACCTTTGAGAGGCATCTTTGATGATGCCACACCCTTGCTGATATGCTCCTTTTCAATCTGCTATTAATGAGCATCGAGCACCAAATATCGAGCCGATCAGGTGGGAACCCGTGCTTTAATAAGAGGTTTTCATTAACACTTTATTTTGTGTTAGTAAAAATAACAACCTGTAGCTCTCAAAAATAGCACGAGTAGGTGGATGTTCTGAAACGCTACAACAGTACAGAGGTGGATGCTTGCTTGTGTAAGTAGTCGGCCTCATTGTCAGCCTCGCGTTGATATGCTCGGCTGCAACTGCAACGCCTCAAATTGCATGCAGCTTCCCTTAGCGGCATGTTTGCCTGCGCCAAGATTCTCCTACTTGACCTTCTTCTTGCCTCCTCACCTAGAAACACCGTGTGGGTTTTTCTTACGCTACCAACAGAGAGCGTTTTGAGAGGTATGTCTGCCAACAACAGTTGCTACCACGACCTCAGGTTGCCCCAAGAACACCACCAAGTGCTCTGATACCATTTGTTGAGGCCTTGGGCTATAGCGGGTGTTGGCGGTGAGGTGCCATGCTCTGGAGATAGCGCAGTAGAAACGAGAGAGAGAGAGAGAGAGAGAGAGAGAGAGAGAGAGAGAGAGAGAGAGAGAGAGAGAGAGAGAGAGAGAGAGAGAGAGAGAGAGAGAGAGAGAGAGAGAGAGAGAGAGAGAGAGAGAGAGAGAGCTCCACACAGCTTGGAAAAACAACACGCTTATGATTGATAATTTTTTTGTAAAAGGCCTTATAATATATGAAGCCAAAATAGCATGCAGACTCAATCTCTAACTGAACTCCAACTGAAGCTAACTTGCATGCTATAGGGGACCGTGCCCATGGGTTGACAACTGCTCACAAAACTCGGGCTTACATACCCAGCAGATACAACCTGTAACCTTTTCTTTCATCACTATAACCAACAAAAACACATTTGACAGCCTTATCATCCAATATTTTGTGTTGTGTTTGTGGCACCAAAGCATATGCCAAATAGCCAAAAACACGCATATGCTCAATAGAAGGCTTTCTATCATGCCATGCTTCATATGGAGTAATAGGATGCAAAGCTTTTTTAGGACACATGTTAAGTATATAAGTGGCACACATGATGGCGTCAAGCCAAAAAGAATGCAGCAAAGCTTGACTTTTGACCATATATCGTGCCATTTTTGTAAGTGACCTATTTTTTCTCTCAGCAACACCATTTTGTTGAGGCGTATACGGCACTATACATTGGTGTTTTATCCCACGACTAGCCAGAAATTCATTAAATTCATGAGACATATACTCCCCCTTGATCAGAATGGAGGTGCCCATAGTACATTTCAAGACATTTTCAGCCATACCCAAAAATTATTTGAAGCACATAAAAACTTTGGACTTTGCTTTAAGCGAAAATACCCATGCATGCCTCGAGTAATCATCAATGAAAGTCACAAAGTAAATGTAATTTCCCAAGGACGGAGTTTACATGGACCCACAAACGTCACTATGCACAAGTTGCAACCTGCATGTGTCCCTAGCTAAACCATACTTTGGAAACTTAGAACACTCCCAAATACACTCTTCACAAACATGTTTGACATGTGCTTCAAGAGGCAGCAAAGAAGCAACCATATCAAGTTTTTTCAAATGCAACAAACTGGAAAAATTCAAATGCTCAAAACGTGCATGCCAATGTTTTGCATATGAAATAGCCTTAGAATCCACAACTGCATTCATTTGCAAAATTTTTCCCACACTAGTCATATAAAGTGAGCTTATATAGGCCATGACATAATATGCCAGATGCAACAATTTCATCACCAAAATTGAGATCATGTATTGTACATCTGTCATCCACAAACTTGACTACAAGTCCAAGTCTAGCAAGTGCAGATACAAAATATTATTCTTGATCCCAGGTACATAAAGTGCATCTACAAGTGTGAAAGAACTGCCATTTACAGGAGTAAGCACAATCTTTCCAACTCCCTAAACCAGATAAGAGGCATTGTTGGCACAAGTGACTGAAATGGACAGACTTGATAGTAGAGGGGAACAAATCACGATGTCTTTGTAGCACCACTGTCAAAATACCACACATGTGAATCTGTAGCAATTGACATGCATGCATCATGGACAGCACGATTATAAGTACACTCTCCACTTATAGCCCATTCTGCATCAACATCAACATCACAGTCTCCTTTCACAGAAGACTCAACAATAGCTGCATTTGTAGTGGATCCAACATTTATAGTGGAACCACCCTGTTTCTTCTTAGCCTCTTTGGCCTTTAACTTAGGACACTGCTTGATCAAGTGATCATTAGCTTTACAATAATGGCAATGCATCTTCTTTTTTCCCTTATCACCAAAATTTCCATACGAATTGCTACCAGTAGAAGCATTAAGAATATGTGATTTTCCACTCGTAGAAGAACCATAATAAGTGGCTCCATTGTTGTTACTACCCTTTCTTTGAGCAACAATAAAATCTTGTTCAATTGCATGCTATCTAATCCTGTTTTTTCTGGAAAATGACTCTTACAATAGCAATGTGCATAATGCATCAAACTTGACAAGTTCAGGATTTCCTTGGGTCATAAGTCTCCAAGTACTACCAAAAGTCTGGTAAGAATCTAGCAAGGCATCAAGAATAGTCTGCTCAAGGGAACTGTCTGAAATGACTTCACTTGTAGAAATAAGTTTCTCATTGATATCCTTGACACTAGAAAGGAAATTTTCAGTATCGTCTTCCTCATGCATAATCTTTAATTCTAGCTCTTTATGCAGCAATGCAATTTTAGCCTCATTGCAACTTGCATAAAGACCAGCTAGAATATCCCAAGCCTGTTTGGTGGATTTTATTGAGCGAATGTGCAAAGTAATAGTGCCCTTCCCAGACAACACAATCAATGCATGAGCATGTGCATCTTTTACATCCCAACGAGCTTGATCAAATGTAGGCAAAACAACTCTAACAGCAGCAATCCTTGTAGCAAGACCTACAACATCCTCAACATCACCTACATCCTCAAAACCAGGATGTACACCAATGCCCTGCACAATATTCTAGACGCCCTTTGACAAAAGAACATGTTGCATCATATAAGCCCACATCAAGTAATTGTCCACATCCAATCTGTCCTCAACAGCAAACATCTTGAACACATCTATGTTGTTGTCAGCCATGGTAAATGTTGCACCTAATGTGAAAACTGCCCAAAAAAAGGAGAAACAAAACGGAAACAGCACGTGCTCTATAACAAAAACCGTAGAAGATTGTAAGGGACTTGATATGCGAAAAACAACACTCATAGAAATTGTGCACAAAATAATGAAATAGATTGTGCAGTACTACCTATAGTGGAAACAGGGGCCGAATTGAGCCCAAATCAAAAGTCTTAGTAGAGTAAGCTCTTCGAGTTTATCCAAAAAAATTGTCAACATATGAATGCTCGCCAAAGTTTATTGAAATTGGAGAAAGTGAGAAGGCGTGTGTTGGAGCCGCTGACCACTAAGCCCAAGAGGACACAACCTGCTCTAATACCTATTGTTGGAATTAGGATTGCAAGAAAACACACACAGCTTGGAGAAGACGAAGGAAGCTCAAGGCACACAACAAGGAGTGTATTACTTAATGTGCAATGGAAATATGGATAGCCCTAGAATGATGTGTATATATACAATGCACGGGGAGAAAAACCTCCTAGTGAGGGAAAAGATACCCCCGTGGTCCTAAGTGTGTTCATACACATCACTACCACATATATACGGTAGCAAGACATGCATTTTTTGTAATGGTTTAGTTATTAATGGCATACGTGTTCAAATTGCACATTAAAGTCCCAACAAAATAGAGGAAGAGATGAAGAACGCTCTGCTAAGCCTCATCAAACCACATGTGGTTGTAAAAGGACTCGGTGTGATTTGTGAGGAGATGTTTGTCGATTATGTGCTTGATTCTTTGATTTTGTTCCTTCCTACTAATAGTTATGTGCATGGGCTATCATATACAACGAACTTGCATTGAAACAGTATGGATGTGTGTCAAATTAATCATCTAACTTAGCTTGCACATGCAACGGTCGATGGTGGAGGAGGTTTTGTCATTGTTTGCCAAGAAAATGACCATGCAATGGTGAGAGACATAATCGGAGCTACTGGCTAGCAAGAGGACCACATGAATGTGGTAGTCTGAAAGACACTGCTTTCCAAAAAAGACATTAGATTTTTTCGTTCATTACTCGTCTTGGTGATGAAAAAGCGGCTACAATCGTCATTGATAGCCATCAAATTACCACAAGAGGACCCTTGGTTTGATCCTCTTGAGGAGGAAGCCTGGACAAAACAAGAAGATGGCACACTATTAAGAGGTAAATTGGAACCTTAGTCACAAGTACAAATGTATTTTTTATATTGTTTATCCTAATGAGGATTGCTTTTTATAGGAGGCATGGAAAGCATACATGGACTAATGTAGCAATTGCTCACTCAATACAAGAGAACACGACATAGTGGTGCAGTATAGTGGATATTGTGGGATGCTACATTGCTAGGAAGCAAAATGGATCAAATGGTTTACATTTTTGAAGACAATGAAGAGTATGCCAGCAAACTTCAGGAAATCTTGGACAAACAATCCATTCACCTTAGAGGAATACAAGAGTGGGGGAAGCGACAAGTGATTGATTTGGACAAGATGACTAAAGGAGCATGCATGGTCCCACAGCCAAATATTGTAGAGCTAGAGCCACCCGACCATTAACCAAAATAAAAAAATTTGTACTTGGGTGCGCCCATATTTGACCCTTGTAATTTTTATATCCCCATTTGGGTAGCCACATCGTTTTCTGAAATTAATTTAACATCTATTCTCAAAAGATTGCTTCTAATCGTTTGAATATATTGAATTTATTTAAATTGGTTGAAAAGAGAGAGAGAGAGGGGGGGGGGGGGGGGGGGGGGGGAGTAGATTGATTTAGCAATGCACTATGGATTGTGAAATAAATAGAGATAAGTGTACAAGAGCATAGAGCTAGAAAGATAGTGTGATAGAAATTAAAGATATAAATATGAGAGAGAGAGAGAGAGTAGTGGATTATTTTCGCAATGCACTATGGATTGTTTAAGATAGTTGTGCGAGAAATAAAGATAGATGTACAAGAGCATAGAGCTAGAGAGAGAGTGTGAAAGAAATTGGAGATAAAAATATGGAAGAGAATATAGTAAGCTTGTTTCTAGCTCCACTTTGAGCAAGGTTTTTTTGAGCTACCATTGAGATAGATTTTTTCCAATTTTTTGTCAAGCAAGAGTAATTTTTAAAGAAGCTCCCTCTCAAGCTCACTCCAAACCTCAACTCATGAGTAATGATTGGTAGCTAAGTTGGTAGGTATCTCATAGTTATGGGGCCTTAGGCTTCTCGTTTATATTAATTAGGTAAAACATTGGGAGGAGAGAGAAATAAAAGCAAACACTCATTTTTATCTACAAGGATTAATGTCTTTCTTGTGTGGGGAGTGATCACTTGGGGTGGTGTAATTAAAAGACAAAGATAGGTCTTGCGGCATGAACAAGCTCAATGCTAGAAGACAAAAGAAAAAGAGAAGGCAAAGGAGAAAAAAAGAAGAGTTATCAACATTGTGAAGAAACAATCCAAGAGACTTGATCCATAGAGTGCATCTTACCTTTATGGTTAAACCACTTACAAAATCCAAAAATTCCAATTGGGCAAGAGGAAAAAGGACATAGCTACCTAAATTTTGAGAAAATTAGAGTAAGACTATTTATAACTAGCCAAAATTCAAGACTCTCTTTTTGAATTAACATCAAAGGGAATTTTGTATGGTCATAAAATTCACTTTTGCAAAAAGTTGGGTCAAAAGGATCTCTCTAAAGTGAAGAGAGAAAGAGAAGGGGTTTTTATATTCAATTTTGAAAAAAGATCCTAAAATAAGGGTTCATTTATCATTTAGACATGTTAAAACAGGGGTTTTTTTAATACCCTGCGAACATATGTTATATAGGGGGTATTGAACGGTGAACCCCCCGAGTCTAAAACCCACTTTGGCAAGTCAAGAGTTATGGTTTACGGAGCACATAGAGTGGGTAAGCAAGTAGCTCCTCGCTCGGGAGGATGGCCAATTGTATACACCATGCCGAATGAAACTAAACAAAAGATTATCCTTGATAATAGTTGGATATATTTGAGGAATAAAAAATATTTTGTATGAGAAGGTCACACTATTAAGCAACAAAATATGTGTCGCAAGGTATATGAGGAGAGGAATAAGAAAAAAAAAAAGGAGATCTCTCATGAAAAAAATGTGCCCAAGGAGGATGCAAGTCCCTCAAGCAAATAGTAATGTGCGACCTATGAGGCCGAGTTATAATTGAAAGTATACTTTTGAAATTGTAATGGGTGTCCATGGAATGCGGGCATTGGTATTGATGAATTAACAAGCAAAGCCGATGTTGTACTTCTTGGTGAAAATTGGGAGGATGATACACAAAGGATTAACGGGTTGGAGGATTACAATGTACATTCACTAATGTGATCAAAGAATCTCAAGCAACGAAGAGGGCAAGAAGGGGTAGCATGTATGGTTAAGAAAGGATTGGAATATTTTTGTTAATTGTGAAAGATGACAAGCACAAACATTATGTATGGTTGTAAATGATGACGCCAAAAAGAGCACCCATTTTTGTAGCCAATTGATACACTCCCCATCATGATTCCCCCTTTTATGCTCGCATGGATAGAGATCAATCATTTTTTTATTTAGAGGAAGATATTGCTTATTTTTAAGGCGAAGGTGATGCTATTGTTTTTGGGGATATGAATGCTTGCACAAAAACAATTGCAACTTGATACAAAGCAATTTGATACGCCATACATTTCAACTGAGTTGCAGGAAGTTCACTTGTATTATCATACTTCAATGGATGAGAAAGACCCGGATCACTATGGAAAGCTACTTTTACACATGTGTAATAGTACGTGTATGCCCATTGCCAATGGTGTATCTTTGTGGAATGGAAGCAATGGATTTACATGTAGAAAACATAATGGGGATAGTGTGATTGACTATATGATACTCTCCAAAGTCATCATGTATTGCATAAATAGTTTTTCACTTGGCCAATGGACCCGAGAATCATACCATCAACCTTATGTATTAACCTTGCATGTGGAGAAGCAACTAAGCATAATAATCTCAGCCAAAGGGAACAGAAGTTATCACTATGGATGGATTTCAAATGGGCACCTATGTACATTGAAATGGTTGAGCAAAAGCTTCAATATGACGCACCATTGTAAATTAAATGGGAAGCTTTTAAGAAAGTTATTTGTTCTTGTGCCGAAGAATGTTTTACCATAAAGCATGTACATGGTATCAACAAACATACATCACACAAAAGGTGGTTTGATAAAGAATTCCAAGATTCTCAAAAGTCCTTCATAAAGCTTGATGCAACTATGGACAAAGAAAACTATCAAAGTCATTTGCCTACATACAAGGCATTGATTCAAAAGAAGAGAAGAAGATGGAAAGTAAAGCAACTTTTACTTCAAGTCCAAGAAAAGGCACATGCATGTGGAAAATTTTGGAGAAACTTGAGACACAGGCGAGTTGAGAGTTTTGGTAACTTGAGTTTTGTGGATATATACAAATACTATAGGCAACTATATGAGCAACCAAATGCTGAAAAAGTACCATTTTATGGTTCACTTCCATGTATATCCTCTTTTTTCACTATTGAAGATATATGCGATGGGCTCAAAAAGTTGGTCGCTCACAAAGCAGGAGATCTTCAAGGTATCAAATATAAAATGATTAAATGGATGGGAGATTTTACACATGAGTGGATGTGTGATACGTTCAATCTTGCACTTTACGTGGTATTCCTTATGATTGGAGTACTAATTGGCTCAAACCTTTGCATAAAGGAGAGGATGTAAAGAATGCAAATAACTACCGGACTATCATTAGGAAATTTTGGAAGTCATTTGGAGGGCTTTCTAAGAAAAAAATTGGCATTCTCTCTCTAGAAAATAGGTGTGGTAAAAGAAAAAGTGTCCTCATACAACCGTTCAAAAAGTGTACTACCAAGTAGAATCTTTCGAGATTCATAACGGTTGTGATGATTGAGGGAGTATCTCTTTCCAGGTACATTTAATGCACCTCATCATCTTGGAGGGAGATTCAACATTTCTTGCACTGCGCAACAATAGCTTTCTCATTTTCCTTGCACTAAGCATTAACGGCCCTCTTGCACTGAGCAGTAAGGGCTTTCTCGTCTTCCCTGCACTAAGTACTAATGACTCTATCCTACACACCCTCAAAGAGTCTTACTGAGTGGCGAGCAAGACTTTTTGAGCGAACTAAAATCCGAGTGAATGAATGAAGATGGAGGTTAATGCTTGCATCAATATTACCTATTTTACAAGTTTTTCATATCATATTTGTTTATTTAGATCTAGGGTTTATACATGATAATTAAAGTTTGATATAGAGTCTAAATGCATGATCTCCTTTCTCCAATCGATAGGCAATCTTAGTTAGCTTGTTTTCTTCCAACAATAAAAGTCAAAATGTATCTTTATAACCACACTAGCCTCATTCTCGACTATTGTCATAAAGTCTAATATCTAAGTAGCCCAAATGATTTTGTCATATTAAACTGATCATTTAATGTGGGAGAATAAACAGGACCAAGGCCTAAGATATAAATATGTGCTTATAGATCTATCTCAATGCGGGGCCAATGGTAAAGGTGCCCAAATGAGAGATGGTCTATCAAAGATCAAGGCTAACCAATGGAGCATAAAGACCTTAGGGTTAGCTTCATTGAAGAACTCCAATTGTTAGTGTTAAAAGTCCTTTGACCTTAGGTAAGCTAGGGATGTGCTTGAGGTTGAAACTCGGTCCAAGCTTAAGATGCTCGCCGTGCTTGTCGTGCTTGATGGATAAGGTGCTTGAGGTGCTTGTCGTGCTTGCTAACTAAGGTGCTTGAGGTGCTTATCCTGCTTGCCGACTAAGGTGCTTGAGGTGCTTGTGGGAACACCACCCAAGCTTGAGGTGCTTCGTCATGCTTGCTCACTAAGGTGCTTGAAATAAGGTGTGCCAAAAATTCAATACTCCATCCCTACAAGGAGGGGGCGAGCCCTACAAGAGGGGGGATGAGACATAACACCCACACACTCACTCAAGGCAAGCTTGGTACAAAGAAAGAAAAAGGGACACTTGTCAAGTTTCTCCTCATGTTACCCTCATGGTGTGCATGAAGCGTATTGGTTGGACACATGAAAGGTCCAATGATAATTTAGAAGATTTAATTATTTGTCTTTGCATTTTTCAAGTCATCTCTCTCAAAGGGGAAAGGGAGACAATTGTCCCAATGCTACCCTTGTTACTTGATTTACCTCCTGCTTATGATTGGCTAGGCCTAGAGGGGTCCAATGAGCTTCAAGCATGAGCTACAAGGGGGGTCGACCAAGGAAGCTAGGGGCCTACTTAGGGGGTATACTCTCCCACACACACTTTGATTGTGTGAAGTGCAAAGTGCAAGAGCTCCCTCTCCTTCTCCAAGCAAGTAAAGAGGCTGAGATCCTACACCAACACTCTTGGATATGGAATGCAAATCCAACCAAGAGCCATGCTTCAATGCTTAAGCTTTCCATCTTCTCCATCTTCATTACTATGCTATTATGTATGCTACAAGAAGAGTGATGATAAGTGAGGAACTAATTCTTTCTCTTATGAAATGTGTCTTCTTCCTCTTCCCTACCCTCATTCCCTGCTAGCACTCTCCACCTTTGAGGTGATTGAGGTCTTGGGACTGACGCTTGGGATAGTTATAGCTTTCCACAAAGTTTATGTTATGCTTGTGATGCATGAAGCTATCACCTAAGTCACAAGGAACACAAATATTGTATTGTAGCAAGTCTCTCTTGATGGGAGAAATCATAATACAAATGCCTATTGGAGGGGGGGCCGGCTCCACATAAATCCGATCCTCAACTGTTGTCATGTTCTCTATATTCTCTCTCTTGCAAGTATTGTTCATGCCAAGTTAGCTAAATGCTATGTTTATGTTGCTACCATCAATTATGTTCACCCACTATGGTCACAAAGTAATTACACAAAAGTATTCTCTCTATTTCCGCTATTCTCAAATTAATAGGCCAATTCCATTAGATTGGTATCAGAGCATTTGGTTTCCCTTTTCTTGCTTAAGAAGAGAGGTCCTTAAGTAGCCTGTAAATGGTTGATTTTGTTAATTATATTAGGGTAAGTGGAACTGGGATCTATTATCGGTTTTGTTGAGCCCACTATGTGGGATATGGTGCACATCTCGGGAGATTTGGACTTAATAATGGAGTCCTTTTAGACTTGCCTACGGCTTTACCATTATTGAGGCATAGAAGTCCAAAAGGAGCTATCCCTCGGCAACTCTGCTATGTTAGACCTACTCCACTACTCTCTATAATTAACTAGTTCGAGTCATGGGTGTAGATACTTATTGAGGCATAATTAACCAGTTCGAGCCGTGGGTGTAGATACTTATTGAGTCATAAGAAGTGCAAAAGGAGCTAGGCCTTGGCAACTCTGCTATGTTAGACCTACTCCACTACTCTCTATGATTAACGAGTTCGAGCCGTGGGTGTAGATACTTAAGAGCCGATTTTCAAAGGCTAAGAGGAGTGGAAACTAAGGTTTTGAATTGCCAAAGCATACACTAAGTACGTACACAAATTTTGTAAACACGGCTGACAATAACCAAGAGAGTAGAATGCACATTGAAAGCTTTGATTTTGCACATGAAGGTGCTAATGAAGATGCTCCCATGTTTGTGAATTATCTCGTAACAAAGTTGCAGCAAGCTATGGGAAACCCTGCTTTGCAAGCCGAAGCTACTCAACAAGTTTGCGCTTATGGGATTTTCCCTCCTCATGAGAGAGAGCTTAGGAGACCTCTTGAAGAGACCCCCAAAAGAAGACTCTCTCCCATATGAGAGGAGGAATGCAAAGAGCAAGAAAGCAATGAAACTTTAAGTTCCTCTGAAGATGTGGATCCACAAAGACGGCGGTCTAGACGATCACCCACTCCTCCCAAGAGGAAAAAGATCAACACACAGTCCTTCTCCTCGTCATTCCAAAAGGGAAGAGAGGAAACAAAGGAAGAAAAGAGCTAGAAGAGGTCACCCTCTTCTCCTTCTTCTTCACCTTCCTCCTCTTCCAACGAAAGCTATGGCTATTCTCCTAGACAATACAAAAGGGAAGGACATCGCAAATCATACCCTGCATCACGAAGGTCACAAAAGCTAAAGAAGTTCAAGCAGGGAGGAAAGAATTTTTTTTCCCACCTATGATGGCACCTTTGGTGCTACCGACAAAGTGTTGGCCTCCATCCAGCAATTTGATGCGGCCTTCGGAGACAAGGGATTCACAAAATTCCTCCAACCTATGCCCTGTAGCTATGCACTTTCAAAAATCAGCTCGTCAATGGTGGGCTAGCCTTCATGGCAATGGTAAAGCCCCAAAGACATGGAAAACTCTACGACTTTCCATCATGAATCAGTTCCTTGTAGGCAATGCAAAGTACAAAGTGCTTACCAAATGGTGTAGCTTGAAGCTTCTCTCTCATGAGTCAGTATGTAGAGAAGTTTTGGGATTTACATCTCAAGGCTACTGTCTTTCAAAAGATATACTTTGCCGAGAAAAAGCAGCAATTTTCTGTGGGATTACAAGAAGAGATGGCCAAATACATCAATTCTCAACGACCTGGTTTTATCACCAAAGTAATCCATCACACCATGGTTGCTAATTCACACATCAATTTCCATGAAGGGGCTAGATCTAATTTCAAGCCCATGGAAAACAAAGACAAAAATGATGCAAAGGGGAAAACCAATGCTCAAAATTCTTCCCAAGGCACTTCCAACAACAACAACAACAACAATCGGTCCAAGGAGAAGGGAATTTACAAAGGCAAAAAAAAACTCTCTCCTGAAGAGCTAGAAGCTTTTCACAAGGACCATAACTATTTCAAGTGTTGGGAGCAAGGACATGGCTATCGTTCTTGCCACAAGAAGAATGCTCGCGATGAGACTCTTAGGGCTTCCACCATCGAATCGCCAAAAGAGGATGCTCATTGCAAAGGATCATCACTCTCCTATGCTTGGGGAAAGGTAAGAGAGCATGATGCCTTCATCTTGTTTTGACCCTGGCTCTACTCACAAATTCATATCAATGGGGTTGGCCACCAAGTTGGGCATTCAATCTTTTGAGATGGGAGATATCGTAATGGCCGACACAGCTTTCAAGGGACAGCAAGCCTCCGTTATTCCCTTGATTGGGAAGTTGAGGCTTCATGTCCAAAGCTATGTCGACAAAGAAGACTTTTTCATCTCTCCTCTCCAACATGAGGATGTTATCCTAGGGGCGCCATGGTTTGATTGCATGGCTGCCAATATGAAGTTCCCTGAAAGGAGAATCTACTTCACCTACAGGGGAAAGAACATGTATATAGACGCTAGTGAGCATGGCCACACTATTCCACTGGCAAATCCTCCTGCTTTTGATAAATCAATGAAGAGCTTAGTTTCTGTGTACATGATTTTTGTCAAAGAGTCTCTAAAAGTTCCTAATGTTTCATCAAATGTAAATGGTAGGAATCAAGAAGAGTTGGACTTGTTTAATTTTCTAAAAGGATTCCAAGATGTGTTCATTGATGATATCCCTATGGACTTACCTCCAAAATGAGGGGATGATGACCATCGCATTGAGCTCCTTCCAAGAAGCTCGCCACCTAACAAGCCTCCTTACTGAGTTTCTCAAGATCAACAAGAGGAGATCATGAGGCAAGTACACGAATTGGTAGACAAAGGGATGGTGAGGCCTAGTTCCTCTCCCTTTTTTTCTCCAGTCCTTTTAGTTCAAAAGAAAGATGGTATATATCGTATGTGTGTGGACTATCGAGCACTAAACCATGTCGCTATCAAAAATAGATTTCCTGTGCCTAGGGCAAAAGACCTTTTTGATAAGCTACAAGGCTCTACTTACTTCAGTAGGATTGACCTTAAAAGTGGCTATCATCAAATAAGGATAGTGGATGAAGATATCTTAAAGACCGTGTTTCGCACAACGTTTGGTCTATATGAATATCTAGTCATGCTTTTTGGCTTGACCAATGCACCAGCTACATTCAATTGTCTAATGGAGAAAATATTTAGACCTTTCCACAAATTCACTGGAGTGTTCTTTGATGATATCATCATCTACTCCAAGTCTTTGAAGGAACATAAGCAACATCTCCAAGTGATTTTTCAAGCATTGAGGGGGAACAAGCTTTTTCTTAACCAAAAGAAAAGCAAATTTTTCCTTCAAGAGATTCAATACCTAGGTCATATTATCTCTCAAGATGGTATCTGTATGGATCCATCGAAGTTAAAGGTAATAAAAGCATGGCCTAATCCAAGGAATCTACATGAGCTACAAAGCTTTATTAGTATGTGCGCATACTATAGACGCTTCATAGAAAAATTCTCTCAAATAGCAGGACCACCACATAACTTAACTATAAGAAGAATGTTAAGTATGTATGGACTGCTAAGGAGCAAAATTCTTTTGATAAGCTCAAAGAAAATCTTACCTCCCAACCAGTCCTCATGCTCCCGGATCTCTCAAAGCCATTTGAGGTCCAATGAGATGCTTGTGGTGATTTCCTTGAAGCAGTTTTGCTTCAAGAAGCTCATGCCATAACATATGAGAGCAGAAATCTCAATACCGATGAGCGAGTCTTGGGCATTTATGAGAAAGAGCTTTTAGTTTTTCTACATGCCCTAGACACATGGAAGCACTACTTATTGGGGACTCCATTTATTCTACAAACCAACCACCAAAGTCTCAAGTATTTCTTTACGCAAACCAAGATTTTCGACAAACACATGAGATGGGTAAATTTTCTTTTGCAATTTAATTTCCATATTGCTCACATTGCTGGTAGGCACAATCAAGTGGTGGGTGCACTTTCACGACGATCAAAAGTTAATGCGGTGTCTATAGCTACTCAGAATCATCTATCTTCTATGATAGATGAGTATGCTATTGACCCTGACTTTAGAGACATGATGTCAACCCTTGCTTTGGGGAAGAATGAGGAATCATTCACCTTGTAGGATGGCTATCTTCTCCACGGAAATAGGCTATGTGTTGCCCATTCCCTTCGTGTGAGAAAGTTATGTATGAATCCCATGCTCCTCCCTATGCAGGGCTTAGAGGTATTCAACCTACTCTTCGAGGAGTAGAGACGTATTTCTATTGGCCTAGCATCCATGAAAGTGGACATACAAAAGTATGTTTCAAAATGTGTATTATGCCAAAAGACCAAGTATGATAAAGGGAAGCAACCTGGATTACTCCAACCATTGCCTATCCCAAATACACCATGAGAGAGTATATCCATGGATTTCATCTTTGGATTGCCCAAGTCTATCCATGGGAATACGAGAATATGGACAATAGCCGACAGGTTTAGCAAGCAAGCACACTTTATTCCTTTCAAAAAGACTCTTAAGGCACACCAAATGGCAACTCTCTTCATATCATAGATTTTCAAAAACCATGGATTACCAACATCCATCGTGTCAGATAGAGGTCTTAGAATGACCAGTAATTTCTGGAAAGGTCTCTTTGAAAATCTAGGAACAAGATTGAATTTCTCTTCGTCCTATCACCTACAAATGGATGGCCAAAGTGAGATAGCCAATCTTACTATACTCAATCTATTAAAGACTTATGTTACAGAAGTAGATCAATGCTCACAATGGGAAAAGTACTTACCTCTTTTAGAGTATACTTACAACAATACTATATATACTTCTACGGGAAAAGCACCTTTTGAGATCATTGAGGGAAGACCTAAAAGTCCCTTGCTACTCAAAGTACTTGGGAAGATCTTCGCTGACAATGAGTATAGCCGTGACCTACAAGAATCTTTTCAAAAGATTAAGGAGGATATATCCATCTCTCAACAAAGGCAAAAAGTTGTTGCTGACAAGCACAGAAGGGTCTTAACATTCAAAGAAAATGATTGGGTCTTACTTAAGTTTCCTAAGGCTTGATTAAGGCAAACGACGTGCAAAAATCCTACGGGCCATCAAAAGTATTATGCTAAGCTAGCAAAAAGATAATATGGTCCTTTCCAAATCTTGAAGCCCATCAATAAGATGGCTTACCAACTCAAGTTGCCCAAGCATTGTCTCATACACAATGCATTTCATGTGAGCCTACTTAAGCCCTACAAAGGAGAGCCACCAAGTGAACCAATTATTGAAGACCCTTCTGAAGTTGAAGACCAAGAAGAGGTGCTACAACCCAAAGCTATCCTTCGGCATGAAGACAAGGTACTACGACATGGTAAGATTATCCAACGGTATCTTATTAAGTTCAAAATTTATCCTTTTGAAGATGCTAGATGGATGCAAGGAATACAACTTAAGGATAGTATGAACCTTGTCAATGCTTACAATGCTACATTAGAGTAAGCAAATGTACAAATTTCTTATAAATGACCCATGTTTTTATCTTATAAGACTAGTTCTCTTTTTAATGTGCACAAATCTAAATAATATGTATGCTTAGAATCATGTTTGTGATAATGATATCTCTCAAACACCAAGTAGAATTTGTTACTCTACTTTGGGATAATAAAATGGACTAAGGAGTAGACATGCTTACAACAGCTATATCTCCCAAGCACCAAATGGATTAGTTGTCCATCTTGGAAAGATGTTGTAGGGTAAAAAGGGATCCTCTACCCGCTAAGTAAGATTGGCTAATGACTAAGGCTTTATCTCTTCTACCTCATAGTTGAGGACGACTATGATTTCAAGAGAGAGGTAATGTCATAAAATCTAATATCTAACCAATCCAAATGATTTTCTCATATTAAATTGATTATGTAGTGTGGGAGAATAAACGGGACCAAGGGTTAAGATATAGACATGTGCTTATAGATCTATCTCAACACGGGGCCAATGGTAAAGGGGCCCAAATGAGACATGGTCTATCAAAGAGCAAGGCTAACCAATGGAGCATAAAGACCTTAGGGTTAGCTTCATTGAAGACCTCCAATTGTTAGTGTTAAAAGTCATTTGACCTTAGGAAAGCTAGGGCTATGCTTGAGGTGGAACCCGGGTCCAAGCTTAAGGTGATTGTCGTGGTTGATGACGAAGGTTCTTGTGGTGCTTGTCGTGCTTGATGAATAAGGTGCTTGAGGTGATTGTCGTGCGTGCTAACTAAGGTGTTTGAGGTGCTTGTCATGATTGCCGACTAAGGTGCTTGAGGTGCTTGTGTGTTAGCAGCAAGCTAACACAGACACCATTTTTCAGAGTTCTCTTTGTAAAACATTTATTATTTTGATAAATCGAGAATATTGTAACTCCTATTTTCTCGGATAATTCTGTAATTCATGAGTTGGGGCTACAAGCTTCCAGAATGTATCCGCCAATCATTACTCAGCTTTGGTAGAACTCCAGATTATTAGTTTTGACCACCCAAAAACCTTGGCTAAGGTATAAAATCCAATTTTTGTAAGTTTTTTATATGTTTTTGGATAAGAAATAAACATTGTGAGCTAATGACGCTCACTCCTCTCCTTCTCGCACTTCCTACTCCCTCCCTGGTTGTCACATTGCAGTCACGTTTGTTGCATTGTAACCACAGGTAAGAGCTCTACGCATTGACGTAAGCAGTTCACAGTATTTCGTAGCTTTTGGCGTCGTCGACCCGGGGCCTAATTTCATCATAACTAGGAATTTAAATCTAAAACTAAGCATAGGCCGGGTATTGGGGCATCATTGCTAAGCATTTAGATGCATTCTGGGTCGAAAACGACTAGGCAAAAAATCCACTGTTGTTAATAATCGCAATTTTGGAACTTGACCTAAAGTGGGATTTGAGACCATAAGGTGCTTAGGTCTTATAAACTTGTCCTAGAAGTTTTGTTACATTTGGATGTCATTTGATGCTGTAAAGGATGTGATTTGTTTGTCAATGAGCGATTGGGTTTTGGTGATTTCAGTCACTTGAGTGTTGCTTGAGTTAGATGCGAATTGTCAGTTGTTTTCTGAGAGATTAACAACCTCTTGTAGCCTCTATGCACTAGTCAATTCAGCTTCATCCCATGGTTTGACAAATTAATCATGATTCTCGCTAATACTGCAATAAGATAGGATGGTGAGGTTAGACATGCATCCCACATTTGGCAGCACTGTCGAGGAACGAAGAGACCTAAACTAGGAAAAAACACGAGCGTCTTGTGAATTTATCCTTTAACTTCCTTTAGGTTCGCTTAGAGTTCAAAACTTTCTTTTAGAAACCACATAGCTTAAGATTGTCCTCTTTTGCTATGTAGAGGTAGCTTGGAAGTAATCGTACTTGTTGAGTGCCTTTAGGACTATAGGATTGTAGAAATAGATTAGGATTTTGAGAATGATTGGTAGACAAGACAGGTCTTAAGATCAATCCTCAGAAAAACATAAAAGACAAGAAAACGAGTGTTTGTGGACACTTTCCACAACCCCATTGCATGAGAATCTAGGAGTAGGGTAACTAGGATCCGAGATGGATTTCAGATCATTTCTCTCTCTGAAAGAATCAAGTGTGAGTTGTTATTGGAAGTTGCAGCATTTCAAATCTATGGCTAGAAATAGCTCGAAAAGACTCGAAACCACTCAATCCGACTGGAGAGTAAGCTTAAAGGTTGTCTGAACCAGTTGGTAAGCTCAAAGACACTTCGAGGTAAAAATTTCAAGAGTTGGCCAAAACTCAGATTATTTACTTTTTCTTGACATTGTAAGCCAAAATAAGTTCTTACTTGATTCATAGGCTTAAAAATAGCTCATGTAAAGACTGTCATTCAAAAATTTGCAAAAAAGTGTTCATTTCAAGCCTCAAGTTAATAATCACGATTATTAACTTTTTGCTCTAAATTGACCAAGGTTCATACCATTGACTCATAGCCTGTGTACAAACAACTTTTGTAAAGGCTCAAGAGATTTGGATCACTAAACTGGCAAAAAGCTAGATAAAAACTAAAGTTTGTACTGACTTTTTGAATTTTGAGTGTAAATTGGGAAATTTGTCCAAACTTGTTGAAAATTGCTTCATAGGCTTATATTGATGTGATAAACATGTGTACATGCTAAATTGACCAAAAAATTTCCAATTGTAAATAATCACGATTATTTACATCTGCCCCATTTTTCAACTTTTTTGACCAAGTCAGCATACCACTAGTTTTACCATCTTGTAATAAGCCCACAAACCAAATTTGGTAAGAGTTGGATCACTACATTGAAAATTGTGACCAAATTTGTAAAGTTAGTCTACGGACAGATAATTGATGACCATTTGACCAAAAATTGTCCAAACTTGATGACACTTGGCTAGTGACCTTAACTTGAGGTGCTTAACAGATCTGTATCAAAGTTAGGACAAAAAGTTGCAAAAATATAGCGGGAGTAAATAATCGCGATTATTTACATCTGCTTCAAAACTTAAAAATTTTTGCAAGTTTGAGTATACCACAAGGTCAAGCATACCAAGTAGACTTCACTAATCAATTTTGGTAAAATTTGGATCACAAAAGTGAGACTTAAGCTAGATTCTTGAAATCAGAGTTTGCGGACACAAAACAGTTAATAAACTTGATCAGATTTTGTCCAAACTTGTAGAAACTTGTCCAAGGACTTTAATAATTTGTATACTTGCCAAACCAATCAAACAAGTGCAAGAAACGGACAAAAGTAAAAAATCGTGATTATTTACTTCTGCTATTCAGAGACTTCAATTTAACTTTTAAACTTATACAGTGTTAGACCAACATAATATAAAGCCACAAGGCAATTTTGGGTTCAATCAGATCAAAATTGGTACATGTTCACTCAGTTTCCAAGTTGCATATTAAACCTTTGATTTTTTTCTAAAGTCAAATTTTGACTTCCATAGCTCAATTTGAAGGGATACACATAGACCAATCATGGGAGTTAGCAAAAACTCTATTGTCTTTATAGAAGAATAACTAACTTGATCTAATTTGTACAGGAATCAGGTTGCAGACGAGGAATCAATGGCTTGACAAAAAGTTACAATCTAATCGAGTGAAAATTGACGACAGGTCAATCCAAAGGTGAGTACTCTATATAGGGCTTCATAAGTCTATATGAACCTTAGATCAGGTTGTGTACTAGGAAATCAAGGCATACTTGGAGAAACCTCCAGTAGGGTATCCACCAAAGAAAGCACGAATCAAGTCAATTCATTGCACACAATTCTTGAAGAAGTCTCAGACACTTTTTTAGATTCAACATCCGAAATGTCTTCTTACTCGACTCACTCAGAAACCAAAACGATAGTGCGCTATAAGTATATACTATCTTTTTACAAGATTAACCATCATGGAGCTCAGGTTTATTTGGACCCTAACGAGGAGTATGATATTCGCATTGATGACCATGGTATTAAGTTCGAAGAAGAGATTAGGGCAAACAAACAAGGAAAAATGTACATGGATCAAAACGGAACTCGGTATTTACAAGTTGAAAACCCTGACATGATAGACAAATGGGGCTTAGAAGTAAACACCATAATCCCAGATATGTTATCAAAAGAAGGACCACCAACTTTAGAATTTGAGGGATACAATTAAGTAGATTTGAAGCCTTTGAAACGGCTTAGTACGGATAATCTTAGGATCGGAGTCTATTGTTGGAAAGATAGAAACATAAAAGATCTTTTGTGGACTTCTCATGAACAAACCAGGACAACTAACGGCCATGAAGATCATCTATATCTTCAAAATCAAAGATAAGGGATCAGCAAACCTACCAACCTACCTATTTAGGGATTGTTATAACACCAACCTTGTTATGATGACTCCTAAGGAGGTAGAACAAACCAAATACCAAGGGTATTCCATACGGGAATGGATATTGGGACAAGGACCAAAAACAATTCCAAGAGATGAACACCGTGAGAGATCATCTGAGAGTAATGTAAAGAAACCAGAAACCACCTCATCACGTGGAAAACCGGGTGACACTAAGGCCAGTCCAGAGCTACATGAGTCACTATTTCCAACAGACTGGTTTGAAGGCTCGGAACAGGACCAACTCCCAGGAGACCGAGAGTTAAACCAAACAGACGCGTCAAACCAACTGATTTTCAGAAATGGGTCAAAAAATACAGTGGATCGAGGTATCCATACGACCACTTAGCAAGATTTAAGCAAGTGCTAAGAGCAGAACGTATATTCAATTTCCATACCCAATTCGAGGGGTTTGGAATGACATTAGAAGGAAAAGCATTGACATGGTTCCAAAACATTCCACCAAGGTCAATCATGGACTTGAACACATTAGCTCAAGGATTCGTAGCTGATTGTTCCAAAATGGGGATGAAACACAATACGGTAGCTCAAATCTACAGCTTTAAACAGAAACATGGTGAGTCTGTTAGGAATTATGCAACTCGAATGAAACAATACATTGCCAGATGCCTAGAGCTGGAGATACTTGCAGAAGAATGACTTGTATCTTTGTTTCTAGAGGGACTGCTAAACAAAGAACTTCATGCAATACTCTATAGTAAAAAGCATGCAACCCTAGAAGAGTGTGTGTCGGATGCTATTGACTTGGGAGACAATTGTGATATTTTTAATGAAGGAGATGTCCCTAAGGATAATCAAAGCGAGAAAACAACATCCACTAAACCAGCACAAGTGGGAACGGCTGCTGCAGCACCACTCTCAGCCATAGAAGATATGCTTAAAAGGATGAAGGACATGATGAACAACATGCAAAAAGCACCTATGAGGGGACCACGACAAGGGATACCTCAACAGGGACAACCAATCAGGCCACAAAAATGGTGTGCAATCGAGGGTAAATGGACCAACCATGAGACCCACAAGTGCTACTTCAGACCAAAGTATGATGGGAATGTCCAATACGTTTCCATGAGGCCACAAGGACAACCCATGTACAGATATCAACCTAATATTGCCCAAGCTCAAAGACCACCAATGGGTATGGAAAGACCTCAACCCGTGTTGAGACAACAACCTCCATATCCAAGACATAATGTAGTGCCTGTAAAGTACATGCACTCTGAAGGAGTCATACATGAACAAGCATTAGTGCTTGTTACACCCTATGTAGAGCCTAGTCCATCTACAGTAATGGTGAAAGGTGATTGGTATAATTCACATCCACCACCAATGGAGTAATCCGTGACTTATGCTCCACCAGAGCTTGCACCAATGTATTATGTAGCTCATCAAGGTGTCATACCTCCCATGGTAAGACCCATGATCAAGCCAAGAACAGGAAACTGTCATAACTGTGGTGCTGATGATCATTGGAAAAATGAATGTTCAGAGCCTGACAAAAACCTCAAACTAGTTGAAGCCTATTGCATACAATGTTGCAAAAATGGAGGACACTTTTTGAAAGATTGTCCTAAAAATCCTTTGAACAAGGGTAAAACCATAGTAAACATAGTCCAAGTGATACCTAGTAGCTCATCACAGAGTGAACCGATTGTTCCAATCAAGGTAATCACTAGAGCCCAGGCCAAGATAAAGAAAAACAATTTCTCTGATGATTCAGAAAATATGAAAGTTTCCTCTCAAGAATCAAAAGGAGCAGAAGCAAAAGATATGAGATGAGAAAACAAAAACAACAAGTTGAAATCGAGGAGAAATCAAAAGAGTTATTCCAGGAAAAGTTGAAGGAAATTGGAAATGAATTCAAGGAAACAACTGTGAAATCTGGAGGATCCATTCTGGTTGATAAATTTTTTGATCCAGTTAATGCCGGCTTGGCAAAACATGGAAAACAAATGGAAAAACTATCCTTCTCTAGACATGGAAGCAGCTAACCTGGAAGCTTATCAAAAATTTTGGTAAGAGTCATGCGGGAAATGCAGGAAAAACAAAAACCCAAGCTTGAAAGTATTGCAAAACCTAAAGAGCTCCTGGTAAAAGAAATGAAAAAAAATCCTGGTGTTGTGGTAGAACCCCACAATGAAACAAAAGAACCAGAACTTATAGTGCCGGATAGCGAAGATGCCTTAGACGAAATTCCATTCGTAGAGGAAGATTGGCCAGGACACTTATGGAAAAAAGTGAGAGAGATCAATGATGGGAGCCTAACTCTAAAGTCAGCTCCTATAGAGGAAGTCTGGTTGGATAACCTACCTTGTGATATGAACATGGATGTACAATCCTTGTATGGGGATTGCGGATCGAAAGCTTCAGGAATGTCGAAACCATTGACCTTGAAAACATTACCCTCTTACTTGGAGATAACGAAGATGAATCCATCATGTGTAAGACCACTCAAGTAAAAAGAGCTGAACAGACCCTACAAGTAGACGACATTCATTCAATCATGTCTACACCCATCCAATGCACTATTACCTTTGGGAGAACTGTTAAAAGTCAGGCCATACTTATGGAATGATCTACAGAAAACCCTAGAGAAGGTGGGGATAACGAGGTTAATCTCAAAAAAAAAAGGAAAATTTTAAAAATGAAATGGACAACAAAGAGATTCGGTCAGTTCCCATGAACAAAGTCGGAGAATATTATGAAGGGAAGAAGGAAACACCACCCTCTTAGTGAAATATAATGACATTGAAACCATGGCAATACTGGATAGTGGAGCAGGCATAGCCATAGCCACTAAAGTAGTATGGGAATCCTGGGGACTGCAAGCCATTAGACAAACTCGAATGAAATTTCAATTGGCTAACGAACACATTGAGAGACCTTTAGGGCTACTTGAAAAAGTGATAGTCAATTCTTGTGGAATTGAATATCAGCACACTTTTTCCATAGTAGACTTTTGGAAAAAACTCAACTATGAAATCATATTGGGAAGACCTTTCATGCAACAGGTACAGCTTATCCAAGATTGGAGAAACAACTATCTGTACTTGAAGCAAGTGGGATCTATAACAAGAGTAAATCTAAAAGATCACACTTATAGAGATGTCTTGAAAACACCCATCCAAGAGTTTGATTCAGTCTCTTCGGCTAAAACTAAACTTCCATCCTGGTTAAACAAAGACACTCCTATTTGGATGGTGGAGCTTCAGAAAACGGAAGCTTAAGACGAGAAGAATGTATCCTAGAAAGGGCCTACACAAAGGAAGCCTATGTACCTAAGCCCTTTCTAGAGCATTTATTTGAGCCATTCAAGTGGACTCAAATTTTAGCGACAATGGATGTATGTGTGAATACGTCTTTGCCTACTCAATTTGCAATGAGGATGGCTACGACATAATTCCCATCCAAATGATTTCAATCCTCAACATTGAAGACAAAGATGAGGAACCCAAGGACGTAATGAAAGCTCAACAAGTCTTTTCAAACCTCTATTACGATGCAACTGATGAGTTAGATGAACACTCAGCTACCTCAGAAGATTCGGGGTCAGAAAAAGAACATGCAAGAGCTAAGCTACTCTTAAAAGAAGGGGAGGAAAAGTTTTTTGACTTTCCAAACCAAAAATCAAGAAGACAAAAATGGTATAGACGAAAAAGAGACACCAGACACGTGAAAACACAACCTATGTTATCAGTCTCCAGTAAAACACAATTCCTGATGCAGATACATGCAAATGATTGTGTCAAGGACAAAATAACTGGCAGATATCCTTCAAACAAAGATTCAAAAATGTCTCAAACATCGAGAAAAACAAGAAAGGATACTCAAGCAAACCTACAAGATAAGAAACCACTCATGACACGAGTTGAGCGGAAAAAGAAATATCAAGGGTTGAAAAAATCTCTATAGGAGATATACACTACCAAAATGGAAACCACGGGAGAGGATGGTAAGGATGTAATGTATGTTCCGTCTCATTACAAAAAGTATAGTCTCCAAGATCAAAAAATTATAGTCAAACAACCTGTTAGGCAACTACGGAAATAGGGAGAGGCTTACGAAGGGCCTGAAAATGCTAAGAAAATAGACTTGGCTGAACCAGGAGAAGAGACTAGACCTGCTTACATTGCGAATGACCTAACAGGAGAAGAAGAAGAGCTCTTGCTGAGCTTGTTAAAGGAATACCAAGATAGGTCTTACAAGGATCTCAAGGTTGTTGATCCAAAAATTTGTCAACATAACATACCCATGAGAGATGATGCGAAACCATGTAGACAAAGGCCATACACGTATAATGAAACATTTACCAGGAAGATAGAAGAAGAGATTGAAAAACTAAAGGAAGCCGAATTCATTTACGAAATTGACCACACAGATTGGGTGTCTCCAATTGTGATAGTACCCAAGAAGAATGGAAAATTACGAGTGTGTGTCAATATCAAAAAGGTGAATGCAGCTACTATTAGAGACAACTTTCCTCTTCCAATCACAGAGCATGTTCTAGAACGAGTTGCGGAAAAGGAAGCTTACAGCTTCTTAGATGGATTTTCGGGATACAATCAACTTTTGGTTGACCCAAAATGTAACATTTAATGGCCTAAAATCTTATTTGTAGCGGAATTTAGCATGAACATAGTGGGCATTTCATTAGAATAGATTCCTAATGAGAATTACAAGAGTGCTGGGGTGGAGAGAGCAACAAAAAGCATAACACCTAGTTAGATAGCATCGACAATACTTTCAAAAGAGAGAGCAATTAAGCTATTGACAACAGTTGAGGACCGGATTTGCATGGAGCCGGTCCCCCCTCCAAAAGGCTTTGTATTATGGTTTCTCCCATCAAGAGAGACATTGTACAATACAATTCTTTGTGTTCCTTCAAGACTAGCTAGTGCAATGAAGATGGAAGCTTCATACACCAAGCAAAACACTTAATCAAACACAACTTGAATTATCCCCGTTCTCAGACCCAAGACCTCACACACCTTCGAAGATGGTGAGAGCTAGCAGGGTATGAGAGTAGATTGAGAGGAAAAAGAAGTATCTTACGAGAAAGAAGTACATCTCCTCACATAATCACTCATATTAGCATAGCTTAGCTTAGTAATTATCTTGGTAGAGAAGATGAGCATGCATTGAAGCTTGGCTCTTGGTTGGATTTGCATCCACATGCCAAGAGAGTGTTGATGTAGGCTTCTATCTCACCAGCTTGGAGTAGGTGATGAGCTCTCCATTAAAGCTTGGGAGGAGATAGAGTATTTTCCCTTCACCCATGGTCAAGTGTGAGAGTGTGAGTGTCAATGCCAAGCAAAAATCAGCCCCCCCTCTCTCTTGGGCGAGCCCTAGCTGCTAAGTTAGTCTGGCTTTTGCCTCATTGGACCCCCCCAGGTCAAGCCAATAGGGATTAAGCAGCATAAGTGATAGCCTTCTGACATGTGTCCCCCTTTCCCCTTTTGTGAGAGCTTTAGATAATTAAATAATTAAACTAAACTCTCATTGGACCCCTTTGCCTCCTGGCCAATAGGAATCAGGCAAGCCATGGGGCTCCTGAATGCTCATTGGACCCCTTGGGAGACTGCCCAATAGTCTTCTAGGACACTTAATTCTTATTGGTTTCTTTTATTAAATGTTTTTAAATTAATTAAATTAGATTTACTCTAGCCTAATTCTCATTGGTCCACTTCAAGGGTCTTCCAATAGGAATTGGGCATACCTTGTGGGCATCTGGCCTAGGGAGCTGACATGTGTCCCTCATTCCCTTTGTGTAAAGGGAGCCTGTGTGTGTGTGTGTGGCTTTCTCTCTCATCCCCTAGCTTTGGGGCTCGCCCCCTCCCATGTAGGGATGTAGAAAGACTTTTTGGGCACACACTAAGCATCCAATTTTCCCTAAGGTTGACCTTTGGACACAACCTTTGAATTTTGGAACCTTAGCATTTTGGAAGTCTTAATGGGCTGAACCTTAGGGTCTTTTTAGCCCGTTATTTCACATGGCTCTTTTGCAGATGGCCCCCCCTTTGGATCCCTATTTTCCCTCCTTTGGATCCCTACTGTGGCCGGTCTGCTAACTTAACCAATATTCTAGCTTTTTCTCCCTTGGCACTTCCCCACATTAAATGATCAGTTTAATATGAGAAAATTATTTAGGAGAATTAGATATTGATTATTATGACATTACCTCTCTCTTGAAATCATAGTCGTCCTCGACTATGGTGTAGAGAAGATAAAGCATATGCATGAGTCCTTTTCTTAGCGGGTAGAGGATCCCTATGTTACCCTACGACATCATTCCATAATGGATGACTAGTCCATTTGGCGCTTGAGAGCCTGAGGCTGCCGCAAGCATGTCTGCACATTAGTCCTATCAGTCTTCCATAGTAGAGTGACAAGCTCTACTTGGTGTTCGGGAGACGTCGTCTCCGCAAACTTGATCTAAGCATGCATACTACTTCATTTTTGTGCACAAATAAAGAAAAAGAGAGTCTTATAAGACAAAAAATTTTGTTCATTTTTAACATTTTGTACATTTGCTTACTCTTGGGAAGCATTGTAAGCATTGACAAGGTTTAGGTTATCCTTTAATTGTATGCCTTGCATCCATCTAGCATCTTCAAAAGGATAATTCTTAAACTTAATAAGATATCGTCGGATAGTCTTACCGCCTCTTAATACCTTATCTTCATGTCGGAGAATGGACTCGGGCTGCAGCACCTCCTCGTGGTCCTCGATCTCCGGTGGGTCTTCAATAGTTGGTTCTTGAGGTGGCTCTCCTTTGTAAGGCTTCAAGAGGCTCACATGAAAAGCATTGTGTATGAGCCAATGATTGGGCAACTTAAGTTGATAGGCCATCTCATTGATTGGCCTAAGAATCTGGAAGGGACCATAGTACCTTTTTGCTAGTTTAGCATAGTACTTTTGGTGGCCCGTAGGATTCTTGCCCGTCGTGTGCCTTAATCGAGCCTTGGGAAACTTTAACAAGACCCAATCGTTTTCTTTAAAGGCTTGGGCTCTTCTGTGCTTGTCAGCAGCAGCCTTTTGCCTTTGCTGTGAGATAGAGATAGCATCCTTAATCTTTTGGAAAGATTCTTGTAGGTCTCGGCTATACTCATCTGCAGCGAAGATCTTCCCATGTACCTTAAGTAGCAAGGGACTTTTTGATCTTCCCTCAATTACCTCGAAAGGTGCTTTTCCTGTAGAAGTATGTACAGTGTTATTGTAAGCATACTCTACTAAGGGTAAGTACTTCTCCCATTGGGATCTTTGATCTACTTCCGTTACATAGGCTTTTAGTAGATCGAGAATAGTTAGGTTAGCTATTTCACTTTGGCCATCAGTTTGTGGATGATAGGCCGAAGAGAAGTTTAGCCTTGTTCCTAAATTCTCAAAGAGACCCTTCCAGAAATTACTGGTCATTCTAGGATCTCTATCCGACACTATGGACATTGGCAATCCATGGTACTTGAAAATTTGTGAAATGAAGAGGGTTGCCATTTGATGGGCTTTGATAGTCTTTTTGACAGGTATAAAATGAGCTTGTTTACTGAACCTGTCTACTATCGTCCATATTCCCGTATTCCCATGGATAGACTTAGGCAATCCAAAGATAAAATCCATGGATATGCTCTCCCACGGTGAATTAGGGATTGGCAAGGGTTGAAGCAATCCAAGTTGCTTCCCTCTATCAAATTTTGTCTTTTGACATACCACACATTTGGAAACATACTCATGTATGTTCACTTTCATGGTAGGCCAATAGAAATATGTTTCAATTCCCTTTAGGGTAGACTGAATCCCTCTATGCCCCGCATATGGGGGAGCATGAGATTCATACATTACTTTCTCACGTAGTGAGTTAGTAACGCATAGTCTATTGCCATAGAGAAGATAACCATCTTGTAAAGTAAATGGTTCTTCTTTCTTCCCTAATGCAAGGGCTGAAATCACATCTCTAAAATCGGGATCAATAGCATACTCATCTATCATTGAAGATAGATCATTGTGAGTTGCTATGGAAACCGCATTCACTCTCGGTCGTCTTGAGAGTGCATCGGCTACTTGATTATGCTTGCCAGCAATGTGAGCAATATGAAAATGAAATTGCGAAAGGAAATTTGCCCACCTCATTTGTTTGTCGGAGAGCTTGGTCTGCGTCATGAAGTACTTAAGACTTTGGTGATCCGTTCGCAGAATGAAAGGAGTCCCCAATAAATAGTGCTTCCATGAGTCTAAGGCATGTAGAACTGCAAGGAGTTCTTTTTCGTATATGCCTAGAGCTTGCTCAACAGGGTCGAGCCTTCGACTCTCATAGCCTATGGCGTGCCTTCTTGGAGTAAAACAGCCCCAAGGCAATCACCACAAGCATCACATTGGACCTCAAATGGTTTTGAGAGATCCGGTAGTGTAAGCACAGGTTGAGAGATAAGCTTTTCTTTAAGCTTTTCGAAAGCATTGTTCTCCTTAGCAGACCACGTATACCTAACATTTTTCTTTGTTAGGTCATGTAATGGTCCCGCAATTTGTGAGAACTTTTCTATGAAGCGTCTATAGTATGCACACATACCTATAAAGCTTCTTAGTTCATGAAGATTCCTTGGTTTAGGCCATCCTTTTATTACCTCTAACTTGGATGGATCCATTTGGATTCCATCTTGAGAGATAATGTGACCTAAATATTGAATCTTTTGCAAGAAAAATTCACTTTTCTTTCGATTAACATAAAGTTTATTCTCTCTTAAAACTTGAAATATTACCTGGAGGTGTTGCTTGTGTTCCTCTAATGAATTAGAGTAGATGATAATATCATCAAAGAACACTCCAGTGAAGGTTCGATGAGGTCTGAACAGCTTCTCCATCAAGCGGTTAAATGTGGCTGGTGCATTAGTCAAGCCAAAAGGCATGACAATGTATTCGTAAAGACCAAATGTAGTACGAAATGCGGTCTTTACAATGTCTTGATCAACTATCCTTATTTGATGATAGCCACTTTTTAGGTCAATCCTACTGAAGTAGGTCGATCCTTGTAGCTTATCAAATAGGTCTTCTACCCGTGGAACGGGAAACCTATTCTTGATAGTGATCCTATTTAGTGCTCTATAGTCGACACACATACGATATGTGCCGTCTTTCTTTTGCACTAATAGCACAGGTGAGCAAAATGGAGATGAGCTAGGCCTAACCATGCCCTTCTCAATTAACTCATGCACTTGCCGCATAATCTCCTCTTGTTGAGCTTGAGAAACTCTATAAGGAGGTTTGTTAGGCGGTGAACTTCCTGGAAGAAGTTCAATTGCATGGTCGTCATTACCTCGTTTAGGAGGTAGCTCAGAAGGGATGTCGTCAATAAAGACATCTTGAAACCCCTTGAGAAAATTGGATAACTCTAATTCCTTTTGGTTACTTTTATTTTCCTTTGCTAAAGCATTAGGTTCATTTTGAGAATCTTTAACAAAAATCATGTACACGGAAATAGAGCTCTTTATTGACTTGTTGAAAGCTGGTGTATGTACAATGGGGATGGTGTTACCCATCTCCCTAGCATCTATATACATGTCCTTTTCCCTGAACTTAAAGGAGATTCTCCTTTCAGGAAATTTAACATGGGCAGCCAGACGGTCAAACCATGGTGCCCCTAGGATTACATCCTCATGCTTGAGAGGAGAGATAAAGAAATCCTCTTTGTCCACATAGCCTTGGACATGAAGCCTCAATTTCCCGATTAAGGGAGTGACTGAAGCTTCTTGCCCCTTGAAGGCACTGTCTGCGGGTAGGATATCTCCCATCTCGTAGGATTGTATGCCTAGCTTGGTGGCTAACTCCATAGATATGAAATTGTGAGTAGAACCAGGGTCAAAGAGAATAAAAGCATCATGTTCTCTTACCTTTCCCCAAGCATGGCATAGAGGAGATCCTTTGTGATGAGTTTGGTGAATCTCCTCCTCTTGGATTTCAACCAAAGAAGCTCTAGGAGGATCTTGGCGGTTGTTCTTTTGGGGACAAGCGCGGTACGCATGCCCTTGTTCGCCGCACTTGAAACACCGGTTATCTTTACGATAACGCTCAAGCTCTTCAGGAGAGAGTTTATTCTTTCCTTTGTAAACTCCCTTCTCTTTAGCTTTGTTGGAATTGCCCTTAGGAGACTTTTGGACATTGTCCTTCCCCTTAGGCTCATTGGAACCTTTGTTTTCCGGGGGCTTATTATTTCTTTTACCCCCCGTTTGGAAATTGATTCGCGAGGCCACCATAGTATGGTGTATTACCGCCGATATGGTACGTGGCCTTTGGGAGTTGACATACTCCGCCATTTCTTCGGTTAAGCCCGCACAAAATTGTTGCTTTTGCTCTCCAAAATCCAACTTTTTGAAGACAGTGGCTTTGAGTTGTAGGTCCCAAAACTTGTCTACATATTTGTGGATGGATTCATTGGGAGAGAGCTTTAAGCTTCGCCATTCGGTGAGTACTTTGTCTTTGGCATCGGTGGCCAAAAACTGCTTCATAATGGAAGCTCTTAAAGCCTTCCATGTTCGTGGAGCTTCACCGTTGGCTCGTAGGCTAGACCACCATTGTCTGGCGGACTTTTGAAAGTGCATAGCTACATGGCGTAGCTTAGAGGACTCCGTGAAGCCCTCATCTCCAAACGCCGCATCGAATTGCTGGATAAAGGCCAAAACTTTGTCTGTAGCACCGAAGGTGCCATCATAGGTAAGGAAAGAGATGCTCTTCCCTCCCTCTTTGAATTTCTTCAGCTTGGACGACCTCTTCCATGCGGCATAGGATTTCCTATGGCCTCTTCTTTTTGATGGTTCAAAAGTTGCACCATCACTTTCTTCAGAAGATGAAGAATTTGAAGAAGGTGGAGAAGAGGGTGACCTCTTTCTCGCCTTTTTCTTGTCTTGATCTTTGTCGTCTTCACCATAGCTTTCATAAGAGGAAGAGGATGAAGAAGATGGAGAAGAGGGTGTCCTCTTTCTCGCCTTTTTCTTCTCTTGCTTTTTATCATCCCTCTTTGAATTATGGCGTGGAGAAGAGTGTGAGGGTCTTCTCCGCTTTGGTGGTGATGGAGAGCATTTAGCCCGCCGTCTTCGTGGAGCCATCTCCGCCGAGGTGGCGGGAGACTCGCTTCTTTCTCGTTCCTTCGGTGGAGGCTCTTGAGTTCTCCTTTGGGAAGGAGATGCATCATCAAGAAGTAAGTTCTTGAGCCCTTCATATGGATTCTCTTCTTCTTCCCGAATCGGAGAGAGACCTCTTTTGGTAGTCTCACAAGGAGGCTTCCTAGGTGTTCTCTCGTCATGGTGATGAGCTTGGAGAATCCCGTGAGCACGGAGCTGCCGTTGCACTTCACTTTGGAGAGATGGATTGCCCATGGCTTGTTGAAGCCTAGAAACAAGATAATTAACAAGCATTGAAGCATCATTAGTAGCTTGCTCATGAGCAAAATCAAAGTTATCAACATTAATTTCACTCTCTTTAATATTGTCAGCCATTCTAACAACTTTTAGGTGTAAACTTTTTAGGTGTACTTTGGCACTTCAAGCCCTAGTTGCTACTCCTCTTTACCCCTTTAGAAAAAGCACTCAAGCTACTGTACCCGCGGCTCGAATACCATTAATTGCAAGGAATAGAAGAGAGGGTCTTTCGACACCAAAACAGCACCGGCTCCTGTCAAGCTTCTAATAGCTCAATAGTGGTTAAGCCGTAGGCAAGCCCCGTAGGACTCCATTATTAAGACCATAGCTCTCGACGGTGATGCCCCGTTAACTGCACAAAGGCAGGCGCACTGAAAGGCTGAAAAATCCCTATTCTACTTACTCACAGGCAATTAATAATACCAACCATTTGTAGCTAGCTTGAGGACCTCCCTTCTTGAGCAAGAAAAGAGAAACCTTGGGCTCTGATACCAATGTAACATTTAATGGCCTAAAATCTTATTTGTAGCGGAATTTAGCATGAACATAGTGGGCATTTCATTAGAATAGATTCCTAATGAGAATTACAAGAGTGCTGGGGTGGAGAGAGCAACAAAAAGCATAACACCTAGTTAGATAGCATCGACAATACTTTCAAAAGAGAGAGCAATTAAGCTATTGACAACAGTTGAGGACCGGATTTGCATGGAGCCGGTCCCCCCTCCAAAAGGCTTTGTATTATGGTTTCTCCCATCAAGAGAGACATTGTACAATACAATTCTTTGTGTTCCTTCAAGACTAGCTAGTGCAATGAAGATGGAAGCTTCATACACCAAGCAAAACACTTAATCAAACACAACTTGAATTATCCCCGTTCTCAGACCCAAGACCTCACACACCTTCGAAGATGGTGAGAGCTAGCAGGGTATGAGAGTAGATTGAGAGGAAAAAGAAGTATCTTACGAGAAAGAAGTACATCTCCTCACATAATCACTCATATTAGCATAGCTTAGCTTAGTAATTAGCTTGGTAGAGAAGATGAGCATGCATTGAAGCTTGGCTCTTGGTTGGATTTGCATCCACATGCCAAGAGAGTGTTGATGTAGGCTTCTATCTCACCAGCTTGGAGTAGGTGATGAGCTCTCCATTAAAGCTTGGGAGGAGATAGAGTATTTTCCCTTCACCCATGGTCAAGTGTGAGAGTGTGAGTGTCAATGCCAAGCAAAAATCAGCCCCCCCTCTCTCTTGGGCGAGCCCTAGCTGCTAAGTTAGTCTGGCTTTTGCCTCATTGGACCCCCCCAGGTCAAGCCAATAGGGATTAAGCAGCATAAGTGATAGCCTTCTGACATGTGTCCCCCTTTCCCCTTTTGTGAGAGCTTTAGATAATTAAATAATTAAACTAAACTCTCATTGGACCCCTTTGCCTCCTGGCCAATAGGAATCAGGCAAGCCATGGGGCTCCTGAATGCTCATTGGACCCCTTGGGAGACTGCCCAATAGTCTTCTAGGACACTTAATTCTTATTGGTTTCTTTTATTAAATGTTTTTAAATTAATTAAACTAGATTTACTCTAGCCTAATTCTCATTGGTCCACTTCAAGGGTCTTCCAATAGGAATTGGGCATACCTTGTGGGCATCTGGCCTAGGGAGCTGACATGTGTCCCTCATTCCCTTTGTGTAAAGGGAGCCTGTGTGTGTGTGTGTGGCTTTCTCTCTCATCCCCTAGCTTTGGGGCTCGCCCCCTCCCATGTAGGGATGTAGAAAGACTTTTTGGGCACACACTAAGCATCCAATTTTCCCTAAGGTTGACCTTTGGACACAACCTTTGAATTTTGGAACCTTAGCATTTTGGAAGTCTTAATGGGCTGAACCTTAGGGTCTTTTTAGCCCGTTATTTCACATGGCTCTTTTGCAGATGGCCCCCCCTTTGGATCCCTATTTTCCCTCCTTTGGATCCCTATTGTGGTCGGTCTGCTAACTTAACCAATATTCTAGCTTTTTCTCCCTTGGCACTTCCCCACATTAAATGATCAGTTTAATATGAGAAAATTATTTAGGAGAATTAGATATTGATTATTATGACACAAAAGATCAGCATAAAACTGCTTTTGCAACAGAATGGGGTATATTTGCCTATCGGGTTATGCCGTTTGGGTTAACTAATGCCTCAGCCACATTTCAAAGATTGATGAGCCATGCTTTTAAAGAATATCTTAGGAAATTCTTAGAAGTATATATGTATGATCCATGCGTACATTCATCAATCCGGGTAGATCATTTTGAACACCTCAAAAAGGTAGTCAAAAAATATAGACTTTATAGAATTTGCTTAAATCCTAAAAAGTGCACATTCATGGGAAGACAAGGAAAATTTCTTGGACATATAGTGTCTAAAAATGGCATAGCTACTGATATTGAGAAGATTCATGTCATTAATAATTTTCCTAGACCAACAACAGTAAAGGGGGTACACGCCTCCACGGTGCATTGTGGATATTACCCCGACGGTTCATCTACATGTACGCTATAATTGCAAAACCCATGTATAGCTTGATTACACACTTTGAATGGACCAAGGCATGTGAAGAATCCTTCATGAAGCTGAAACAAGCTCTCACCTCAGCTCCAATATTGAAAGCACTAGATTGGAATAAGGTATTCCATGTACATGTAGATGCTTCAATTTTGCTATCGGTTGTATACTAGCGCAACCAAGAGACAGAAAAATTGACTTTCCTATTTCTTATGCTAGCCGAAAAATTGAACATGGCGGAAAAGAATTACACCACCACCGAAAGGGAAGGATTAGGAATGATCTATGCCGTTAAAAAGTATAGACATTACCTATTAGCCAACAAGTTTGTGTTCATTTTAGACCACCAAGCTTTGTTGTATTTGGTCAACAAGCCATGCAGCATAGGAAGAATAATGAGATGGTTCATAATTCTTCTGGAATTTGATTTCATTGTGGTTGTAAAAAAGGTCACTACACATCAACGAGCAGGTCATTTGTCAAGGATTGTTTCAGGAGAATCACCTAAAGGGGTAGACGATGATCTACCCAATGCCTATTTGTTCTCAGTGGAAATGATACCTAGATGGTTGGAAAACATTGTGTCATTGATGACAATAGCCCAAGTGGATTCACAAGTAGCACTTCTTATCACAATCAGATTAATTGACCAATCGACTATGTATCAATTACTAGCTGGTAGATTATACAAAAGAAATCGAGATGGGATATTGCTCTTATGCATCAATCCTGAAGAAAAAGAGTAGTACCTAAGTCAAGCACATGCTACCATAGTAGGACTTCACTTTGCGGAAGACCAAACTATGCAAGAAATCTTGAGACTTGGAGTATTTTGGCCGACTATGATAAGAGATGTTCGATCTTTTTGTAAAAAATTACCCTCAATGTCAAAAGCAAACACTCATACCTCATGTAACATTGTTTCAAATGTCACCTGTTTCTAAGTGGAGTAACTATCTAGTTACTTACTTATCAAGCCGAACATTTTGTGAGGATAGTAAACGCCGTCAAAGAGCAATTGAAACTAAAGCAAGAGACTATGCTCTTATTGGGAACCAATTGTATCGGAGAGGTAAAGATCAAAATTTGCATCTTTGTGCAAATGAAAACGAGTATATTCCGATTATAGAACAGGCACATGTTGGATTAGCTGGAGGTCACTTTTCTAGTGATACCACCACAAGAGTGATCTTGATGGCAAGCATATGGTGGCCAATACTTTTTGCAGATGCCAAAGAATATGTTCGAAGGTGTGATGCTTGTCAACGAGCAAAAATGCCAACACGAGTAGATAGCATCCCCTTAAGACCAATGATGGGGGCTAGAGCTTTCACAAAATGGGGTATAGATTTTGTTGGACCAATACAGCCACCTGCTTATAGAACCCAAGCTCAGTATAGCATTGTAGCTACGGACTATTTGACCAAGTGGTCCGAGGCTAAAGAAACTCAAAAGAATGATGCCAGAACCAGTGTTGTATTCTCATATGAGTATGTATTCACGAGATATGGACTGCCAATAGAAATTGTCAGTGATTGGGAAACTCATTTCCTCAATAAGGTAATCGAGTATTTTCTTAAGGAGTTTATGGTCATCCATAACAAATTAGCTCCATATCACCCACAAGAAAATGGACAAGCTAAGCATACGAATAAAATTCTTAGCTCAGTGCTGACTAAGGTAGTTAGTTTAGGAAGGATAGACTGGAAAATGAATCTCCACGCTGCTCTATGGGCTTACCGAGTTTCATTCAAAACAGCTTTAAATGCTACACCCTCTAACCTTGTTTATGGTCTTGATGCCATACTTCCAACAGAATTTCTATTACTGACATTAAAGGTAGCACAGATCTTGAGTGGATTGGACACGACTTGTCAGAAAGACTTGAAGATTTGGAAAAACTAGATGAGCAAAGGCTAACTGTTGTAGCTCACATCTATGCACAAAAGCAAAAACAAATACAGTTTTTTTATTCCCACTTAATCACAAAAATCTTCAAGAAAGAGGACCTATTTTTAGTCTATTCCCTTAAGCAACACATTTCCAAGTTTAAGAAAAAAGGAAACGGATCGTTTATCATTGAAGATGTATCTCCAAGTGGATCAGTATTATCCATCCTAGATGGTGAACCAATGGCTAATTGGATTAGTGGATGGCGTTTAAAGAAATACAATTTGCCACTAACCAATGAATTGCTAAAAAGACTGCATGCAGCCAAGCAAAGAAAGATCAAACGCTAGCAGGTTATTGATGAAGCCCAAGAGGAAGCTTGGCTTCGGGCTCAAGCGGAAAGCTGCTCTTAAGAATCAAGAGATACCGATTCCCATAAACACTCTGGAAATAGATGATTGACAATGGGAATCACCTAAAGACGTAGTTTCAAACACGATATTAGTAAATTTGGAAATTTCCCAATTCCCACTTTCAAAATGAGCTTAAGATTTGACCACATAGACAAATCTTAGCCAAAGTTTTGAAAGCATGGCTCAAAAAAGCTTTGCAAGTACTACCTTGTGAAAGGATTTGGCCTTAAAAAATAGTTTGAGATTTGTCCATATGGCCAAATCTTTAAAGCAGTGGTGATTACCAAATTTTCTCTAAAGTCTCAAACTGTCTATTATGGTCTTTTCACCAGATGATGACTGGTTAGATGGAATGGACCTGCGCATCAAAGTACAGCTCAACAATCATAGCACCAATGCTTTGGGCGACACAGGAGCTAGAGTAAATGCAGTCAGTTATTCCACATACAAGAACGCAAGAAGTCAAGCATTGACATCAGGAATAGTGACAATCAAAGGATGCAATAAGAACCCAACCCCAACATTGGGAGTAGTCAACTTGAACGTGATAGTACATGGATGCTCATGTCCTCATTAGTTTATATTCTTACCAGATGAACACATGAATTAGACGGTGATTCTTGGAATTCCCTGGATGAGAACATACAAAGTACTAGATTGGGATACAAATCAGCTAAAGCTATCACCTAAAGGATGGCAACTCATTGTTCCAATTGCATCAAGCAAGGAGGAATGTAAAAGAAGCAATCAGCAGACCAAACCACGAAGTACTCAATCTTCTCCATCCCCTCGACAATCAAATGCTACAAGTAGCATGCAAGGAGTCAGGCATTTGGGTACCAAAAGCACAGCTTAAGGATAAACCGATTCAGATCTGGGTGCCTAAGACTTCACCGACAAAACAAAAGAAGGTTCCAAGGGTTAAAACACAGAGACGAGCATTGTAGAGCAAGGAACCTAACAAGGAAATGGTTTGGAACAAAAAGGAACACTTATCTTCTCCACAAACCGTAACACCAATCAAGCAATGGTGAGTTAAGTCTCAAAAGACTCCACCAAACCATATAGCACCAAGCAGACCAAGCTACCAATGGCGGAAAAAAGCTCGACAACAAACAAAAGTGCTACCAACAGCTCAAGCAATCGGTGTGCTGAAGCATCCAGATGGTACAATTAAATAGAGAGCACACAAGCTCCAAGATTTGCTCTTTGGAAGACATCAGCAGAAGCAAACTTCGACATCAGAAATCCTTGAGTTAATTACTCAAGACCCAGCTCTTGCACGGCATATTGGTTTGAATTGCATTGATCTTCATAGCATGGTAGAGCCAACCACGGCTATGCATAGACACAATTGTTCAACCCGTGCACACAGTCGTCTCGGAGTACGCCATCTAGGAGGGGTGGAAGGACACTAAGTATTAAGTAATTAAGGGCAATGTTTGAAGAGGGAGGAAAAAATTTTGATGTTAACGTGTGATTTTTTTTGCAAAATTACCTAATAATGCCCTTATAATTCATCATCAAGGAAAAATTCGTTGATAATATCTTCCCGATGAGTGTAAATAGTGTATATACTATCAAAAATAGTCATTTTTTGGATATTTTTCATCATTTTTATTGATGATGAGGCTTAAAAATAGAAAAATCCAACAAAAAACAATAAAGCTGTGTTTTTCATTGGATTTTCTTAATCATTTGATTTTCACTTTACTTTTTTAGACCATTTTGCTATTTTCTTTGATTTTTTCAAATAAATAGGTCAAAAATTAATAATAAATAACAGGGAAGCTCATATGGAAAAACAAAAAACACGATGGTGATAAGAAAGACAAGGCGGACAAGTACAAAAAAAAATTTAACGAAATCAGAAGATGGAAGCGGGAAGCCTAAATTAAGCAGCCACGCCTACTTTTGCAAAATTCTTGCAGAATGAGCTACAGGAATCCGATCACGAAAATATTTGAGTCGAACATAGATCTCCCGGCCTAGTAGGACTACGGAGGAATCTGGGGAAAATTGGTTCGGGAAGTCGAGGTATAGATATCCAAGGTAGGCTAAAACCACTCCATTTCCACTTGCGGCCTTTGCAGAGAGAGATTTCGGCCTCTTTCGCGCGACTTTTTTGGAGCCCACAGTTGACCATTTTCAGCGCCATCTCACACAAGACATGAGGGGTAAGTTCTTTACTCATCAATGATCCATTTTGTACGGTTGGTAGCTAGTCTAAAGCCCTAGAAAAAACCCTAGAAACCGAGCAGTGCACGAAGACCTACGACCAAAAACTGACCATAGCGGCCTGTCAACTCAACCAAATCAAATGGGATTTGAACCATAGCATGCCCTAATATAATAGAACCTTTCTATAATATCAGTTGACCATTCGGTAGGGGTCGAGGGGGTCCCCAGTAGAAAAGCTAGGTTTTTGGCAAATGCCAAAATTCCAATTTGACTCCACAGATGGCTTGCTCATGAGGTCCATATACAATGTATATGATTGGTTTGGTAAAATCCATCAAGCAAAGCCCTCGAAAAGCAGAAAACGGTTCGAAGGTTACAAAGCGTCAAATTCGACATATGGGGTCATACTGACTCCAATGAGCCAGAATTGGACAGGTTGCTTCACGACTATGCTGCGGACAAGTCCAAAGCCTCAAAGTTGACCGACCAACCTAACAGGCAGTGTAGTCACAAAAACCAGTGATTTCAGAGTCGACAAAGCACAAAGTGATGCCGGCATGACCAAATTTGACCAAATTCAATTTAGGACTTGTTTTAGGTGTATAGAATATGTCTAGTTCAAAATTTGTAAGTTTTGCAAAAATTGTCATTATTGTAAATAATCGCGATTATTTACTTTTGCATCATTTTTGCTTGGAGATTGTCCCATCACCTCACTTATCATGTGTACACACCTATTACATGCCAAAAGTCAAGTATGACCCAAAATGAGCAGCCATTACTTGGAAAATTGTCAAAAAACGCAAAGAAGTCTTTGCAAGCCAATTTTTGGTTTAGGGACAACATTTCTTAATCCAAATAACCTCATATCTCATACCCAAGGTCTAGTACCAAAAATTGTCAATTTTGGAAGAAAAGTTAATAATCACGATTATTTACTTTCTGGTCAAAATTGGATAGTTTTGATATTTTACCATCATACATCCAAAGTACATGATGTGTTAAGCCCACTAGCCAAGTTTGAACCAATTTGGAGCTCAAAATCTCAAATTTCGTTTATATCTACTGTTTCAGAGGCCTAAAGCCAAAATCTGGTACCATTTTCACCCTATGCATCCAAATGAGCCCATGTTTCACTCAGAGTATGTATTTGGTATATACTTCAAGCCTATGAAGCCAAGCTTGCAAAAAGTTGAAAAATTTGCTCAGCTGTAGATAATCGTGATTATTTACTTTAGTTGAAAAAATTTGTTTTGACTTTACAGTTTTGTTCCTTGCATGTTTTTATGCATCTATGCTTGTTCAAAAATTGATTTGAAGCAAACTGGACCAAAATTGTCAGCATTTCAGACTAAAGGACATTTCAGAGAAAATTCCAACAAATCTACTAACTTCGCACTCTATTCACTGAACAGGAGCCATGCAAGTAGCAGAGAGGGCCAAGAAAAAGCTCAACCAGAAGGAGAAGTTGCAGGAACTGCCCGCTTATCAACTAGACCCGGAGTCAGCCAAAGCAGCCAAGGCATCATACCTATCCAAAGAACAACTCCAAGAGCATCACACTACAGTCTTCACCGACAGATTCAACAGTGAAGAGGGGCATCAGGTGGAGTTGCAACTCCTACCCAAAGAAGTATATGATGTTGCTGCCAAGCCAGAGACCAAAGAAGCCAACCGCAGGCTTGGACTCAGAGATTTTTATGAACAGGAGCCTTGCGGAGTGGATTTTCAGAAAGCTTACGAGCTTCTATCCACAATTAAAGAGGACAGAATGGCCCAAATATCTGACACTCAGGGAAACAAGGTCGAGGTAGTCATAACCAAAGATATAGTGGCAGAGGCATTCAGACTGCCTACAGAGGGAATGACTATGAGAGCAAGGGATAGGAAAACAGCAGGCACTTTTACCAAAGAGACCTCCGCGGCTACCTTTGCGGATTTGATTCACAAACAAGTGGAAGAACCATCCAGATTATACCATCAGCACTTCCATTCTTTGGCAAAAAGGCCACCAAGGTACACCACGCCGAATCATGCGGTTGCCACCATGTTTACCCAAGTTCTAAATTCAACAAACAGCCAACCAGTGGACCACACGCAGTATGTCCTAAGCACCTTCAAGGGCACCAAGAAAGAAGGCAAAATCACTTAATTGGGTGCACCAGAGGTCTCGACGAGGATAGCATACTATGCCATCGGCATGGCCGACAATCTACCGCCTGCTCCTTATCAAAATACATGGATTTTGGCAGCACAACCCTCTCCAAGAGCTACAAGGTCAAAAAAAAGATCTTATAAATCCAATGAAGAATCAGCTAACAGCTCGCCAGAAAGGCACAGCAGCAAGAGCTCAGACAACGAAGAAAAGAAAGATCGTAGAGAAGAAATGAAGAGAAAAGTTGTGGTTGTCCACCAAGAAGAGCCTGCACAAAAACAAGCTCCCTTTGAAAGAGAGAAACAAGCCTACAGTGCACAAGCACAAGGGAAGGACCCTGAGAAATGGGTTCCTACTGGACTTAAAGGCCCAAGAACAAAGCATCACACAAGAAAAGAGGTTGAAGACCCCACTAAAACTTTGGAGAAAATGTACCAAGAAGCCGAAGCCCTCAAGCTGAAGGAAGCAGAAGAAGCGGCTAGGAAAGCCAAAGAGGCATAGGAACAGAGACAAGCCGAGGAGATGGCTAGAGAAGAAGCACAAGAACAAGGTTACGAGTCTCCAAGACCCACCTCACCGCCTACAAAACAACAGGACCATCCCATGCCGAGCCCACCACCATCACTTGAGAAAGAGAAAGCCAAAGATTCTGAGTCCAACAAAGAAACAGGATATGGACAAGAGGCTAACAAAGAAACAAAATCTGCACACGAAGCGGACAAGCAAGAGAAAGAAAAAGATAAAGAAGCAGAGCCAGAACAAGAGGCTACCACTGCACAAGAGAAAGAACCCGAGCCAGAGAAGAAAGTGAGTCCGACACTAGAAGAGACAACAAGATCTAAGCCAGCACCCTCTACTGCAACACAGCAAGAGAAGAATAAAGCACCCTCTACTTCCACTCATCATGAAACGACCGAGGCATCAAATCCTGAGGATGACAAAGAAGCAGATCGACCCTCTACCTCCACGCAAGAAAAACCAGCAAAAACCACGACGCAGCAGAAGGATACACAAGAGGCTGTAGGCACATCCACTCAGCTAGCAAGAAAGGAGGATTGGTAGTCAAATGACGAGGTCATTTTGCAAGTAAATGAATATGCAAGACAGATGCAAGATATGACGGAGAGACTCTGTTCAGCAGCACTTAGCCGCAGCACAAAGGCCAAAGAGCTTGAGATGGTGATTGGCGCTCTCTAAGGAGAGTTAGAAAACAAGATGACTGTCATCACCGATCTTCAGAGGCAAGTGCAGGAGATGAAAGCTGAAGCTAAACAGCATCAGCTAGCTCTCTAGAGATAGACAGCATAAGGAAATCGAGGAGTTAGGTGATTTGCTCACCAAGTAATCCAATGCTTGCAAGGCAAAAGACGAGAAACTGGCAGAAGTTACGAATGAACTTCTTACGATATCCCTGTCAACTCAAAAAATTAAAGTACAATTAGATGTTGCAAATGCCTCTTTACAGTACTCTGAACAATGAATCAATGATCAGGCAATCTTCGGCAAATAAGAGAAAATCCAGTCATGGCCTCGATCAAAGGAACAGATGAAGTATACAAGGCACTTGAAAAGAAGAACAAGGACCTTGAGTTAGAATTAAAGCTGGAGCAATCACAGCGCAGGGACCTAGCATTGATGCGGGTCCAAAGAGAAGAAGAGTTTCCTCAAGGAAATAGCTGAGCTCAAGAGAGTTAACCAACTCCTGAGGGAAGGAAGGCCGGATATGCAGGAAGAGGCAGGCACTTTAGAGCCGCCACAGATAGACATACTCTTGGTCTCATTTGTTGAGTTTGACACATAGTCCACAGCAAAACCGAGTGGTGAAGAGGATTTTTATATCAACATCACAAATACAAACACAATGCCTATGGTCCACAGCTATCAAAAGCTGAAGAAGACGCACTGAAAGAGAAGATCACCCAAGAGGTGATGAGTAGTGGAAAGTCGCAATGGATTGGGAGTTGAGAGTTCTACACTCTGTCAACATCACTCAACTCACTCCCAATCAGATCAATGCGTAATGGCATCAGCAATCCCTGCCATACCCTCTCATCAAAGTGGAATTATTACAGGTAAAAGAGAGGTTGTACAAAGACATGCAAGAAGATGGCGCAGATAAAGACCACCCAAAATGGAGGTTAATCTGGTTGAACAAGAATCCGCGGTATTTGATTTTATTCACAAGAGCACCTGCAGCCCTCCAAAGAGATCCAACATTTTGTCATGTAGCCAGAGTAAGGACATGGCAAGAGCATGAGGGACTGACAAAGAAGAGTCCAATCTGGCTAAACTACCCAGGACTGCCATCTCCAGAGAAAGGACAAGCAACAGACGAATATATGGTGAAAACCCTAACAGACGCCATGTCTTTCTTCAAGAGTCTACAGGATCTCTCTTGCGCAATGCTATTTGAAATCTGAAGAATGTTGCTCACTTGCATCCAAGTTTTTAATGAGCCTGAGCAAGCAGAAGCACCATGGATGTCACTTTTAGAAGGTAACAAAGGCTTGTGCTATGATTTGAGTGGGCAACTTTCAGAAGAAGTCCTCTACAGCTTCTATGCCAGATGTATGTTTTTACCATCAAGCAATATGTCGGCATTTGAGGAATCTTTTACATTGGATTCTTTACCTAGTGAACGAAGATATTTGCACCAGTGATCAGCAAACTTACATCTAGATTTGTAGGCTACTCAGTGGCGGCGGAGCTGAAGAACGGAGTGACCGTGCAGTTTCTGCAAGTGCCAGACAAAGAAAGAAAATTCAGATACGAGAAGGCACTGGAGGCGCTTAAAAACCGCCTTACCAGCCGTCAACACGAAGACTATTTTAGCCCATAAAGCTGTGTCAAGGGACAACACAGGTGAGGAGGGGGGAATGTTAGCAGCAAGCAAACACAGACATCATTTTTTGGAGTTCTCTTTGTAAAACATTTATTATTTTGATAAATCGAGAATATTGTAACTCCTATTTTCTCGGATAAACTCTGCAATTAATGAGCTAGGGCTACAAGCTTTTAGATTGTATCAGCCAATTATTACTCAGCTTTTCTAGAACTCCAGATTATTAGTTTTGACCACCCAAAAACCTTGGCTAAGGTATAAAAGCCAATTTTTGTAAGTTTTTTATAAGTTTTTGGATAAGAAATACACAGCGTGAGCTAACGGCGCTCACTCCTCTCTTTCTCGCGCATCCTACTCCCTCTCTGATTGTCACATTGGAGTCGCGTTTGTTGCATTGCAATCGCAGATAAGAGCTTTACGCATTGACATAAGCAGATCACAGTATTACGTAGCTTTTGGCGTCGTCGACCCATGGCCTAATTTTATCATAACTAGGAATTTACACTTTTAAATGAAAAACTAAGCATAGGCGGGGTATTGGGGCATCGTTGCTAAGCATTCTAATGCATTCTAGGTCGAAAATGACTAGGTCAAAAATCCACTGCTATTAATAATCGCAATTTTGGAACTTGACCTAAAGTGGAGTTTGAGACCATAAGCATGTGTACTTAGGTCTTACAAACTTGTCCTAGAAGTTTCGTTACATTTGGATGTCGTTTGATGTTGTAACGGATGTGATTTGTTTGTCGGATGAGCGATTGGCTTTTGGTGATATCACTCATTTGAGTGTAGCCTGAGTTAGATGCGAGTTGTTAGTTGTTTTCCAAGAGATTGACAACCTTTTGTACCCTCTATGCACTAGTCGAGTCAGCTTCGTCCCATGGTTTGACAAATTAATCGTGGTTCTCGCTAATATTGAGATAAGATAGGATGGTGAGGTTAGACATGCGTCCCACATTGTGGGAACACCACCCAAGATTGAGGTGCTTTGTCATGCTTGCTGACTAAGGTGTGCCACAAAGTCAATATTCAATCCCTACAAGGAGGGGGTGAGCCCTACAAGAGGGGGGATGAGAGAGAACACCCACACACTCACTCAAGGCAAGCTTGACACAAAGAAAGCAAAAGGGGCACTTGTCAAGTTCCTCCTCATGGTGTGCTTGAAGCCTATTGGTTGGCCACCCAAGGGGTCCAATGAAAATTTAGAAGATTTAATTAATTGTCTTTGCATTTACCAGGTCCCCTCTCTCAAAGGGGAAAGGGGGACACTAGTCCCAAGGCTACCCTTGTTACTTGATTTACCTCCTGCTTGTGATTGGCTAGGCCTGGAGGGGTCCAATGAGCTTCAAGCATGAGCTACAAGTGGGGGTCGAACAAGGAAGCTAGGGGCCTGCTTAGGGGGTATACTCTCCCACATCAGGTCTGGGCATTCATCATAGGATTACTTCCTCTTTAAATTTCTTGCCTTAAGCTATGCGTGACATCGATAACAAGTGTCCTTCATAATGACACATGCCTACCACTTCTAACTCTTTTTGTTCTTGGCTATGATGGTGGCAGGTAACATTTGGAGGAATTACCATATCTTGCATGCAAGTGGTTTAATGGGAGTGTTTTTTCTTCCTAGATTGTACATTGCCCAAGTTATACATGATGAATATACATTTTTTGGACTTTTTTTACCTATGGATGATTATCTGATTTATGCTCTGATGGTTGAATTCATCCTACACACACTAATGGTCTTGGCAGCCTTCCAAGCTGATCAAGATCCTTTGTTAAATTTTTGAGCTTACATAACCTTTAATTCTCCTATTATAGGATGTACCTAATTCCTGGCATGAGGATCTTATAAGGCTGGGCTATTCTGAGAAATTACCTACTATTTCATCCTTCATACAATGCCTTCTTCTTTGTATCAAAGACCCTCTGTTCCATACTACTATCATTGAGCATGATTTGGCATGTCTCACTACTGGTGCAGGTTTTGAGAGTATGCCTCTGTCTACTCTGGACGTACCCGCCTGGCTTTGCATCTATGCATTAGCCAAGGGGAAACCGGCACTGGCTATTGATAAAGTCAGAGAAATTAGTGCCATTATCCCCAACATCACTAATGAGGATACCAGAGAAAGGAGGGAATGGTGGGAAGGATTACCTTCTATCATGAGAAGATTTATGGAGATGCATGGGAAGATGTAAGGTCTCTGACCCCAACCAAAAAGAGCACCCTTGTACCATGAAATGATCATAATGGAAAAAAGTTACTATTTTTAGCAGTTTTTCGAATTCTGTCAGTGCCATGATGTTTAAAATGTCATAAAGCTTCGAAATGTGAATTAAAATAATTTTTGTGAAAATTTTCCAAATATAGTAAGTTTTTGGTCACCCGACCCGTCCAGTCTCGACCGTCTCGAAAATCTGCACCTGTACCCCGAATTTGAAAAAAATGCATTTTCGGACCCCGGGGGCTGCTAAATATGGCAGATACTCGGGCCAGTACGTCTTAGTTAGAGCTTCGTATAGCAATTTACGGCATCAAAATCCGATTCGTATGACCCGTTTTAGCCTAGAACCAAATTTCCTAAAAATTGTCCGGGGAGGTACCGGGGGCCCGAGGCTGTGTGGGAACAGGTCCCAGCCCACTCCAGACCTGCTTTAGCAGCTAGGGGGCGCCCTCTTGCTTTGTGGGAGTCTTGGGGAAGCTGCCAAGCCTGCAACTCAGTCTCAGAACCAGTTAACCAAGCCAACCTTACACTTGGTGGGCAGAGAACTGGACTTGCCATGCTTAACTGGAGAAGCTCCCAGATGCATTTAGCAACCCAGATCGATTTTCAGCCTGTAGGAGCCTATTTAAAGACCTGCATACACACACACACACACACTTATGATCACACACACACACACAGTGCATACACACACACCCACATACATTGGGGAGGTGCTGCCGAATCACACACCTATTGAAGAAGAAGCTAGGAGGGAGGTGCTGCCAAATTTTCATCTCAAGAAGCTCGATTAGATCAGAAAATCGAGAAGATTACCAGCTCTTAATCACGGTAACGACAGTTTAATTAATGCCATCTGTAAATCTTTTTCTCTACCATCTAAATTCCTTGTCTATTATGCTTATTCCTAGTCAAAAATCTCTATGACTACTCTCTAAATTCTCCTTATTCGTACTCTATTATGTAATCATCATTCCATAGCTGAATTATCAGCCATTCTTCACTCTCGATTACTGATTAGAGCATAATTATCAGAATCTTCTCTCTCTAGATAGCATAGTAATTAATCGGTAAGCTAGTATTTGTGCAGATTGAAGAAAATCACTATTGTAATCACTCATTAACATTGTAGCTTAATTGAATTCATTTCTCTTATGCATTAAGACGTAATTAAGGAGAAATTAATCCGTCAATAAGTCTCTAAGAATTGGTTTTTTCTCACACATATGCATAGGGTAAATCTGCATCATCTAATTGCTAGGAAATAGTTTAATCATACTTAATCCAATTCTCTGGTAATTCCAATAGTGAAATCCTAATTATTCTTGATCATGTAAGCCGAATAGTTATCTTAGAGTTGGTTCCCATAGGATTATGTGCCATCCTTAATGATTGCTTTATGAAAGAAATCTAGACTCTCATATAGGAGAGATTAATTGATGTCACTAATCTACCCATTGGACTGTTATGATGCTTATGAACCTTAGCTCTTTCTCCAAGCTAATCATTTAAAGTAGTGAGAAATGGCCCCGGTTAAGAGGACGCGCTTCGGTGGTGCCCATGATCGCGAGGCAGGAACGAGCAATGTCAACAGGAAGGGGAAGGCTCCCATGGACGAGCAAATACAGGCCATCTCACAGGCTATTGACGAAGAAATGGAAGAGGTAGGTCCCAATTTTTATTCAAGTTGTTTAAACTAACATTGCATACGCTAGTTAGGAATGCTCATATCCCCAAACATGTTGGAGAAATCCGACGGAAACCTCGGCATTGAAATCATTGTACATTAAGTTCTAAAGTAGGAAGGAAATGATTGATGGGAATGTTGTTTGCAATAGGAAAGAATGTCTGCTAGGAAAAATTTAGCTCGGCATGTTCATTCTATTTCCAATGTTGAATTAGTCATGAACCCCCTCCTGATCACAGGGAGCAGAGTTCCTGGTTAAGGGCTCTTGAATCCACGACTGCTGGTTAAGCGGTGGATACCCACGACTGCTGGTTAAGCGGTGGGAACCCACGTCTGCTGGTTAAGCGGTGGGAATGTCCATGTCGTGCTTTCTATGCGGTGGACATACCTAGTTGTATGGGCAGCTAGGCGACAACGGGAGGAGTAAACTCTCGCTAGAGGGGGGATGTTGTACCTCCAGAACATTGGAATTTTTATGAATAAGTTTGAGTAGAATTTTTATTAGAATTCTGTCTTGGTGTTGTTTGCAATACTGGTTGAAGGGCTGTATCAACGAACAATGTGATTCGGAATTAAACAAGGAATCTTTATGTTGAACAACCTTTGTGGTAGTAATTAGGTCACACAAGAAAGTGTGAGTGTGGGGGTGGAAAGTGGGGGCTTGGCTCAGGTTGCCAATGCCTACGAGATGGGTGGTCCCGATTGGTCGGGAACTCTCTGTCCCCATAGTGCTTACTCGATATTGGTATTACTCATTGCCCCTAGAGCGGTGAATCCTCGAGAGTACGTGCCTCTGAAACATGGGGAAAAAGGCACTCGGGGTTTCTCTCCTCTTGGAAGGTGGGTCTTAGGATCGCTAGATAGTTAAGTACGCTTCCCCTACGAGGTGGAGCTAGATCTCGTTGCTAGTAGGCTCGAACTCGACTCACTTTGTGATGAGAGATCGTCCGCTAGTTGAACCCTGAACCATTTTTTTTGCTTCCGCTATAGATCTAGTGTCCACCAGGTTTACCATCAGATCCATTGTTTGATACGACGGGGTGGGGACCTCACAGAAGAGGCTTAGGAATGACCCTTTGCTGAGACAACGAAGAAGGGCATGCTGCAGGGTGCCCCCATGTTCACCCTCTCACCATCCTCTAACCCCATGAGCAACCTAATACATGACGAATTGGATGAGGAGGAGCAAGTAGCAATCAAGGAGGAATTCGTTGTTGCAGGGGCAGCATTGGAAAAGGCTTGAAAACCTATGGAAACATATACTGACCCTTTCATTCCACATAGACGGTTGGAACCTATGCTACATGGCACTCATCAAAAAGTTTGGGGTTTTAGAAATTATGCCCTACTTGCCCCCATCAATGAGAAATTCCTACTTACCCTTCTCAATGATGAAGACAAAGAGACAGCAAGAATTGGCCTGCAGCAAATCCTCATGACAAATTCTTCAAATATCATTGATCCCTATCTTATTGGATGTCCCTTCACCATGGTGGAGTTTGAGACACAGTGATGCCCCATCAATCTTGGGTGTGTATTAGGAGTTATAGGTGTTATATCCCTAACCGGGAGGGACCCTAGCTATACTACACAGCTATGGAACATTCACCACCCCTTCATCAAATGTGGTTGTGATCTCAATGGTGAAGGAGACCAATGCAGATACGGCAACGTTCTTTGGTTTGGTCATGCTCTATGGCTAATAATGTTTAAAGTTGCTTCATTTTTTCCATCTAGCTCTTTGAGGAAGTCCACCCTAAAATTCTTGAAATGGGTGTCTACTGAAGGACAAGAAGGAATCAAAGCACTTCTCATTTACCATATGTACAGGGAAAGGCTCAAAGTATACATCAAACAAGCTGCTTATTCCAACAAACCCCCCTTGATGCTCCAAATAATGAGATGGAAGCCTTCCTTCAAAAATTTGTGTTGCCTACCAGAGAGTCTAGTTCTGACTCTAGGCATGGCAAGAGAGGATGGGTTGACCAAGGTAGGGGTAGATCGAGGAAGGGTCAAAACCTGAGATACTTAACTCATCCACCTACTACCCCCCCTTGGAACCCAGTATTCTCACCCTCTGAATCCTCTGCCAGTTATTCTACTATTAGGCACCCTATGGCACAAGCTACCAGACCATCCCCTACTACCCCTTGTTTTACCCCTACTGCTACTTCTCGTGCTCGCTCTACTATTACCCCAGGATGTGTTCCTAGTGCTAAGAATATGATTTATTTCTAATGATTGCAAGATGTTACCGAGGATGAAGCTAGTAGATTTTGTCTGGTATCAAATCAACCCTTCAAGTGTCGTGCTTTCATGCATCTTACCTACAGAAATGCCTTTATGGATGTAAGGTCTATCCGTGCCTTTTTTGGACTTTTTTTGTATGGATTAGATATTCCAACTAATGAGCTTGGGACAATCTATGTTTTGCTTGGTCCTTTATGGACCCCAGTAAACTACATATATGCAATGCTACGGAAGTTTTTTCTACGACTGAACTACCTCCATGTCAATGCAATGATGCTACCCCCGGTTATTTGAGCAGTCTAAAGCATGTACTATTTTTTATCTCAAGTACATTGATTGATCATAATATGAGAAGCATTCTCATGAAAGGTCTTAATCACATCCCTTCCCAACCTTTGTGCAAACATATTGCCATAAATGAACTCTGGATGTGTTTTTCCAACATAATTAAGAGTGGCATTTTACCCCTACCTCCCCATCTTCAAGAGGATAGGATTAAAACCTATTTTGGGCATACTATGAAAATACACTGCCATCTAAACACTCTACAAAAATGATTGCCCCTTGAAGTCGCGGAGCGGAGCGTGGATCGACTCACACACACACACATACACAGAGAGATTACACAGTACGCAGAGAATCGTTTGAAGGGTTATATCCCAAAACCTTATTATCCACAAAATTATAAGTGAGTATGTACAAAGAAAGAGTTAGTGATAAGTGAGTTAGGGGGGCGGCCGGCCATATCGGTATAAGAGGCCACTTGGGCTTTAATCCCAACAACCTCCCACTTAAAGTACAATGTGGCACTTTAAGTAACTGTAAATCTATGAACATAAATGTACAAAGATTTACACGGCTTCCATCTATCCAATGCCTAATAACTCACGACAATGCACAAAGCCCTCTCCTGGAAGTCCCTTTGTGAGTAGATCAGCGGGATTTTCCTTGGTGTGAATCTTCAGCAGTTGTATCTGCTTGTCTTCAAGTACTTCCCTAATGAAGTGATATTTCACATCAATATTCTTAGTCTTCGAATGGAACACTGGATTCTTTGCCAATTGTATAGCACTTTGACTATCACAATATAACTCTGGCATATCTACTTTGATTCCCAAGTCTGCTATCAATCTACCAAGCCAAATAGCTACTTTGCATGCCTCATTTGCTGCAACATACTCAGCTTCTGTAGTAGACTGCGTAACACTATCTTGTAATCGAGATCGTCATGATATGGCACCTCCAGCCAATGTAAAGACATAGCCTGATGTAGATCTCCTCTTATCCAAGTCTCCTGCATCATCTGAGTCAATGTATCCTCTGACACTCAAATCGTGACTACCATAGCATATGTGCATACTCTTTGTATGTTTTAAGTATCTCATGATACCTTTCACTGCCTCCCAATGTTGCTTGTCGGGATTTGACATATATATGCTAACCACTCCCACTGCAAATGCAATATCCGGACGTGTAGCAATCATTGCATACATCAAACTACCCACTGCATACTCATATGGAATCTTATCCATTTCAGCCTTTTCTTCCTCAGACACAGGACAATCTTGTTTGCTAAGTTTCACATATGGTGGCAATGGAACACTCAATGCCTTTCCCTTCTCCATATTGAAACGTTGCAAAACCTTGTCAATATACTCTATTTGAGATAACCAAACCAACAGCTTTGATCTGTCTCTCTCAATGCGCATACCAAGTATATGACTTGCCTCACCCATGTCTTTCATGTCAAACGATTTTTCCATCTTTGACTTCAAAGCTGAAATTTCTTCCAAGTGTTTGCCAGTAATCAACATGTCATCCACATACAAAATAAGGATCAGCCAACTGCCATCCTTAGCCTTCTTTGTATATAGACAGTGATCAAACTCACTACGTTTGTAGCCTTGAGAAAGCATAAACTGGTGGAACTTATGGTACCATGCCCTCGGTGATTGTTTTAAGCCATAAAGACTTTTTAACAACTGGCATACCAAATCTTCCTTGCCTTTCTCAACAAACCCTTCTGGCTGCTTCATGTAAATTTCCACATCTAAATCACCATGCAAGAACATTGTCTTGACATCCATTTGGTGCAACACCAAATCCAATATGGCAACCAATGCAAGAAAGCATCTCAATGTAGTCATCTTAACCACTGGAGAGAAGACTTCATCAAAGTCAATTCCTTGTTCTTGCTTAAAGCCCTTCGCAACAAGCCTTGCTTTGTACTTTGGCTGACTATCATGAGCGGTGATCTTATACCTGTAAACCCATTTACAAGGTAGAGCCTTTTTGCCCTGTGGTAATTTAACTAGCTTCCATGTCTGGTTTTTATGCAGAGCTGTTATCTCTAACTGCATGGCCAACTGCCATTTTTTCGAGTCAACCACTTGTAATGCTTCCTTGTAACAAGATGGTTCTCCGCATTCTATGAGCATGACATAATTTAGAGATGGCACATAACCATCAGGTGGTTTGGAGACACGCTCGAAACATCTCACCACAACTGATTCTGCCTCTCTAGCCACTATAGGCTATTCCTGAGCCTGACCATGCTTTCTTGATGTGCTAGCACTAGGTCCATCTTCCCTTAAGACAACTCTTCTAATCTCCTCTGTCTTCTCTGGCTTAGCGTGAAACTTGGCTTCATTGAAATGCACATCATTGCTACGAATAAGCTTTTTGGACTCAGGATCCCAAAGCCGGTAACCCATCTCGCCCGATTCTCCGTAGCCAAGAAATATACACTTCTTGCTCTTTGGTTCTAACTTATTCCTGAACTCCTTAGGAATATGGCTATAAGCTTCACAACCAAAGACTCTGAGATGCTTATACGAAGGTGCCTTGCGTGTCCATAGCATCTCGGCCAGTGTACTCTTATCCAGAACCCTACTAGGAGACCTGTTGATCAAACGAACTGCTGGAGCCACTGCTTCCGCCCAAAATCCATCAGGCAACTCAGAATTTGACAACATGCTTCTGACATTCTCTTGTATGGTCCTATTCATACGTTCTGCAACCCCATTCTGTGAAGGATTATATGGTGCAGTAAGTTCCTGCTTAATCCCTTTTTCTTCACAAAAGTCTTGAAAAGCTTTGGAAACGTACTCTCCACCATTGTCATTTCTCAACCACTTCAGCTTCTGCCCACTCTGATTCTCCACAAGCTACAAGAATGTCTTAAAGGCCTTGAGCACCTCATCCTTGTGCTTCAAGAAGTAAACCCATACTTTGCGAGAATAGTCATCTATGAATGTACAAAAGTACGCTGCTCCCTAGTGACAAACTAGGCATTGGTCCGCATAGATCACTGTGCACAAGAGCTAACCGTTCGTCCCTACGATTCCTCTTTGATCTGTGCGGTTCCTGTGTTTGCTTACCATAAACACAATGCTCACAAAACTTGAAATCTTGAAATGAAAAGCGAGGCAAATAACCATAATGAGAAAGTATTTCCATTCCTCTTTTTGACATATGTCCCAGCCTACGATGCCACAGTGACACACTTGGCTGCTCAATCACATTAATTACATGGTTTTTAACCTCTGAAACATGTAAAGTGTACAGAGTTCCTGACTTGCTGCCATGTGCTACAGTCAAAGAACCTTTGGAGATCTTCCAAGCGCTGTTCCCAAAAACTGTCACATAACCCACATCATCCAACTTCCCTGTACTGATCAAGCTCTTTTGGATTGCTGGAACATGTCTGACATTCTTGAGCCATAAAGAAGAGTCATTCTGAAACTTCAACTGCACATCTCCCACTCCAAGTATGTCACAAACCTATTCATTGCCAAGTCTGACATAATCTTTAGTAGTCACATATGATGTAAACCACTCTTTGTGCCGAGAAACATGTAAAGATGCCCCTGAGTCGATAATCCAATCACTCATAGCATGTCCATCCTCTGCAGTCAAGAAAACAGAATCAAGATTGCTTGTGAGGAAGATGTCACCAGCTGCTATACCAGAATCACTGTCTGAACCAGATCCTGTGACATTCACCTCTTCAATCTTCACTGAACTCTTCTTTTCATCTTGCTCAGAACTCTTTGTTTTGCCTTTTTCTTGTTTCAACTTCGTACAGTTTCGCTTCATGTGACCCTTCTTGCCACAATGGTAGCATTCTATGTCATCCTTTGACTTCGAGTCACGAGACTTACTTCGGTTTTGTGCCTTCTTACCCTTCTTCTCTTTAGACTATTGTCTCCCTCGAACGACCAAAGCACTATTGCCTTTGCCTTTGTCAATGTTCTTCCTGTTCACTTCCTGTGTGAGCAAGCTACCTTCTACATTGGCATTTGTAAGACCTTCTGGCGCGACAGAATTACTTAACGCTGTACGAAAAGTATCCCAACTGTCTGGCAAAGTGATTAAGAGAAACATAGCCGTCACTGAATCTGGAAAGACTATCTCCTGTGTTGTTAAGTGACTGAAAATTGTGTGAAATTCATTGAGATGATTTGACATGGCTGTCCCTTCCTTCATCTTCAAATCCACCAATTTCTTGAGCCAGTAAATATGAGAAGTAGCACTTTGTTTCTCGTACATACCACATAGCTTTTGCCATACGCCATACCCTGTCGTCTCTTCTGCTAAGTTGAAGTAAACATTTTCTGCCAGTGTCAGCATGATTGTGGAACAAGCTAACTCATCAAGCTCTTCCCACTCATCTTCAGCCATACCTTCTGGTCTCTCCCCTTTGAGCTTCAGTGGCTTCACTTGTTTTTTCTGCACCAAAACTTGTCAAATCTGCTTCTTCCAGAATGGAAAGTTTGTGCCATCCATCTTCTTTATGTTTTAAAGAGTCTCACTTTGAGAAGATGCCATATCTGCCAAACTATTTACTCCTGGGAAAAATCCGGCAGAGTTTCCCCTGTAAACTGGCCTCTGTACACAATAAACAAGCTGTAAACAACAAGCTGAACACCTTTCCTCAGGAACTGTCAGTATTTTGAAAAATTTTGACAGTCTCCCCTCTAAACTGAGCTGTGGGAACCAAAAGATAGCTCAAAAAACAATCATAAATAGCTGACCAGTGACAAATCTAAAAATCTCTGTAATATGTTGTCCTGTAAGCATACATTGTCTCCTGTCTGGGCGATCACAGAACCTGTATCTGTCTCAAGACTGAACCCTGAACAATGCCTCAACGGCCTGACACATAAGATGCAATCCAGTGTCTACACAAAGTCATACATCCTATGGGATAAAAGTCATCGAAGAGGATGCGTGTAGAGGGGAACTCCAGCAACCTAATCCACCTTACACTGGGTAACCCAGCCCCCAGTGCTTGGCTTCAAAAAACCTCACACACGACCCTCACAGATGGCTCAGCAAACTGCCCAGAACTAGCATACATCCTACAATAGACCAATCACTGTCCTATGACCGCTGCGGCGGTCTGTCTGCTAGCGTGACTCACAACTAGCAGACCCACAATCACAGTACATCAATCTGCAATACATGCCAGTGGTGCCAAGCCGTCGTATGGCCAAATCTCCCCTGGAACCTGGCAAGCACAAGAAGTAGCAATGCAGACTGCAATATATATATAGCTGATGATATATATGTGTCCTTGGTCTATAGATGATGCTTTGAAGACGAATGAGTGATGTATGTCGATGCCGATATTGGTGCCGACCACCTCCTGCTTGCCAATCTACACAAGACGGGTTTAACCTATCTTTTGATGTAGTGCTCAGAATGAAATTCTGAGGGCATAAACGGCTTTGAAAGGGGGGTAAAACTACAGGTCACCTACTGCAAATACTCTCAGAACGCCGAGTGTGAATTTCCAAGCTCCGGATCCAGAATCTGCCTGAAAACTGAGCGCGTGCGCGACTACGCAAATACGCACTAAACCAAGCTCTGATACCAATTGAAGTCGCGGAGCGGAGCGTGGATCGACTCACACACACACACACACACAGATACACAGAGAGCTTACACAGTACGCAGAGAATCGTTTGAAGGGTTATATCCCAAAACCTTATTATCCACAAAAGTATAAGTGCATATATACAAAGAGTTAGTGATAAGTGAGTTAGGCGGCCGGCCGGCCATATCCGTATAAGAGGCCACTTGGGCTTTAATCCCAACACCCCTATGGATCAACACATTGAGGCCCTCAAAAGCAAATATTTTATTACATGCTTGGAAAAAGCTTCCAATAACCCTGTCTTCATATGTCCAGCCTTCATGAATTAAGAAGCCAAGAAGAGCCTAGCAGGACTAATTTTCTGCCCATTAATATGCCCCAGATTGACATTGTGCAAATGATTGGTGATTTCCTCACCAAATATCAATTAAAAAACCTCTCTCCTTTACTCTACCTAATGGCTATTTATAAAGCCCATAAAAACTCCTTTAGGTGGATCACATGCGGGTCTAATTGTTGTTTTTTGGAGGTTTTTTTCTCTCAGCATGTATTCTCAAAACATGTATTCCATGCCTAAAAAATAGGGCACACTCACTCAACCAAAAAGGCCTGTTATGTTGCAATATCAAACTACAATCTTGGTGGGTTGTAAACTCACTATATGAGGTTATCCTAAATCTACCAAGAAAAGTAACCTCTGGGCAACATCGGAATCATTACCATCATGAACTCCCTCATTAGCTATGCATGGACCTTTCATCTCATTCAAGAATTTTCCAAGTAAGTGTGCAAGTGGAAATCAGTCGCAACAACCTTACAAAAACCAGCTATCCTTTGACAACAGACAAGTCCTAGAACTGTACTCCTAGCTGATTAACAATATGTACATCCAATGTAATGGGAAGATTTACAGGCAGATTAATGGGATCCCTGTGGGACTTGCATGCTCTCCCATTTGGTGTAACCTTTACCTACATGCATTAGAATACAACTACTGAGGCGGTCCGAGGCGGGCAACAAGAAGAGTGGCCTCTAAGCACCCTTCTAGGCTCCCGTGCTGCTCAATTGGGTTGGGGTTGGAAAAAAACAACAAACACACACACAAACCCGCAACCTAACCCTACACAAATTTGGGGCACCACCTAGTTTTGGATGCGAACTAGGACGCGCAAAGAGAGAGAGAGAGAGAGAGAGAGAGAAAGAGAGAGAGAGAGAGAGAGAGAGAGAGAGAGAGAGAGAGAGAGAGAGACAGAGACAGAGAGAGAGAGAGAGAGAGAGAGATAGTGCTCGGGCTGCTTTGAAATGTATCGACCGTGATCTAGCAAACACAATTATATATGTAAGAAAGAGAGAGAAGGGGGAGGGGGTGATTGTTGCACTAATAACTTCTTACAAATCTGTCATGACCAATGAAAGTGAGATTAGTATTTGTTCAACATAGCTTGAGTAAATTACACCACAACACATCACAAGAACAGCCACCCCAATCACTGTCTTAAAGCCAGGGGAGTCCTCTCCACCCTGTCGCCCTCTTACAGTATGTGGGATTTATGGCTAAATTGATGACAACACCCAGAGACAAGCTATCAAGAACTTTTCTATATAAAAAAACCAAGACACTTACACATCATTGTTGTCCATTACTTTACGTTGGAAGAGAGACAAAGTATACTTGATTCAGCAAATGTTGGGCTTACACTAGTAGGAGAAATGATAGATTTCCTACTCTCAATTGAATGATCACTCTCTCTTACAATGGCATAGAGTTCCCTTGCTAATCACCCCTAATACAACACATGCATATGCATAAGACAATGAACTTCCACTCAAGAGCTCCTTCTAGAGAGGTTGAGCTTGGCTTCTCAAGCTATAGCATAGTGCCCTTGCTTATGGCTCCCCCATTTTTGTGCTAGCTACACCCTCCTTTTATAGCAATTTTGAGGGCTAGGGTTACTCCTCTAACCATGGTTGGGTTAGATTTTCAGCACTTATCTAATTTCTTTTGCTTGGAATTATCAAGAAGTAGGTGGGGATAGATGAAGAAGAGAGAGAGGAGAGAAGTGGAGGTGATAGGACTTTTCATAGTAGGTTAGTCTTAGTAAATTAGTAGAGTTAGTATTTTTATTGATTTACAAATGGAATTGGATATTTACAATGGGAGTATCCATGTAGGGTACAAATATGGAAGAAAAAACTCTTAATAGGTAAGATATTATGGATTTCTTACAATGTTGATGCTCCAAGTGTTTTGAGTAGGGTCAATTTTGACGCTTGTTGACGGTCCACTAGCTTTGAGGGTACGTTTTTTCTCCACTCTTCACCTTCCTTGGGAGCCAAGGTAATTGAATATGAGTAATCAATCACCATGATGCTATCTTTCAAGTGAAGAGGCTGAATTTTGGGGTTTTTTTTATAGATATGGGTAATATGGATGAGGAAAAATGAGACTAGGTGGTCAATTTTGGAATGGAAGTGTGTGTAGGAGACATGAGTTCACCATGGTTTCTCTTATTCTTTAAGTTTGAAAAGAAGGTGAGTAGGGTGCAGAGAGGAGTGGTGAGAGAGGTAGGGATGATGAGTGGAGAAGTGTGTGTGAAAGAGGAAAATGATAAAGTGGAAGAGGGAGTGTGGCTGCATAGCATGGGCAAAATGGGGTCCACCAATAAAATCATAGCTCACAGCTCGTAGCTCAAAAAAATATGAAAACAATTGAGGTAAAAGTTCAGCTCACGAGCTACAACTTTTGTTTGTATCACCTCTTCAAATTCAGGGAGCATGTGATCTTTAAAAATTCAGCAAAATCGACTGTTTTTTCCACTGCACAAAGTCCTTGTGAGGTCCTTCTTTGGATGATTCTTTTGAATACCTCCAAGAGTGAGTTCCCCATGGTGCATGCATGCATGCCACATACCCTTGACCTTATTTGGTAGGTCTATAATTGAAGATATTATTGATATCTTGATATAAGTGAATAGTACAACTAAGAAAATCAATTATTGAGGGGTCTAAAAAAATATGTACATGTCAAATATAAATAATATATGTGGAAAAAATATAAAGGGGTCAAAATAAATATATCTCATTATAAGTCTACCATAAAAAAATGAATATTTTTGGTTGTCTAATTTATGAGAGTAATAGAGAATAGATGTAGGAAGGAAAAAATGACAATAGTGAAAAAATATACACATAAATAAGCTAGTTTTTTTTATTTTTGGTTGGATGGAGTTACACCAAAAATAAGAGAAGCTTGCATGAAATTATTTTTATATGGATATACGATTTCCCATTTTTAGTCCTAGGCAATGGACCCATAGCATCAATGCCCCATTTTTCAAATGGACCATTTGCAAGGACTAACTGACGTGGACCATGTAACAGATGCTTGTTTCCATTAATCTGACAATTGTGACAGCTTTTACACCAATGTTGAACATCAATGTGCAAGCTTGGCCAAACATATCCGGCAAGCAAAATCTTTTTTGCAGTGAGTTCCTGTGCAAAATGACCACCACACGCTTCCTCATGCAAACCTTTTAGAATGGCTGGGATTTCCTCAATAGTTGGTACTCTTCTGCACACTTGATCCTTCCTTCTTTGATAGAGGGATCCTTCTAGAAAGAGATACGCGCTTGCCTTTTTCATGAGTCTCCTCTTCTGAGCCTTCGTGAAGTCTTGTGGAAACTCACCCTCCAAAATGTGGCTAATAATGGGAGTCAATGACTCCAATCACTGGTATCTCGGTTGCTTGACAGTTGCTGCCACCATGATGACCTGCACTTCTTTCTCAACACATGTAATTGCTTGTTGTGCAAGTAAATCGGCATCTTCATTTTGTTTCCTAGGAATATGATATAGTTGCGCTTCTTCAAACTGATTAAACATCCTACGAATGACATTAACTTTTGTTTTTAAGCTTTCATTCTTGCATGCCCAAATGCCTGTAATTTGCTTCAAAATGAGAAGTGCATCCCCTTTTACCATGAGACGTTGTATACCTTGGCCAATGCATATCTTTAAACCATGAAGTAGTGTGTCATATTCTGCTTCATTGTTGCTAGTTGAACCTAGTAGATTGACCTTCTCTTTCATGACCACCTCTCCACTTGGGTTGAGCAATACTAGCCCTCCCCTTGCTTTTCCTGTGACTCGTCGAAAAACTCCATCAAAGAACAAGGTAAGCGCATTAGGAATACTTTTAGGTGGTGGCAATGGTAGGGTCTTTACTTTAGGCACCTTAATCTCCTTCTCATGTACCCTATAAGTAAGGATCCCTGCCAATTGTGCACGCACACTATCTTCTACCTTGAAAGAGTATTGAAACTCTTGCAACTCCATCATCCACTTTGAGATCCTAGTACTAAGATTCATCCGAGATGACACCCAAGGAAACAAATTTTTTGCAGTGAAAATTACAAAAGGTTTTGGTAGCAAGTAGGATCTAAACTTTCTCACTGCAAACATGAGAGAAAGCATCATGAGTTCTGCCTCCGTGTAGCTTCTCTCCAAAGCATTCATGACCCTACTAGCAAAGTAGATGGGTCGCATTCTGGTACTGTGGGGATCTTGTTGTAGCAAAACCGCACCAATTGTTTCTTTCCCAACACTAGAGCTAACAAAGAATGTGTACTCCCAGCAAGGAGGCATGAGTGTTGGTAGCTCTGACAAAATGACTTTAATGTTACAAAAGTACTCTTCAAGCTCATTAGACCATGCAAATTCTACTTGTTGTGTCAACTTTTGCAAAGGATGAAGCAACTCCGAAGCTAAGTGAATAAAGTGTGACATATACTTCACCTTTTGAATGAATGAGATGACCTCTTGGAGATTCTTGGGTGATGAGAGCTCAATAAGAGCCTTTGCCTTTGAAGGATCCACCTCAATGCCTTTATAGGAAACCTTGTGACCAAGCAAGATCACTTCATCCTCACCTATGTGACACTTGTCGGGGTTGAGTTGACCTTCCATGTCGTAGAGCTTCTTTAAACCTTCTTCTACCCTTTGTAGATGGAATTATTTTGAGCTATAAATGCAAAAATCATCAATAAAAACCCTAATGGACTTTCCAAAGAATGCTTGAAACACCATGTTCATGAAGCGTTGGAAAGTTGCAGGAGCATTTGTCAGTCCAAATGGCATGACTCTAAAAGCATAACAACCCCAAGGAGTGATGAAGGTTGTTTTCAAATGATCTTCCAATGAGATACCTATTTGAAAGTAACCCGAGTAGCCATCACACATAGTGTACTTCTCATGACCAGCTACCTCATTTAGTATCTCATCTTGAAATGGGAGGGGAAAGTGATCTCTTTTTGTTGCCTCATTGAGTGGACGGTAATCCACACAAACCCTCCACTTGCCGTTTTTCTTAGGAGTGACAACAACAGGAGAGACCCATTCTGAATTCTCCACTGGATAAATGAAACCTGCTGCTAGAAGCTTTCTTAGCTCCTTGAGTAAAGCCTGCTCCTTGATGACTCCTAGCCTTGGTAGCTTCTGAGCCTTAGGTGTGGCCTCTGGCTTCAACTCAATTTTGTGTTGAACAGCATCTACTCCACACACGTCGGTGTAGTCTTTAGCAAAAAGCCTAGGAAATTTCCTTAGCACACATTTGAACTCCTCTCTTTCGTCCTTTGTAAGTGTTGTAGACAACATACCTTCTAACATTCCTTCATCTTGCACATTTTGGTTCTCTTGAGTACCTACCTCTTCCAAACCTAGGCAAGAGGTCTCTTGGTTGTTTGGCTTAAACCTTACCCCCATGACTTCGATGGAAGACTCCTCTTCAGTAATGCTGCCGCTACTTTCTCCTTCTGAAGTGCTATCGGTCTAGCCTTCCTCCGTCTCACTTTGAGATGATTCTTCATGGAGCTCCTCTTGGCGTTGCTCCTTCATGTCAAAGACAAACTTCTTATGATTGTCATTCATGCAAATTAGCTTTCCACTCTCCCAATCCTGCAAAGCTCGCATTTTCATTAGCCATGGTCTCCCTAGGATAAATGGGTAACCATTTCCTTTGGTAGACATAACATAAAAATCCACCGCCTTCTTAATGCCAAAGGCCTCTACAAAAACATTTTTACAAATGCCTACACACCTAGCTTTGCTATTGTTTGCCATTTTGACTTTAATTTCAGGTTTCTCATGGATGTGCATGCCTAGTTTTTGCATGAGTCCCTCTGTCATGATGCAAATTTGTGCACCCCCATCCACTAGACCTTTCCTAACCAATCTTCCTTTGATGTAACAATCTAGCACAGGTGTAATATCCTCATTCATTTCAGCATGTGCAATTTTTACAACAGGCACACTCTCTTTTACCTTTCTCCTAGTGCTAACTGCCTTTGTTAAATCCCTCCTAACTTGTGGGCATAATGCAAGAAACTAAGGCCATGAGATTTCAGGACCCTTACCTCTCATGTCTTCCAATAGGTTGTATGGAGCCATTGTATGGAGCCATACCATGTCCAAGAGGGAAGTCTTGGAGATTGATATGACGTCGAGTCCTCTTAGCTTCCTTGGTCTCCTTTGCCTTCTTGCCTCGTCCATGGTCACTCTGTGATGTGACACCTTCTTTCTCTTTACCTTTTCCTCGGCCACGCTTAATGCCATTTGCTTCCATGTCAACCTCTTTTGAGTTTGTCACCTCTACCACATGCACATTTGGGTCTGGCAAAGGTGGAACTCCTTCCACTCCTTATGGAGGTGGTCTTGCTCCATTTGGTCTTTGTAGAAGCCGTGGTTGCTGACTAGTTCCTTCACCGCAATTCCAACATTGCAAGACTCTCCTAGGTCGTGAATCTCGCTCTTCAGACTTCTTTGCTTGTCCCTTTGGACCTATAGCTTGTGCAAGGTGAATTGACAGGCTGCTTAAAGATTCATTTAACTTCTCAATCACTTCCGCCGTTACCTCAGGAATATCCTTAGATGTTGATGCTTGTGACTTACCTTTGGATCTAAGACCTTCTATTGGAACCTCCCCCCTTAAGCACTTGAGTTTCCTATATTTCTCAGTAGCCCTAGTTTCAGCTGCATCAAAGGTAGCAGGTGCACCCGCCTCAACTTTTATCTTAAGGTCAGGAAAGAGTCCAGCTATGAACCTCTCCTTCTTTAGGAACTCTGCACCATCACCAGGGTTAGCAACATTTCTCACCCATACAGCCCAAAGACGTAGAAACTCTTGCTTGTACAAGTAGTAGTCATCTAGGTATTTTTGCTTATGAGAAACAATGTCTTGCCATAGTTTTTGAGTGTTTTGCGGATCAAAGAAGTATCTCTGGAAATGATTCACAACTTCCGTGTAATTCCCTTTAACTTCCTCAAGCAACGAGTCAAACCAAGTGCTAGAATCTTTCCTAAGAACCACTTCAAACATCTCTACGCGTTCTTGATCAGTTACTATCCTCTTGATACAACAAGACATCTTTAAATTTGCTAAAAATAATTCTGCATCCTCTCCAGGCTCTCCAAAGAAAAGAGGATATCCAGACATTTGGCGTTGGCTCTCCATTGAATTGATTTCAAAGTGACGCGTTTTTGTTTTTTCTTTCTTTAAAAGATTTACACAATAATATTTTCTAAATTGCAATCTATTCTACAACAAAATAAAAATATTCACATCAAATGACCTATGATAATCAATAAGAGGTAGAATGACAGGGTTTGGTGACGCGAGAATTCTAATGTGTGGAGTGAAATGAAAGGGGAAAACCTCTATTCTTGGGCCATTATCCATTGTCTATGCATGAACTAATGCTTAAAACAAAACAAAAATATTGACGTCCAAACTAAGTTCGTACCTAATGAGAGGCAAAATAAAAGGATTTACTGAAGCGTTTATCTCGGTCAACCTAAGAGGACCTAAAATTCTACGAATTACTCGCTGAAATTGCAACTTAGTACTAACAATTATGTGTACCTTTTGCCTTGTAATGGGAATGAAGGGATCATACGAATTCTCGTGATTCATGCAAGCTACTTGAGTATGCTAAAGGTTGAGCCTACACAACAGATACACAAGCCGTTCCTCCGTGGGGGCACCAATTTGAGGCGGTCCGAGGCGGGCAACAAGAAGAGTGGCCTCTAAGCACCCTTCTAGGCTCCCGTGCTGCTCAATTGGGTTGGGGTTGGAAGAAAACAACAAACACACACACAAACCCGCAACCTAACCCTACACAAATTTGGGGCACCACCTAGTTTTGGATGCGAACTAGGACGCGCAGAGAGAGAGAGAGAGAGAGAGAGAGAGAGAGAGAGAGAGAGAGAGAGAGAGAGAGAGAAAGAGAGAGAGAGAGAGAGAGAGAGAGAGAGAGAGAGAGAGAGAGAGAGACAGAGACAGAGAGAGAGAGAGAGAGAGAGAGAGATAGTGCTCGGGCTGCTTTGAAATGTATCGACCGTGATCTAGCAAACACAATTATATATGTAAGAAAGAGAGAGAAGGGGGAGGGGGTGATTGTTGCACTAATAACTTCTTACAAATCTGTCATGACCAATGAAAGTGAGATTAGTATTTGTTCAACATAGCTTGAGTAAATTACACCACAACACATCACAAGAACAGCCACCCCAATCACTGTCTTAAAGCCAGGGGAGTCCTCTCCACCCTGTCGCCCTCTTACAGTATGTGGGATTTATGGCTAAATTGATGACAACACCCAGAGACAAGCTATCAAGAACTTTTCTATATAAAAAAACCAAGACACTTACACATCATTGTTGTCCATTACTTTACGTTGGAAGAGAGACAAAGTATACTTGATTCAGCAAATGTTGGGCTTACACTAGTAGGAGAAATGATAGATTTCCTACTCTCAATTGAATGATCACTCTCTCTTACAATGGCATAGAGTTCCCTTGCTAATCACCCCTAATACAACACATGCATATGCATAAGACAATGAACTTCCACTCAAGAGCTCCTTCTAGAGAGGTTGAGCTTGGCTTCTCAAGCTATAGCATAGTGCCCTTGCTTATTGCTCCCCCATTTTTGTGCTAGCTACACCCTCCTTTTATAGCAATTTTGAGGGCTAGGGTTACTCCTCTAACCATGGTTGGGTTAGATTTTCCGCACTTATCTAATTTCTTTTGCTTGGAATTATCAAGAAGTAGGTGGGGATAGATGAAGAAGAGAGAGAGGAGAGAAGTGGAGGTGATAGGACTTTTCATAGTAGGTTAGTCTTAGTAAATTAGTAGAGTTAGTATTTTTATTGATTTACAAATGGAATTGGATATTTACAATGGGAGTATCCATGTAGGGTACATATACGGAAGAAAAAACTCTTAATATGTAAGAAATTATGGATTTCTTACAATGTTGATGCTCCAAGTGTCTTGAGTAGGGTCAATTTTGACGCTTGTTGACGGTCCACTAGCTTTGACGGTACGTTTTTTCTCCACTCTTCACCTTCCTTGGGAGCCAAGGTAATTGAATATGAGTAATCAATCACCATGATGCTGTCTTTCAAGTGAAGAGGCTGAATTTTGGGGTTTTTTTAATAGATATGGGTAATATGGATGAGGAAAAATGAGACTAGGTGGTCAATTTTGGAATGGAAGTGTGTGTAGGAGACATGAGTTCACCATGGTTTCTCTTATTCTTTAAGGTTGAGAAGAAGGTGAGTAGGGTGCAGAGAGGAGTGGTGAGAGAGGTAGGGATGATGAGTGGAGAAGTGTGTGTGAAAGAGGAAAATGATAAAGTGGAAGAGGGAGTGTGGCTGCATAGCATGGGCAAAATGGGGTCCACCAATAAAATCATAGCTCACAGCTCGTAGCTCAAAAAAATATGAAAACAATTGAGGTAAAAGTTCAGCTCACGAGCTACAACTTTTGTTTGTATCACCTCTTTAAATTCAGGGAGCATGTGATCTTTAAAAATTCAGCAAAACCGACTGTTTTTCCACTGCACAAAGTCCTTGTGAGGTCCTTCTTTGGATGATTCTTTTGAATACCTCCTAGAGTGAGCTCCCCATGGTGCATGCATGCATGCCACATACCCTTGACCTTATTTGGTAGGTCTATAATTGAAGATATTATTGAGATCATGATATAAGTGAATAGTACAACTAAGAAAATCAAATATTGAGGGGTCTAAAAAAATATGTACATGTCAAATATAAATAATATAGGTGAAAAAAATATAAAGGGGTCAAAATAAATATATCTCATTATAAGTCTACCATAAAAAAATGAATATTTTTGGTGGTCTAATTTATGAGAGTAATAGAGAATAGATGTAGGAAGGAAAAAATGACAATAGTGAAAAAAATACACATAAATAAACTAGTTTTTTTTATTTTTGTTGGGATGGAGTTACACCAAAATTAAGAGAAGCTTGCATTAAATTATTTTTATATGAAATAAAGAGTATGCAAAATGGTAAGAAAAAATATGGTAATGGTGAGTCAATGTACATAGCATAAATAACACACCATAGGTAGAAATATTTAAATAAATACCAAAATAATGATGAAAAATCCTTTTATTTAGGCCCTATATACAATGAAATATTTACACACAAATGGGACATAACATACTTATATTTTTTATTTTTTTGGCTCAACTAGCCCAGTGACTAGCTAATTAAGGGTTTTTAAGAAGATATGGGAAAAGTCCCCTAACTCACACACACCTATATACAGGGAAATGGTAGGGATAGCCACAATGTTTGAGTGATTTGATAGGGTGAGGTAGCTTACTATGGCAATTATGGAAAGCCGAAAAACGGCTATCGCTACATCAACTCAGTCCTAAAAGATCCTCTTCATCGGCATCATGTTCTCCATCTCAAAAATCCCTTCAGGTTCTTTGATGATTTTTTTGGGTTAACAAAATGAGCAAACCAGGTATTTCACTATCACCAACCCCATCTATCCTCCCTGCCTCTCCATAGAAATCTGCAATCATGTACAGACTTCAAAAAAGTCAACTTATGTCTCAAAGGGTGGGCACTAGGTCCCTAATGGGGGCCTAGTGCCCCCATTAGTGGACTCTTCTACAAGCAATTGACCTAGTGAAAAGAGGAGGGTTTTTCCTACACATTCCTAATCACTTTGGATTTGTTTTTCTATGGAATCTAAGGCTTAAGTGAGTGTCTTTAAACATCATAAGGGTGATACTTGTCCACCAGATAGGAAGTACTACAAATCACCTCCACACACTTCCACTAGACCACTACGCTGGCATACATCCTTGCATGGCAGGTATTGAGTTAGGGCTATATCAAAGAAGAAGACCCTACCACCTCTCCCATGTTGCCCCTTACTCCCACCACCCCACTCTGCGTGAGTAAACCACTCCCGCCTACTTTTTCAAAATGAAAAATCTACAGATCTATATGAAGGTTGCAGTGTGGGATATTGAGAGCTTGAGTTTGCAAGACTTTTTGATTGGACCATACTTCCCTAACCAGATCAATATGGAGCTCCCCAATCAGGTCTAGGCATTCATCATAGGATTACTTCCTCTTTAAATTTCTTGCCTTAAGCTATGGCGGACATCAATAACAAGTGTCCTTCATTAATGACACCTGCCTACCACTTCTAACTCTTTTTGTTGTTGGATGTGATGGTGGCAAGTAACATTTGGAGGACTTACCATATCTTGCATGCAAGTGGTTTAATGGGAGTGTTTTTTCTTCCTTGATTGTACATTGCCCAAGTTATACATGATGAATATACAATTTCTGGACTTTTTTACCTATAGATGATTGTCTGTTTTATGCTCTGATGGTGGAATTCATCCTACACACACTCTGATTGTGTGAAGTGCAAAGTGCAAGAGCTCCCTCTCCTTCTCCAAGCAAGTAGAGAGGTTGAGAGCCTACACCAACTCTCTTGGCTATGGAATGAAAATCCAACCAAGAGCCATGCTTCAATGCTTAAGCTTGCCATCTTCTCCATCTTCATTACTATGCTATTATGTATGCTAGCAAGAAGAGTGATGATAAGTGAGGAACTAATTCTTTCTCCTATGAAATGTTTCTTCTTCCTCTTCCCTACCCTCATTCCGTGGTAGCTCTCTCCACCTTTGAAGGTGTTTGAGGTCTTGGGACTGAGGCTTGGGATAGTTAAATCTTTCCACAAAGTTTATGTTATGCTTGTGATGCATGAATCTTCCCATATTCATTGCATCACCACCTAGGTCATAAGGAACACAAAGATTTTATTGTAACAAGTCTCTCTTGATGGGAGAAATCATAATACAAATGCCTATTGCAGAGGGGACCGGCTCCACATAAATCGGGTCCTCAACTGTTGCCAAGTTCTCTAAATTCTCTCTCTTGAAAAAGTATTGTTCATGCCAAGTTAGCTAAATGCTATGTTTATGTTGCTACCATCGATTATGTTCACCCACTATGCTCACAAAGTAATTACACAAAAGTACTCTTTGTAATTTCTACTACTCTCAAGTTAATAGGCCAATTCCATTACAAGTATCATGTTCATCTTCTCAATAGATGCCCAAGAGCCTGAGAACCCCATTTCAAGGCTAAAACCCATGTCATCCATACATCCCCAAGGCAAGGATCAACAATTTGTTAAATCTGCATTAGACCTTATCAACTCTATCCACACACCTGCTAGAGAAGTTATTTGTCAGTGATAGCCCAAGTGGATGCATCCATGTGTGAAACTCTTTCTTTTTTATCTCTTCATTAGTCAGTGATAGCCCAAGTGGATGCATCCGTGTGTGAAACTCTTTTCTCATTTGACTTGGTTCGTGGAAAAGCACCAAGAATAACTTGGATATTAAAACATAGGGATATAATTTCTTAAACTAGAGCACACATAAGCAAGCAGCTTACATCATAAATAAAATTTAACAAATAGTGTCTAGTTTGTGGACACCATGGCTCAGTCCCTTTAGATGACTTTTGTCCTAACCATTGTAATTTTTTTCTGATAGTCTTTATAGATTATCTTTGTGCTTAGCTTTACAAATATTAGAACAATTGACCGACTCATCTCGCAAACGTGTTGTAAGAAGTGCATGAGTATTCATGCTAAGAAGAAGTTGGAAAGCAACAAAAAAACCATGGTAAGACTCGTATCATGATGAGATTATGATCCAAGCAAACAAACACAAAACCATGTCAAAATTTCAAATTCATCTATTGTAATCTTGAAAGCAGTGCAATCTCTGAGACCTTTTGAAGGATCAATGACTGTGTATAGAACTTTGCAATGCTTTTATTTGATTGTCACAAAGCACTCTCTTATGGTAATAGTCCAAGCAACAGTTTTGTAGTTGCTTTCTCATACATATAGCATAATACTTGACATGGATTTCAAATCTAATCTCTCTGAAAATTACTTTTCAAACTCCTCACTGATTTCATTCCAATGGTCATCCTACTTTTTTTTTTGTCATCTAGATATTTCAAGAAGGAATCATGTGAATGGACATCAAGCACAAAACACATTAGGAAGAGAATGGGGTTTAGGAGGGCCTCTTTATTTGGCAGTTTAAGGAAGTCAGTCCTTTAGTATTAAGAAAGTAATCAAAGGGCAGCTTTTGAATTCAAACAGGCAAAATGGCTAGTTTTATTTGAATTCAAAGTGTCCCCCCCAAAATGAAATTTAAAATCGAGCGGGTAAAACCATATCATGTAGCATATCTATGGGAACATTGGGAAGAGCTCGATGTGTAGATTGTAGATTTATGTTCTCCGCTCAAATCGGAGATCATATGTGGAAGTTATGGAAGGCTGAAAATCATAAAAGTGTCCACCTCCTTTTTGGGGGGAAAGTGCATCCTTTGACCACTCTTACACATCTCTTACACACCCACCATTCTTGCACACATGGCATACACCTATTCGTCAAAATGTTAATCACCTCCATAAGCTCATGGAAAATAAAGAGACCCTCCTACACCCCATCCTCATCCTAATGACCAAGTACATGAGCCTTGAGTCATAGCTATAAAACGAGTCTCCTCCTTTTGACATGTCCATATGGAGACAGTAAATTTCCCTTTCTCCTGTGCATAGCCCTCTTGAGAAAATGAAGCATTTATGTTAGGGAAATCATCTTGAAGACACCTCACCCAAGCATATATAATAAATATGCAAATAGAAACCAAAGGTCAAGAAAATCAGCTATGTATTCTAGTATTTTGAAGAATATCTTGTCCTATCTGCATAAAAAGTGTGTGTTTTGCACCCACATTGATTGTGTGCTTAACCTTGAGTCTCGCAACATTAGGAACCATTGCCATAGAAATATTAGCTTCATTAGGGAGGACTAAGTCTACATCATGCAAGGACTCAATTGCTACATCTTCTTGGCTCTCCATCTCATCCTCTCTAGAGGGAAATTTTCTGCTCTTCAGAGGCAATATTGGATGCACAACAAATCTAATACTATATCACTAGACTCTACCTTGACATGAGCCTCTCACTTTGCTCTTTCCCTATTGCCAGCTCATCTTCCTCTAATAGGGCTAGAAGCAAATAAAGAGAAAGTCTTAACTTACTAGTATTGACAAGAAAATTGAAAAAATTAAACTCCACAAATTGACTCAAAATTAAATGCTTGAAATTACCCATGTCGACATGGGCAGTTAGTGAGAAAAATATGTTGTATCCCAACACACTAACATACCTCTATTAGGATCAACATCAAAAATTCCCATGGAGCATGGGCAAGGTAATGTGCTTCATAGAACTAAAAAATCTAAAACTTTTCAGACTATGTTTGGAACTGATCGTGTCAACACGAGTAGTATTGGAGAGAAGTGGAGGGGCCATAGCCTTATAATCTTGCCAAATATGTTGTAACTCGACGCACTAGCAAACCTCTATTAAGATTAACATCAAAACGTAGCATGGAGCATGGGAAAGGTAATCTGCTTCATGTAAAATGTGTAATGAAATATGTCGAGCAATTTGTGAACACTGGCTCCTCTATCAAAGCTTGAAAGTGTCTGTGTCGACATGGGTTGTTTTGAGCAAAAAAATGATGAATTAATCCATTAAATAATCATCAGCTACTTAATAAAGCAAAGCTCAAAAGAATCCAAAGTAGTAACAAGGATCACTCAAAATTCAACAACATTCCTTTTGCCAACATCTACAACCAAACTTTGTTGATCAACTTACACACCAATGTTGACCAAAAAATCACTTATTGATCGTCGTAAAGTGCCCGTGTCAACACGATTTCCTACAGACAATGCAAAGTTGGCCATGACAAAAAAATCTCAATTAATTACCATGTTAAAGTGTTCATGTCACTCCACGTTCCTCTTTAGTGAGTTAAGCACATGAACCTTGGATGTTTCATTGTCCTCCTAACTTGCAGAAGGTTCTGACTCTACCTCTGCAGCATCCACATTTGAGTTCAACACAAGCTCCTTTGTTGCGACACCAAGAATCTCTAAAGGCTCATTGAAGTCAATATTTATCTTCTTTTAACCTCTTAACAACTGCAATGAAGAGGAAGTTGTGTGCTCATGCCTAAACAAACACTCCGGATCTACTTTCAATCTCTTCCTTCTGTGAGCTCTGATACCTAAAAATTATAACTAAAACTACTTTAGAAATCACAAACAAATACATATTAATATTTAATAAGTGTGTAGTTAAAATTTATATATTACTATCAACACCATCTTGGGGTTTTTTTTTTAACACACACAACGCACACAGTCTTTTTTGTGTAATTTCACAGACACACAAATATGGTCTTTTTTGTGTAATGCCACACACATAGAGACACGCACACACATACACACCTTATTTTTCGTAATGCCACACACAAATTTTTCTTGCAAACGGTGTGCGGGGGAATATGCACCAAATAATTTGGCCTCTGCGCACCTGCCACATTGGCAAAAATATGAGCAAACTGCCAATGGCGCACGTAGAAGTAAATTCTTGTACCAAGAATCCTCGGCACACTATTCACAAGAAAATGAAGAGAGCATTTGAAAAAATTGTACATGAGGAGTATCTTTCCTTGGGCTCGGCATCAATGTATACACTTGATGCTGGATATGGTGGATTGTTTGAGTGTTTCTCTTATTGACTGCTCAAAAAAATGGAGGAAAAAGTGTCTTCTCACCTCAAACAAGTGTTCTCTCTCTCTCTCTCTCTCTCTCTCTCTCTCTCTCTCTCTCTCTCTCTCTCTCTCTCTGTGTGTGTGTGTGTGTGTGTGTGTGTGTCTGCGCACGCGCGTGCACAAGAGTGCTCTCTCTCTCTCTCTCTCTCTCTCTCTCTCTCTCTCTCACACACACACACACACACACACACACACACAATAAATGATTAGACCGTTGGCGCCATGGAATGCTATTATGAAAATTTGAAGTTTCACACGAGTCAATATGCTAATCATAGCATATGGTCATTTATTGCCGTACGACACCACTTACTTGTGGTGATTTGGTCTAATAGATCGCATATGCATGGAGAGAGAGAGAGAGAGAGAGAGAGAGAGAGAGAGAGAGAGAGAGAGAGAGAGGTCTCACCCCATCACTAGTAAAGTTTCCCATCTAGAACCAACAAAGAGGCACAAAACCTATCTTTTTAATTAGAGCAAGTCAATAGGTACTATCTTGTCTTAACGTAAAGACATCTATTCATTTTCTCTATGTTTGCCTAGTTTCATGCTCTTAATAGATGTATAGGCCATTTGTGTGTGCTATATAATTCATTGTAGATGTGCCCTTGTGTGCCATAGTGCATTAGTAGGCATAGAGAGAGAGAGAGAGAGAGATCTTAATCCAAGTATTTTGGTACCAACACACACACACACAGTTCTTTGCTAATGGCATGTGGATGCAACATATCTTTTTCTTTAACCGCCCTTGCGTCTATTACTCTTTTTATCATGAGAGGCAATCATGTGTAGTCGCCCTTGTGTAGACAAGTCCAAGTTGGACTCTCCAATGTGTCCATGTGTGGCTGCCCTTGAGAAGACAAGTTCGGCTTGAAATCGGCCACCGGCCACTGGCCGACCAGCCAATCGATTGGCCGTATTTTTACCACTTTTCGGCCATTGGCCGGTCATAATATCCTAGTAAAAAGGAATATTTCAGCATGATTTTTTTGTTTTTCGACGAGTGATTTTTCTTCATGCACGATGGCTTCTCCTCTCATAATAGGGGCCTTACAAATGTGCATTTTTAATACAAAAAAATACAAGGGGTAAATGAGGCTCCATACGTAAATCACTCCCACTTGAAGATTGATCTCCACACCAAACCTGTTATTGCTTTCCATCCTGGCTTCTTATCCTTGAATTCCGATTGAAGATGAGCAACAGCTCAACTTCTCCTTGTTGACTACCTTTGTAAACATGTCTGCAGGATTTTCACTTTTGTGCACCTTTCCTAGATTTAGTTGTCCCTCTTCCAAAAGAGTGTATATAAAGTGATTACTCAACTCAATGTGCTTTGTCCTTGAGTGAAAGGCTTAGTTCTTTGGAAGATGAATGACACTTTGACTATCACTATACAAGACACAATTGTCTTGCTTGTATCCAAGCTCCTCCAAGAATCTCTGAAGCCACAGAATCTTTTTGTTTGCCTTTGTCATTGCTATATATTTTGCTTCCATGGTATAAAGTGACACCACTTTCTGCATCTTTGAAGCGCCGATTATTGTTTTGCCTCCAACTGTAAACACATAGCCAGTAGTTCTCCTTTGAGTATCTTTGTCACCTGCCATATATGCATCAGCATACCCTTTCAAGAAAGTATCAATGCCTCCAAAATACAAAGCATTTGTTGTTGTCCCTTTTAAATATCTAAGTATCCACTTCACAGCTTGCTAGTGCTTTTTACATGAATTGTCCATGAATCTACTTACAAATCCCACTCCATGTGCAATGTCTAGCCTTGTCCAGACCATAGCATACATTAGAGAACCTATCACTACAGCATATGAAACTTTAGATATATAGGGTATCTCCTCTTGTGTCTTTGGACACATATCCCTGGTTAGTTTCAAGTGACTAGACAAAGGTGTATAAACCAATTTTGCATCTTTCATTGTAAACTTCTCTAGTGCCTTCTTGATGTAATCCTCTTGAGATAGCTTTAGTGTCTTCTTTGTCATATCCCTTGATATCTTCATACCAAGTATCCAGATCTTTCATTGAAAAACATTTAGACAATTCCTCTTTTAGCTCTTTGATATTTTGCATGTTAGCACTTGCAATCAGCATGTCATCAACATACAGCATTAGGATGATGAACTTCCCATCTCCCAAATTCTTTGTGTAGACACAATGATCTGAGTTGCATCTTCTGAGTCTGTGATCCAACATCCATTAATCGAGCTTCAAGTACCACAGTCTTGATGCTTGCTTTAAACCATATAAGATCTTCTTTAATCTACAAACCAATTTCTCCTTACCTTTTACTTCATATCCTGTTGGTTGAAGCATGTAAATTTCCTCCTCTAAGTCATCATGAGGGAATGCCATATTTACATCCATTTGCTCAAGATTTATATCATGAGTACCCACAAGGCTTAAGACAAGCCTAATTGAGTTCATTTTTACAACAGGAGAAAATACTTCATTGAAGTCAATACCTTTCTTTGAGAAAACCCTTTTACCACAAGCCTAGACTTGTACCTTTTCTTCCCACCTTCTTCTTCCTTTAGCTTATACACCCATTTGTTCTGTAGTGCTTGCTTATCTTTAGGAAACTCAACCAATTCTCATGTTTGGTTGTGATGTAATGAGTCCATCTCCACTTGCATGCTCTTCATCCATTCTTCTTTGGATTCGTGTTGCATAGCTTCTTCGTCATATTTTGGCTCTCCAAAATCTGATATCAAGAGATGGTTGAAGGAAGGAACAAACCTTTCTTGAGGTCTACCTGCTCTTGTAGATCTTTGGGACATAGGTTGAGGCTCCACATTTGGTTGATGGTGTTGCACATTGTCGCCACTTGCACTCCTTGAGTCTGTGAGTGCACATGTGCACAGATGCGTGCGTGGTGCAGTACGATGCGTGCGGGGAAGGGGAGGAGCACAAGATGGTGTGGGTAGAGCAGCCTTTAGAACTAATGAGTGAGGAGCTCCTTATTTTTCCTATAGAAAGAATAAGGAAATGTACACAAGGTGGGCGGGCAGTTGGACACCGGACGTCTAGCCCCGGGCAAAGGCACAGCGCCTTTACCCCAACAAACTCCCACTTAAAGGCAATGTGTTGATAAGTGAGACCTACTAGCTAAACTACTAGTATGTACAAGAAACGAGGTGATAGACTCTCTCCACCTATCCCCACTAGCTCACTCTGTCGATCTAGACAAAGTCGTATCGGCTCTAGCGGTAGGAGAGCGTGTGTACCCATGCTAGAGCCTGCATGTAAATCCCGCATACAACTTTGTATGGTGTACAAATCTCCATGAAGCATCATGCTAGTGTCAGTCACCGTACAACTAACTATCCCTGCTACAAATGCTCCCACCACTGCAGCTGCTAGGTCGGGCCTCGAGACTAGTAATTCGAACATGAGATGCCCGAACGCTGAAAAAACCTTTGCAAACCTAGTTGTACTCACCTCCCCTATGCTATCTGCATGTACTACATCATCAGTACTACTCATCGCGTATGGATGTGTCAACACCGACACTGGGATAGCTACATCTCTCTCACCCATAGGCAAACTATGTGTCCTGGCACCAACCCATCAACCTCTAACATGAGCATATCAAAGAACTCTATGTATGTCATCTCTATCTGTGTCTCTAGGGAGCAGACTTGCTCTACCTCTTCCTGCACAAACTCTAACAACACTTGTTGTGTATCACTAGAGCACTATCGCTCTACCTCTATCTCTATAGAGTCTACTGGCATGTCTTGCACAACTATATGCTCTATCTAGTGAGCATGGTGGACTTCACCCATGAAGAAGACACGTCTAGTCTCTTGCTCAAAGCATGCCAACAACAAAACCGTGACTATGTCGTCTTGAACCTCAGACACATGCATAAGATATACCAAGCCGTTGCGGGCTCCTCTAGCAATCAACAATGAACTCCAATACATCTAGAAAGACTGCTCTCTAAGAAATATCTGACAATCAAAATTTTCTAGTTGTCTCACTGAGATCAATCTCTATCTCAGCTGCGGAATGTAGCGCACATGTCGTAGCGTGTATGATGCACCTTTGGGCAAAGACAAACACCGAATCATCGGCCAAGTTCACACAGCCAAAACTCCCACTAGAAAATGTGGTGAACCATTCACTACATGGTGTGACGTGGAAAGCAGCATTGCTATCTAGTAACCACTATTGAGAAAGTGTGCTATCCATAGACATATCTGCAAGAGGTACACTCGAGGAAATCATGACATCACCATCACTGGCATAGACTTCCTCTGGAATTTCCTCCCTAACATGTGTCAAAGCCATATCTGCATCTAGCCTACATCTCCATTGTTGGCTCATACGTCTGAAACAACAGTGCCTAATGTGTCATGTGTGACCAGAGGAATCCCAAATCCCGAGCGAGTTTTTTTGAGCAATTACTAAATTGAGCAGAAATTATCAATATACAATCTTGAAAATTGCAAACTATTCAATATTCTTCTACTTAATTCAATAATCATTCACACATGTGTTTTTATTTAGTTCTTACACTCTAGTCAAGCCAAGATAGAGGTGCTGGCTATTAGAGGACATTAAGTTGAATCTGGATGATGATAGCACATTGCAAAGGATAAATACTAGGCTCTAAATTCCCTATCTGCAACCTTCATGTATGCATTGTAGGAAACCATGATCCGCATACTCTCTCTCTCTCTCTCTCTCTCTCTCTCTCTCTCTCTCTCTCTCTCTCTCTCTCTCTCTCTCTCTCTCTAAAACATAAACAAATATCTTTGTCTGATTATAGGGTTGAAAATCATCGAGCCATTTGCGGAGTTGCTTGTAGCGCCATGTGTTGATACATGATGCTATTAGAAGATTCATAGGAGCTAATTTAAGCACTTTATGAAGTTGCTTGTAGCATCACGTGTCAACACCTGGTGCTTTGGGAAGCTTCAAAGAGGCTAATTTAAGAGCTTTGTGGAGCTTCTTGTAGCACTACATGTCAACACCTATGCTAAAGGAATTTTCAAATAGGCTATTTTAGGTGCTTTATGGAGTTGCCTATAGCACCACGTGACAACACGTGGTGCTAAAGGAAGTTTTAAAGAGGCTAATTTAATATCTTTGTGGAGCTGTCTATAGCACCATGTGTCTGTACATAGTGCTATATGAGTCTTCATAAGGGCTAATTTAAGCCCTTTATGGAGCTGCTTGGAGCACCACATGTCCGTAGCACCACGTGCTGACACGTGGTGCTAAAAAAAGTTTCAAAGAGGCTAATTTAAGCCATTTGCATAGTTGCTTGTAACACCACGTGTTGGCACGTGGTGCTACAAAAAGTTTCAAAGAGGCTAAGTTAAGCGCTTTTTGCACCTGCTTGTACCACCACGTGGCGACACATAGTGCTAAAGGAAGTTTCAAAGAGGCTATTTTAAGCGCTTTATGGAGCTTCTTGTAGCACCACGTGTCGACACGTGGTGCTACAAGAAGTTTCAAAGAGGCTAATTTAAGCGCTTTGTGGAGTTTCATGTAGCACCACATGTGGACACGAGGTGCTAAAGAAAGTTTCAAAGAGGCTAATTTAAGCGCTTTGTGGAGTTTTCGGTAGCACCACATGTCAACACGTGGTGCTACAGGAAGTTTGAAAGAGGCTAATTAAACAGCTTTGGGGAGGTGCCTGTAGCACCACGTGTCGACATGTGGTGCTAAAGAGAGTTTCAAAGAGGCTAATTTAAGCGCTTTTGTGGAGTTTCCTGTAGCACCACGTGGTGCTAACGAAACTTTCAGAGAGCCTATTTAAGCACTTTGTGGAGCTGCTTGTAGCACCAGGTGGCAACACGTGGTGCTCAAGGAATTTTCAAAGAGGCTAATTTAAGCGCTTTTATGGAGTTGCTTGTAGCACCACGTGGCTACACGTGTTGCTAAAGGAATTTTCAAAGAGGCTAGTTTAAGCTCTTTGTGGAGTTGCTTGTAGCACCACGTGTCGACACGTGGTGCTACAGGAAGTTTCAAACAAGCTAATTTAAGCGCTTTGTGGATTTGCATGTAGCACCACGTATCGACACGTGGTGCTAAAGAAAGTTTCAAAGAGGTTGATTTAAGCACTTTGTGGAGCTGCTTGTAGCATCACTGTCGACATGTGGTGCTACAAGAAGTTTCAAAGAGGCTAACTTAAGTGTCAGGACAGGGGTCCTACGAGGCAAGGCCCAACCTAGGGGGTCAAGGACCTCGGTCAAGGGCTTGGATTGGACCAATGCGGACTGGACCAGTGCGGACTGGGGATCCGCTTAGGGCAAGAGCTAGGAGCTAGGCCTATATAAGGGGCGGTAGGGGGGAGGATCCTATGTTCAGTTACCCTAGGTCTTATATTGGTATCAGAGCTCAAGGGGAGGGAGGAGCTATGGAGGAGGAGGAAGCCTTGCATGGATGATTGCATGATCTCTCTCTCTCTCTCTCTCTCTCTCTCTCTCTCTCTCTCTCTCTCTCTCTCTCTCTCTCTCTCTCTCTCTCTCTCTCTCTCTCTCTCTCTCTCTCTCTCTCTCTCTCTCTCTCTGGTTGTCGGCAAGCCCTTTTGCAAGGGAGGAGCTGCGGGGCCATGGGCAAGCGCCCTAAGCAGGAGATGGAGAAGACCTTGACTGCCGTGGGCATGGCTCCTTCAGAGGCAAGGAGGTCGAAACCGAAATCCTGTGTGTGCGGAGCCGCTTAGCACGGAAGTGGTCAAAGACAACGAAGACGGGAACCGCGCATGTGCAGGCCCGCTAAGCAAGGCTAGAGCCCAACCGTCGACCAGCATGAAACGGCTCACAGAGGAGCTCGACATGGTCACAGGGGTGAGGGGATAAAATCTCGCTTCTGCACGTCAGTCAACCGGGCCCTTCAGCGCCCTCCACCTCTACCCTTGCCAGCGGCGCAGTTGCTCGCCATAGCTACTGTGGAATCGCGTTTTTTTTTGTTTTTTTTTTTTTGTATTTCTCACTTGGGCGCCCAAAGCCAAGGGGGTGGACAACCTTAAGGGGGGATACACACACCCTATTCACAGCGTAACAAAGTCGGCAAGGTGGAAAAAGTCGAGCAAGGCTTGAGATTTATCCAGGCATGACACCTTCAATCGTTTTTTTTTCGATCGATTTGTATTCCAAGATCGGCAAGCAAAGAAAATTCCAAGGTATTCATAGTTCGACAAGTCAACAATTGGACATGGCTGTGCAAGGAGACCCACTTACAATCTCAAAGCTTCATCGGGAGACTGCTTGAAGAATTTACCGTGGGGACTGGCCTGACAACTTAATCTTTTTTGTTTACAAAAATGGCAGCTGAGGTATGCTTTGTTTGTGCTATTGATGTAAATTTTTTATGCTTTGAGTATGGAAACTATCCGAGAGCACCTGTTCAAGTTCCCTCGAGTTGGCAAGGTCAATGGGTGCACACAACAAGAGGTAGCTACCTGCAATCGAGATGGGAAAGACATGCAAAAGCTATGAGATACAATCAAGATGGGAAAGTCTCCATCTTGAATTTGTAAGACATGCAAAGGCTATGAGCCGCATTCGAGACGGGAAAAGTACTCGTTCCAACTTGAGAAGTCGACAAGGGTTTCTCTCTGTCGCATTCTAGATCTTCATTGTTGCTCGTACATGGTTCCTTGACAAAGTTTTCCAGAGGTTTCGTCAATTGAGACAAATTTATCTAGTCAAGGACAATTGTAATCAAGCTAAGCAGGTACACATTCATACCTTGCACGTATTTGTTTGTTCGCAATATGATGTACAAGTAGACAAAGTCTATTTTTCACGCATGATCGACAAGGTCGAGTCTCTTTGCTATGACAATCTATCGTCAATAGCATTTGTTGGCAATAAGGCCAGACATAGTTCTATGAAGCAAGGCTTCATTTTATACATCTTGCATTGAAGCTGGCCACGTTTGGCATCTACTATGAGCATACAAAATTGGAAAGGAATAGGCAATGTGTTTGCAGGTTATTTCATATTGCAGGTTATTTCATTATGTGCCAGACGGGTGTATAGGATATACGAAGGCGTCTGTGTAGAGATGGCTATGAGCTATTTTGGAATGAGTTTTTCCTTCCAAATTTCGTCACAAATGGTTACAGCAACAACGATCAGGTTAGCCAAGTTTAATTTTTTCTTGTTTTTCCTTGTTTACACTTTCCTTGGCAATTACTTCCATTATGCAAAGCAAAGTCCTTTGGCAATTTTAGAAGAAGCAAGGCTTCGGTATACTGGCAAAATAGGGAATATCAGCTCACAGAATCCCTACCAGTCTAAACTGTGAAAGGTACTTAAGGTTTTGATTCTCACGGTTGAGGCCATCACTCTCCGCAAGGGCTTACAATTCTGCATGCAAGTCATGCTAGTTAGGTGGATTCAATTCTACCGCCTCATGAATTACGCTTCCGCTATCACACAAGCAACTCTATCAAGGACACAATAAGTGATGGATTATTTAGCATGGTTTTAGGTTGCTGTAAACACACAACAACACTAAAAGGAACCTAAAACTAGGACTTATTTCACAAGCAAAGTGCCCTATTTAAGTCATCCTCTTCTTGTCACGACCGCTACAAGATCGATGGGTCAAGATGTGATTTGTGTTTTCTGTTACCTCTCTCGAAGAGAGCGTTATCTAGCCAGAATGTTGCATGCTTATATGATAAGCCTGCAAGTCAGGCATAAGCTGCGTCAGAGCACATAGATTGGGCACAACATATACAAAGTCATCACATAAGGAAAGTTCCTCAGCCTAGCATTTTCTCTCTCTCTCTCTCTTCTTTCCCTCCATGAATAATGAAAACTTTCTGCACAGTTTTTGATACATGTTTCGCTGGTGACTCAGTTTGAGCCAAGGTGCTCTGATGCTCAGCTAGAACTTGGCCAAGATGCCATTAGTCTTCATCGGTTTTGCCATCAGGGCTATGAGCCACACACAGGCTGGCTATAAGTCGTTGTCAGATCTAAGGTAAGACCCAACTATTGGCATTCCTTGGGTGATTGTTCTTAACATCGAACACACATCGAATACATCGACTTTTATGGACAGGCAAGCGTCTTGTCATTACGGATGTTTTGGGTGTCATTTTTGCATTATATGTTTTTAGTGTGACGTTCAAGTTGAGTTTTTTTATAATCTTAAACTCACATCTGCTGATCTCTACAAGGAAGTATTGATGCAGCAATCAATTGAGATAGCATGGCTGCCCATAACAGCTAGGTATTTTGCTTTTGTGGATTTCCTGCTCTCTCTATAGCACTACGGCGTGTCTATGGACATACTATGTTGGGGTAAGACCCTGCGGGTGATTATTACATCACCCCATAGGCATTAAGGATCACAGTTTAATCTGTATTGAGGATCAAAGTTGATCTCTCCTAGTTATACTTTCAAGGAAAGCATTCCGCAATCTACCAAACTCGGTAGCGGATGGACACACTTTTCAAGTTGATTCCAATCAGTCTGTACACGGTTGACTATGTTGGTTACCGTTACCTGCTAGTTGAGCAGTTTCTACAAAGAGTCTTACCAAGGGGTTTGACTACGTAGATTCTCATTCAAGGGCTTGGATTGCAAAGGCAACACCCAGGGTTCCCAGTGCAATATTGTTTGTTTTTTCAGGTAGGGGACGTGCTCCTCTCCATTTGAATACAGGTAAGTGTACATTACGTTCATAGCTCCAAGTACGCATCTATTGATTTGGTGTTATTCCATTTTTAGTATGCTTTGCTTGGTTTTTCAAGACGTCTAAGTACGCTTGAATGTTACAGAGCCATGCCAACAGCATGTCGGCACAAAGTATTTTGGGCCAAGTGTCCAATCTATCTTTCTATCTTACGCTGTTACGAACCTACTTGTAGGGTTCAATTTGGCACATGTTGTCACATGGGATACAACATGGTCTAGGAACTCAAGAATTTTGGTTTAGCTAGTGTGGAGCAAGATAATGAGGGTCCCTCTCACTCTTGTCGCGGAGTGTTTTGCAGTTCCTCCACACACAAGTACATCTTGTACTTGATGGATGTCGCTTTTTCGGCCATCCTTATTTGAGACGTATTCCACATGTGGTGAATATGAGTCTCTTGGACTGACACTGGCGCCTAATTCTTAATGATGTGTCGTGAAGAAGTCCCTACATGCTAGTCGCATCCGTTTATTAGACCATTTGGAGCACACCATATCAGGAACAATTTCAGTGGCCATAAATTATCGAGTACTTAGTACAGATTTGTTGCGATGACAAGTGATGTGAAACCACCTTAACAGAGGGTCGTTTCTACATATAGCCAAGTATGCTAAGTTACTGAGAATGTCTCATGGTTGGGACCTAGTTGTGACTGATCTTTCACATTCTATTATGGTCCAACTCTTGTTGAAAGGCTTTCACTTACGTACCGTGGAAAGTCTCATCATGGAATAACGGTTTGGATAAATCTGTGTTAAATGCATGCACACTAGGTGTTATGGGCCCTAGTGTTTAACACTGATTTATTTAGAGCGGCATGCCAATTCATGGACTTTTATTCTCTCTGCACCTTTTTGCACTGCATGTGCAATTTCTCTTGTATATTTATTATGAGTTTACACCCTGCCATACAAGGCACTGGCTCAAGATGGGTTTCTATGGGTTGGATGGTCTAAACTCTAGGAGCTTACTCCAGTCCACCCGCTTTCAACCTACTTGGTTGTCTTCACTCCATATAAAATATATGGCTACATACTCAATGATTGAGTCCTAGTTTATCCACAGTCATGGAAGACTGTCTGTAAGTGGTTGGGGAACAACACCTCACTCTTACTACTGCTATTCATCTCGTGTTGGATGGGCAACTTACAAATATTTCTTTTGCTAAAGGATCTGCTAAGAGCATACGTTAGCCCAACGCATTTCTGAATAGATGATTTTCTCCCTATTCTAGAATTTTCTTAAGTACGGTTTTCGACTTTGAACACCTGTTGTGGTGGGGTTGGAGATTGTTTCAATAGTTTCATACGTCAAGGACTTACCAGGTGTGCTGACAAAGTATGTTGGCAAGTAACCTTCATTAGGGATGAACATGTACTTCTTTGTGTTCCAAACTATTCAGAATTCTAACAAGAGGACACTCCCTATCTATGAACTTTTCAAGATACTCATGCGAGTAGGAAATCTGGCTCACAACTGCATGGGAAGTTACGCCAAGGTTTCCTTGCATTATTCTAATACCTTCAGAAGATTTGAAAATTGGTTATGCCTTTCGACAACTCTTAGTTGTGGTTACTCCTTTACAGTACTCAAGTGAGTTATAATGGAGTTACCATTTAGACCCAAGTGGTTGCAAAAGGACAACAATGTTGAAAATCAAGATATTGCTCTTGGTTTCATTGAGCCTCCTCACTGCACCAATTATAGGTCATACAGACAACTGGCTCACATATGGGACGTCAGTATTCTTAAGAAGATATTACTACTTGTGTTTTCCAGGACGAAAAATCTTCCTTAAGGGGGGAGTAATGTCAGGACAAGGGTCCTACGAGGCAAGGCCCAACCTAGGGGGTCAAGGACCTAGGACAAGGACCTGGACTGGACCAGTGCGGACTGGGGATCCGCTTAGGGCAAGAGCTAGGAGCTAGGCCTATATAAGGGGCGGTAGGGAGGAGGATCCTATGTTCAGTTACCCTAGGTCTTATATTAAGTGCTTTGTGGAGTTGCTTGTAGCACCACGTGTCAAGAAAATTTCAAAGAGGCTAATTGAAGCGCTTTGTGGAGATGCTTGTAGCACCATGTGTCGATAAGGGGTGGTAAAGGAAGTTTCAAAGAGGCTAATTTAAGCGCTTTGTGGAGTTGCCTGTAGCACCATGTGTCGACACGTGGTGCTACAGAAAGTTTGAAAGAGGCTAATTTAAGAGCTTTGTGGAGTTTCCTGTAGCACCATGTGTCGACACCTGGTGCTAAAGAAAGTTTCAAAGAGGCTAATTTAAGTGCTTTCTAGAGTTGCTTGTAGCACCACGTGTCGACACGTGGTGCTAAAGAAAGTTTCAAAGAGGCTAATTTAAGCACTTTGTGGAGTTGCCTGTAGCATCACATCTCGACACGTGGTGCTACATGAAGTTTGAAAGAGTCTAATGTAAGTGCTTTTTGGAGTTGCCTGTAGCACCATGTGTCAACACGTGGTGCTAAAGAAATTTTCAAAGCGCTTTGTGGAGTTCCCTGTAGCACCACATGTCTACACGTGGTGCTACAGGAAGTTTGAAAGATGCTAATTTAAGCGCTTTGTGGAGCTGCTTGTAGCACCACGTGTCGACACGTGGTGCTACAGGAAGTTTCAAAGAGGCTAATTTAACTGCTTTGTGGAGTTTCCTGTAGCACTACGTGTCCACACATGGTGCGACAGAAAGTTTCAAAGAGGCTAATTTAAGTACTTTGTGGAGCTGCATATAGCACCACGCGTCCACACGTGGTGCTATAGGAATACCCAAAAGCGGATTTAAGCCATTTTCAAAAATTGCTTGTGGCACCACATGTCGGCACGTGGTGCTAAGTAAAGTTTCAAAGAGGCTAATGTAAGTGTTTTGTGGAGTTGGTTGTAGACCACGTGGTGACACATGGTGCTCAAGGAATTTTCAAAGAGGCTAATCTAAGAGCTTTTGTGGAGTTTCTCGCCACGTGGTGCTAAAGGAATTTTCAAAGAGGCTAGTTTAATCTCTTTGTGGAGTTGCTTGTAGCACCACGTGTCAACATGTGGTGCTACAGGAAGTTTCAAAGAAGCTAATTTAAGCGCTTTGTGGAGTTGCATATAGCACCATGTATCGATACGTGTGGTGCTAAAGAAAGTTTCAAAGAGGCTGAGCACTTTCTGGAGCTGCTTGTAGCATCACGTGTCAACACGTGGTGCTACAAGAAGTTTCAAAGAGGCTAATTGAAGTGCTTTGTGGAGTTGCCTGTAGCACCACGTGTCGACACGTGGTGCTAAAGAAAATTTCAAAGAGGCTCATTGAAGCGCTTTGTGGAGATGCTTGTAGCACCATGTGTTGATACGTGGTGTTAAAGGAAGTTTCAAAGAGGCTAATTTGAGTACTTTGTGAAGTTGCATGTAGCACCACATGTCGACACATGGTGCTAAAGGAAGTTTCAAAGAGGCTAATTTAAGTACTTTGTGGAGCTGCATGTAGCACCACGTGTCGGCACATGGTGCTATAGGAATATCCAAAGGGGATTTAAGCCATTTTCATAGTTGCTTGTAGTCCCACGTGTCGACACCTAGAGTTATTGGAAGCTTCATAAGGGCTAATTTAAACTCTTTATGAAGCTACTTGTAGCACCACGTGTTGGCACATGCTACTCTAGGAAGCTTCAAGAGGTTAATTTTAGTGCTTTGTGGAGTTGTCTTTAGCACCACGTGTTGACACGTGGTGCTAAAGGAAGCCCCGGGGGATTCACTATTAGTAGTGGGGGGATGTCACCTACGTGCATCAAAATTAGAGAAACCCCCCTATATACGATATCTTACTTGCTAGCCTACCCCCCTACATACAGACAAGATACGAACGTTCTCGCAATGAGACAACCCCCCTCATACGGATTTCGTACGGAATGTAATGACCCACTATTTTATGTATACTAGTAACATAACAATTTTAGAAGCACATTCTTTTGCAAAAATACATGTTGAACTGCAAATGAACAGAAGTGTACATTGTAGTGTGTTTTCATTTGCAATAGATGTTAAGAGAACAAACCATGAAAAGCAACAAATATAATGAATACATAATGAAAATAAACCAATCGTTTCAATGTAATTTGTCAAAAAACAAATAGCATTTGCCTTGTAAACTGATACAAATCTCAATCTCAAAACATATGATACTAGCCACCTACTTAGTAGGCTTCCCACATGGGATTTAAGGCACACATATGAAATGGATTGTTCTCTAAATAACAAATGATGTATACTCTTAAACAACCATAAAAACTTCACTCATCAAATCAAAACACATTACAAAAAACCCCAATAAAAGATTAATCTTTTTGAACAAAAACAATTATATGTGGTATGAATGTACGTCTATGCTTTAGCAAAAAAAGCACCATCAGTATTTAATTTTGAGTTTGCACATAAAATATAAATCCAAAAATTTCGCCAGAGTCTCCTTTGTACAGAGACCTCTTTCTAAAAAAAAATCAATACACCCTTTTCTTGGGCTCCCACATGGGATTTTCATCACATAATTTCTTTTTCCAAAAAAATTGTCCACCTCATCTTGGGCTCCCACGTGGGATTTAACGATTGTCTTACACATTAAAATCAAACACATTCTCAATAGAGTCAAAGTAATCTAACTTCAAATTGGTAGTATGACCTGCATAATAAAGACATTGTGTATGTGTGATACATAGACCCAAGGTATGCTAGACGTGTCTTGGCAAGAAACTATAGCTCAAGATAACACACACGGTCAAGCCATATGACCATGTGGGAAATTGAGACTATAAAATTTGAAGCTACATAGAAAGAAAGCTTATGGATAGCTAGAAGAACTGAAGTGTCCTATATTAACCTAATGTGACCCATCACTTTGAAAGGTAAAAGAACTGAAGGTAAAAATCTATAGCTCAAGATGGCACACCCGGTCAAGCCATATGACCATGTGACAAATTGAGACTATATTTGTAATTATATACAAATAAAGACACTATGTATGTGTGACACACATACCCAAGGTATGCTAGAAGTGTCTTGGCAAGAAACTATAGCTCAAGATAACACACTCTGTCAAGCCATATGACCATGTGGGAAATTGAGACTATAAAATTTGTAACTACATAGAAAAGAAAGCTTTATGGATAGCTAGAAGAACTAAAGGTAATAATCGATAGTCAATACTCACAAATCTGAGTTTAAAGCGAATAATCCCTGTTTGCAACTATATTCCAAGTGTTGTGATAATCAATACTCACATATCCAAGTTTAAAGCCAATATTCCCTATTTGCAAGTCCTCCTCCTAAAGGGCTCCTAAATGAAGGGACTATTAACAAACTAGAATGTCTTTTCTGCTTAAGCCAGTTGGTGCTGGTCTTGCTATCCTTAAACTTAACACTATGGCCCATAAGGGCTTCATCCTTGGTGGCAACCCCAAGGGTCAAGACAGTCTTTGCTTTTCGTTGTTGCTTATGGTCTTAGGGTGGCTCCCTTTGCCAGCCAATGTATGGTCTAGGGTTGGATGCCATGGCTCGGTTGGAGCATGCATGGCTTTCATTACAACTTTCATTACAATTTTTTTTTGTTGCTTATGGTCTCATGGTGGCTCCCTTTGCTATCCAATGTATGGTCTAGGGTAGAATTCCAGCCAACCTCTGCATTGAAACCCCACATTTTGACTCCTTGAGCTAGAATTTCCTCAAGAAACTCCTCATAATAAATGTTGGCCAGGAAAAAAACACCATAAATACTAGAGAGACACATCTGGAACATGATCCACATCTCTAACTCGATAAAAACCCCATACAGCGCATGCAACAATGGATAGGGATGTTAGCAATATTAGCCTATGCATAGTTTTTTTCATACTCGTATGGTATATTCACCACACTTTCATACTCAAACATTATTTGGTGTACAATATGTGGAAGATATGATCAAACATATTTACCATGCTTTCTGTCTACGACAAATTGAAATTTAGACTCAACAATAGCCAAAGAGGAGCGCAAGTTTCTCAAGGGAGTGGCCGGCCAATTTCAAGCTGCAAATAATACTTAAAGGTCACAAGAAGCATGTTCTTTTGTTCCCCATCAGGTACAATCCATATTAGCTAAACAAGAGCTCAACTCAGATTGTACAGAATCTTTTAGACTCTTTAAGTCCTTTTTGAGCACAGGTTGGCCTCAACAAGTTGGACACATTACTCTGACCTTACCACATAGTCAACCTCAAGTATGGTGTTAGGTGCAGCGGAATAACTGTTGTATTTCTCAAGATGGGTGATCCATATGTGTTCAAGGTTCCTTTTAGTTCTTATGGAAGGGAGAGCCTTCCGTTCTTAAGGGAGAGTGCTATGATCACAAACAAAGTGAGTGGACACTGTGCGTGCAAGTGTACGAGACTGAGAGAAAGAGAGAAGAGAGACATGACACCCGAGAGGTTGAAAAACCCTCCTCTGAAGGCCCCACTCTTGTCGGAGAGAGGGGTCTACTTATTGATTGCACAAGTGATACAATGACGATGCAATGGACTGTTACAACTTGGGACTATGTCAGTGACGACAACGGGGACGACGACGACGACTTAGAGGCTGAAATCTGGGAGAACTTTGGGGCTGATTTGTGCGGCTGAAAACGCAGGTTTGGCTGCGTTTTTAGGGCTGAAAATCACTGTTGTAATTGCCCTTGAAAAACGATGATTTGTTCCTGCGATTGAAAGCTGCAAATGCTGACTGTAAAGGGCTGAAAACACTGTTTCCTGCAGGCGTATGGCTGCGTTTTCTTATGTTGAAAAAAGCTGGGCAAAACTCTGGAATCTGTTGTGCTAGGGTTGCCTTTTATACTGCTGAATTCACTGCTGAGATCGCTAAATAGGCTGTTTTGATTTGTGCTTAAAAATGCTGACTGTTGCAATGCCTGAAGGCTGAAAACGCTAGAGCATCTGCAACTTCTATGGTGATCTTGGAAACGCTAGGCTGAGTGAAGTCGCCGGTCCTGATGTCAGTTGAAAACGCCAGGCTGAGTGGAGGTCTTGGCGATGAAGAAAACGCTATGGTGAAGGGGATGCTGGCGGGAAGGTACTTGATGGGTTCTTGCTGAGAGAGAGGGAGTACCTGCTGCCTGTGGCCTGTTGTGCTCCTTGCTCATCTGCCAAAGATTGCTAGCTTTGGGTTGCTTATATATTAACTTACCCAATTTTCCCTACTCAGTTCCCAACAAAAGTCACTTAATAAATAAGTGAAAAATGTCAAAAATAGGGAAATTAGGCTAAGGTCACTGGAAAAATCCCCAAACTGACTCTGATGGAATCTGATGTAAATTCTTATGCTTATGTTGTGTGCAACCAAAGGATATGCATCTACACTAGGTGACTGGGCATGCACAGTCTACGAATAGACTCACAAAAGTGCCATATCACTTCTAAGCTAGACTGACTGGACTTGACGGAAACTCTGTTATGGTGTAGCTTGTCCACGGACACATAGGGTTGGATGTGTCACGTGACATATGGTATCCGACATATAGAATGTCTTGGGGATCTAAATCATACTATATTCCAAAGTCTGATAACCGTATGCATCCCCCATATGGTTGCCATAAGGAAAAGTGTAGTGATTGTCTCATCTAAGGGCTATGGAGGGCCTGAGAAACCAGGAAAATGCAGCGAGTATCGTACATGAAAAAACAAGGTAGGGGATGGGGCAGAGAGAGCATACTTGAGAGCCTAGCATGACAGCGTCCTTGTCCAGAAACAGTGTAAGATGACTAATGAGCTTGAAGCTTCCCGTCAGCCATCATCCAGCAGGAACATAGAGCTGGGCACCCCCCTTATCCTCAAAAGAGTTGAGGTAAAAGATGGCATTTGTAAACGCATGAGTATTAGTGGTAACTCCATCACCAACTGCATCGAATTCGATGATGGTGATGCTATGAGGCCTTGCATTTCCGCCCAACTCACTAATGGACACATCAATAGTTATGTCACTACGAATTCTTGGAAAGCTTGTTTGTGACCTCGAATATGTGCAGGCGGGCAAAGGAACTAGTGGTGGCCCCAAAGAGAAGTAAAATCTAGGCAAGGGTAACCCCACCAACACCCTATAGTGCAGCATTTCGAAGCTCGAGTCTCATGAGGCAACGCCTCTAGGTAAAAGACATCCAGAGAATTAAATGGAGATTCTCTGGCATATCTTCAGACATCAAACCAACACATGTGACATGCATCATTCCCGAGGTCTGTATAACTAACTGCAATTATGTAGACGGTATAACACCAGAGTCTATGTTGAATTGTATGATAGATGACATGACCTTCACAAATAGGAGTCACCATAAGCTTGCCTTAGAGCCTCTTAATATTTTAGACTGAATGTTTTAACAATCATTGCTTGACACCTCCACCAGCAGTCTGTTATTTGTCTTTGGTTGCATAACAATAGAAACTTCAGCTTGAGCTGGACAGTTGTATGTTCAGCCAGATATAGGAGCTGCATGCAGTCAAGGGTGGGCGAATCATTGGCCCAAAACAGTAGTATTTGCAACTCAAAGATTCATTAAAAGGTGTACTGTATAAACCACTATTAGGCTGTTTGGGAGGTGCGCCTCCTTTTCAAAGTAAGAAAACCATCCTAAAAACTTTTCAAGTTCAGCCATCTGAATTTTGAAGCTAATTGATTAATTTTATACACCCTAACAAGTTCAAAATGAAGCACAACTATGCACCACAGTACATCGTTGCAAAACTAACAGGTGAAAGGCATTTCTCTAGGAACACAAACATTCAAGAAGACTAATGTATTTAAGGCCCGTTTAAGGTAGCTTTGGTTTAAGGAGATTACAAAGCATGTACATGTACAGAGTAAACTGAGGCCAAAAGCAGTCACCTGCAGATATGAGACTGTTACTGAACCTTGCTTAGAAGATGTATCTGCAAGAATATCCTCCATGGCTCGAACCATGATTCCACAGTCGGCAGCATCTTCCTCCCCAAGCTTGCCAAGGGTGAAAGTTTTACATGTGCCTGTTTGACCATATGCCATGACAGTGCCATTATACCCCTCTAGCACACTTTGTAGGCAAAAAGAAGAGGGATTCCAAGTATATACAATCAGATAGAGTTTTAAACATAACATACAAAATATCTTGCAAAATAGGCCACTATCACAAGCCAAACCAACATCTAAGCAAATATCTTTAGACACGAAGAACAAGCACCCAAAGACTCTATTTCCCTGTGACCTATAACACTATCTATTGAATAAAATGGGTTGAAAATGGTAGGGGGCAATGAAGGACCTCAACCACAGGCTTTGCCACTACTTCATAGACTCGTTTCTGAGAAGCAATTTCATTCAGAATCTCATCAAACTAGAACGTCTCACAGTCCCAATTATTCCTCCTCAGCTTCAGTCGCTTCAGCTGTGACAAGTGCAAAAGACAAATCAATTAAAACAAGGCATTGGCACAATATAGAACCTGTCTTGAGCTAATGCTGATAAAGTTTCCCATGAAGCAACAAGGTAGGGAATGAGAAGAAGACCTTTGGCATCAACTCCACATAATCAGTAAAATCAGCATCATTTTTTAGCTCCTCAAAGTTCCTGGGCCTAAGTCGCACAGCAACTCTTACTCTTCCTGACACTGAACGTAGACTTGCATGAGTTTAAGATTTAAGAGATGGAAAGGAGGCCCCGAAAGGACATGAAAAATATAGCTTTGAAGAGGACTGTACTACATAAAAATGCAGATTGAACCTAATCAAATCTCATTACTGTACTTTCCTTCTTTCTTTTGCCTCGATGATAATGCAAGTTCTGTCATGCAGAATGCACAGTTCGATGATAAAGTAAGTAACAACCTCCATTGTCAACTTTTCCATTCTAACTTGCTCGACCAGTTAATAATTTTTCAAAAAATTGCAGACATGCTGACTGTGGAAAAATTTGTTAATACCTTCACTTCAGGTCGGAGGCCCGTCGGATGCTCTAAGGGAGGGGAGAGATGCCGCTTGCAGGGTGCTACTGCCGCCGCTGAGAGGGTGCAGCAGTACCGCACGCAGACACCAAGCACATGTGGGAGCTTGCAGAGAGCTTGGCCAGGGGCGGGAGAGGCCCAACACCTCGTCTGCAAAGGGTCTGCGACTCGCGGGGGAGAGAAGCACCTCGTCCCGCTGATGCCCAAATTCAATGAAGAGCAGATAGTGCTCGTAAAAAAACCTAGGTTTATTGTAGTCCCACAATTTTCAAATTTACCACTAAATTTTATATTTGAAGGTGAGAAAACCCAAAGCCCTATCTGCAAGCATCTCTCCCTCTCTCTCACACCATTTTCCTCTTGAATAAAAGGTCTTGAGTTCAATTGTCCTCGTCAAATAGATCTTTGAGATCTCTAGGGATAGTTTCCTACGACGTTAAAATACTCTTCTTCTTCTTCTTCTTCTTCTTCTTCTTCTTCTTCTTCTTCTTCTTCTTCTCTCTCTCTCTCTCTCTCTCTCTCTCTCTCTCTCTCTCTCTCTCTCTCTCTCTCTCTCTCTCTCTCTCTCTCTCTCTTTGATCGAGACTCGACAGTCAATGATATATTGAATATTTCCCTTATATTTAAGGCTTTGTCACACAAACAGAGTTAATTTGGTGGATTGCATAAAGCAAGGGGTAGGTCATGTATAAAGGGAATTTAAGGGCAATTCATGTGCATAAATCAGTAAAGAAGTAAATTGTGTGGAAGCAACAAATTCTGTACAAGGCAGCAGGGAAAGACTTAGAGGAGTGGGCTAATTCTTGCGTAAAGAAGAGAGCAAGGAGAGATTAAAGGACATTCGGTTTTCCTCATGCTCTCTTGGCAAAAGGGCTCAAATTTTCTTACTTTCGCTCTCGACTAATGGATGGCAGCATAAGAGCGCTTTCACTCATCACAATTAAGCAAAAGTTAACTACATATTATCTTTGGTTGTAATTAAACATTGCATTCTAATTTGGTGTAAAAACCTTCACATTTTGTCAATTTACCTATGTTGTTTCACATATGGAGGTTTGCCAAGTTTTTGGAAAAAAGTTTATTTTGAGCACTGCACGACACAATGCTAGGATTCTGCAAGCGAGGATTAATTGGGCTCTCCTTCTGCCACTTCTGTCCACCCAAATGCAATCATCCATCGAGAAACATGTGTCTCGACTTAATATCGTGCCGCTTTAAATTCAAAATTTCCAGTTGACAGCAAGGAGAAAAGGAGAAATTCCGTCCCAAAATAGAGAAAAATAGTGTAACAAGCTGAAAAATAAATGTAATTTTCTAAAATTTCCTCTTGGCAAATTCAAGAAAAGGAATTCTATAGGTTTAAATAAATGTTTTTTCCCGAACACTGGTGCAATCGCTTGCCAAGAGCATCACACAAAGTGCCGAGGTCCCGAAAAAACCCCACGACGCCCATGAACCGATTTCAATGATTGACATTTTGTTGATGACTACACTTATGTGTTATCTTTGTGGACAGAATCGCTTGTTTTGTGAGGTAATATGTGACAAATTACATGCTAACCACTCAAAAATGCATCTCAATTGTCAAAAAGGAATAAAAATTAGAAAAGCTTGATCAATCCGATAAAAATAGATACATGGGTACTTTGGGAATTTCAAAAATTTGAAGGTTATTTTGGGAATTTTGACAAATTAGAGGGGTTTGAGCTTGGCTACGAGCTTGGCACAGAGAGAGAGAGAGAGAGAGAGAGAGAGAGAGAGAGAGAGAGAGAGAGAGAGAGAGAGAGGCTTACTAATGTATTTAAGGTGGCTCAAGTAGTTGAATGTAGCGCCAGTGTAACCACCCTCCCCCCCCCCCCCCCCCCCCCCCTCCCTTAAGTGTACGATATGAGTATGAAATAATGAGGGGCTACCCCTATTGTATACGCTTATGTACAAAATCTAAACCCCCCTTTTGTACACTCACGTGGTACCATACGAAAAAACACAGTGAATCCCCCGGGAAGGAAGCTTCAAAGATGCTAATTTAAGCATTTTTGGAGTTGCGTGTACCATCACGTGTCGGTATGTGGTGCTATAGGAATATTCAAATAGACTTTAAGCCATATGTAGAGTTTCTTATAGCACCATGTGTTGGCACATGGTGCTATTGGAAGCTTTATAAGGGCTAATTTAAGTGATTTGTGGAGCTGCCTATAGCACCATGTGTAAACACGTGGTGCTAAAATAAGTTTCAAAGCAGTTAGTTTAAGCACTTTGTGAAATTTTCTATACCACCTCGTGTTCACACGTGGTGCTATAGGAATATTCAAGGGGAGATGCTTGTAGCATTATGTGTTGGTACATGATATTTTAGGAATCTTCAAAGGGGCTTTAAGTCTTTTGCAAAGTTTCTTGTAGCCCCATGTGTCAGCATGTGGTGCCATAGGAAGCTTCATAAGGTCTAATTTAAGCACTTTATGGAGCTGCATGTAGCACCATGTGCCGTCATGTGTTGGTGCTATAGGAAGATTCAAAGGGACTATTTAAGCGCTTTGTAGAGTTGCCTATAGCACCACGTGTCGGCACTTAGTGCTATAGGAAGCTTCAAAGGGGCTCAGTTAAGCAATTTGTGGAGATTCTTATAGCACCACATGTTTGCCCATGGTGCTATAGCACTACATGTCTTCACATGGTGATGTAGGAATCTTTAGAGGGACTAATTTGTGAGTGCGTGATGCTTACATGCACGGTGCATAAAGGGAAAGAGGAGAGATTACATGGGGAGTGGATGGGCAACCTCTCAAAAGTGAAGTGAGAGTACTCTTTATTGCTTGTATATGTTCAATCAATAAGGTGAAACAATGGGCATCTAGATCTAGTATTCGGCTTGGGGTAAGGCACCCGCCTTTACCCTATTATAATAAAGCACCTGCAAAGCTTCATATAGCACCATGTGCCAACACACGGTACTACAAGCATCTCTAAAAAGGGTATAATTTTCTCTTCCAAGATATTTGGCCCTTTTCGACTAGAGAAGAATTGGGCAAAACAAACTTCTATGTAGTTCCATGTATCACCACGTGACAACACCTAGTGGCAAGGGCTTAATTCTCCCTTTGCAAGCGCTTGATATTGGTTCTTAGACACTTGGGTCATTGTGGACAAGACAAGAATAAGGGAAAAAAGAAAAAAACATTTCACCCATTACAATATAGAGTGCAACACATAGCACAAATTGGGTCCTAACCATTTAGAAATTTGCTCGGGTTTTAGGTCGCTCGAAAAATCTCGCTCCGGCTATGGTAAGACTCGTGTGACCACAATGCCAATATAAGACTCGTGTGACCACAATGCCAATATCTACAAATCGGCAAGGACGAGACCGTCGTCTCTCACTGTCACACATATCTGTTGCCATAAGTGAATGCAAAAAACGGCAACAAAGTGGGAGATCACTCGTCCACTACACATTCATGAAAATCATGACCACCAACATCAAAACCAATGCTTTCATACGCATAAAATAGCTCCACAATTTTCTATCTACAAGCATATAATATGGGACAAACTGCTCAACTGAGCATAAAGCACATAACCATATATGCAAGTAGAGAGAAAACTAGCTCAAAACGCATCACACAAGAGAAATTGCCTGCAAAAATCTGCAAAAACCTATGAAACATGTGACTGTCTATCTGTAGACACACAAGCATACACTAACCTCACTCTTGCGAGAGTGGGTACAAGAATACTAAATTGGGTCCAAGCTGACAAACCCTGTCAAAGTGAGAGTAAACACTTGATCACTGTCAAAGTGGGAATATATCGACCACGATACAAAATGGCATAACACTGCAAACTTTTATGGCAAGAAGACAAGGGGAAATGAACAAAGTTTCCTTTGCAAAATGAGCCAAAACTCAACGCAAACCGCAGGCCAAAAAACTGCAGATAATTGACAGAGTGGGAGTAAACTTGAACACTAAACCACCAGAGAGTAAACTGAGAATACCTACAAAATATGACGAGAATCTGGAAAAAATTCAAGAGTGTTTTCCCGAAAACTGAGCAAAATCTCAAAAAATCTTATCGGATACGCATGAAAATAGACACTCAGTGTCTCAGTAGCAAAATCCATAAATGGCATACATAGTAATGCCAAGACCCTGGCAAAACAGTTCACTCCTGACCGAGTGGCTCTATGGACATACACCTATCCAAAAACACCTATAATCCTGTAAACATGCTACTTGTAAGCTATAGCCAACTCAAATTGTATTCACATAATGCATACAAAGCATAAACTGCACAAGACCGTTCCAAAAGCTCTCTGGAATGCTCCACACAATCGTACATGAGCACTACATGTGCTGCATAAGCTGTACTGCAAAGACTGTGCAACCTATGAGCAAAACTGTTGGGAAGCTGGCACACACTACCTCATCGATTGGTAAATTTGTCAACTGAAAACATCGTCTAAGAGCTGAGCGCGCTCAAGAAAAAACCTCCTCCAGAATGGGCCATCGAAGAGTCGTATGTATCGGAATATGCCACGAAGCTGAAAACTGGAAAACCGTCAAAGTCGAAATGCCATGGAGAGTTTGTCCGAATCGGGACGCTCTAGATAGGGATAGAGGAGAGTCGATGCCACTCTTCCTCTATGGTCTCCTGCTGTGTTGAGGTCGAGAAATCTTCATCGATGTCGTCTTTCACCGCCGATGGGAGTACGCTAGCTAAACAGCCGCCTAATCGGTATTGAAACCGATGTCAAAATGGCTAATCTCACTAATGTTTTCTAAGTCGGTGTCAAAACCGATGCTAATAGCCAATGGCTAGCCAATGCTCAAAGTTGAGGCCGAGCTGATGCAAAACATTGAGAAGAACGCTAAAGCCAAAGAACCGCCAAATTAGTTTTAAAAACTGATGTCAAGGCCGCCTCCCACTGCCAGATGGAGTCTCGGATGCCAAGAAGAATGCCAAAATTGGGATGATGCTGGGAGTGATGCCCGGGCTTACTCACCAAAGCTCGCAAACGACTATGTGTGTGCGCCAACGCCGAGTGCACCCGCGCTTGCTCCCTTTTTTTTGCGACCAAAAGAGCTTGCTCTTTTTACCTATTTCAAGATGCAAAAGAGAGCTTACTCTTTCTACCTCTTTTGAGTTTGCCCAACACTTCACCTCTCTCTCGCTTTCTCGCTCGCTCGCTCTCTCACTGCTGGATTGTTGAGGGCCTATGGTGGGAGCAGGGACTTGCACACATTATGTGTAAGGGTAAAAAGAATTTTTTTAAAATTAATCTATGTTGAATGTTGTCAAAATGTTGCCTTCTATGTCTTATGAGCGTCGAGGTGTGTGTGTGTGTGTAGCACCACACACAATATTTCCTTTGCTATTGCCAGCAGCATTGCTACCCAATGCATCTATTGGTGCTTGTTCTTCTTCCCATGACTTGCTACTTCTACTAGCATTGGCCTGCTTGAATTTTTTGTTGCTATTGCTCCATCCCCCTTTACACCCAAGGTCACAAGCTTCACATGCTTTGCAAAATTCCCCCTTTGTTGCTCGGTGCCTTGTTCGATGATCAAATTTTCTACCACTATTGCTCCATCCCGCGTTACACCCAAGGTCACAAGCTTCACATGCTTTGAAAAATTCCCCCTGCTGCTCGGTGCCTTGTTCGATGCTCTGCTCGATAAGCTTGCAGTTGAGCCCTTGCTATTCAATCCCTCCCCAATTGGTTCAAGTGCTAGTCTCTGAGTCTTTTGCTTGCTTGACAGAGCTACTGAAACTCCCCTATTTGGGCCTCGAATTTCAACTCTCAGCTCTCCAAGCTTGCACTTGATCAGCTTCTCTTGCAGCTCCTGCTTGGTCGACTCCTTGGTATTTGATTTGGCAAAGCTTCAAGCTCAAAATGATCTTACACCAAGCTGCCTACTTGATTCCTTGCTTCACCTTCAAGCTTGACTTCAATGCCCTGCTTTGGATTCAGTGCAATTGTCGATTCTTTGCACTCGATGCCTTTCAATGAAGCTCCCATGCTCTCATAGCAAGCTCAAAGCTATGTCCTGCTTTTGACTGGATGCCTGCAGAGCTTCTTTCTTGCTAAGATTCTTGGAGAGTCCTCAAGGTTCCATCTCCTCGAGAAGGGCTGCGCACGCAGGAGAAGCCGAGATCTGCGATCTCGCCCAATCCATGTCGGCCCCAGACCACTCTAATTTGAGCATCAAGCTCCATGGGAGCTCCGTTGCCGCCAAGAGACCGTCGTCACCACCAAGCCAAAGCTTTGATACCATTTGTGAGTGCGTGTGTGCGGTGCCGGGAGTGGGGAAGGGAAAGGGCATGAGATGGTGTGGGTGGAACAGCCTCTGAAACTAATGAGTGAGGAGCTCCTTATTCTTCATATACAAAGAATAAGAAAAAGTACACACGGTGGACAGGCAATTGGATATCGGACGTTCGGCCTCGGAAAAAGACGCAGAACCTTTACCCCAACAGAGTCTTCACCGTCCTAGAGCTCCATGTACTCATCACCTGTATCTTTGTTTTCTTTCCAAGTAAGCTTTGTACATATTTTCTTCGTTGAAAATTACATCCCTACTTTTAACGATTTTTCCATCTTCACGATTCCATAGGTGATACCCAAAGTGATCTTCTTCATAGCCAATGAAGAAACACTTTATGGACTTTGGATCTAGCTTTGACCTTAGGCTTCTATCTATGTGCATAAAATCCTCACACCCAAACACTTTGAGAAATGCATAAATCACCGGTTTACCTATTCATGTCTCTTCTGGAAGCCCCCCCCCCCCCCCCCCCCCCCCCAATTGAGGGTGACCGGTTGATCAAGTACACAGACATACCTACTGCTTCCACCCAAAGCTCAAGTGGCAGGCCTGCATGTAGCCGCAAGCTTCGTACTCACTCCATGATTGTCTTGTTCATCCCTTTTTAACACTACAACAAAAACAGGTGCCTTCGACGCAGATTTCGACACGAACCGTCGAAAACTACGTCGAAATCCTCGTCCCTATAAAACAGTCAAAATACGCGTCGATATCTACGTCGAAGGCACTCGACGCGTATTTTGATGCCTATATCAACGCGTATTTCGACGACCATATCAAAAAAAAAATCTTGGGCAGAGGACAAGCAGCCTGGCATGTGCCCAGTGAAAAGATGGAACAACTAAAGGCAGACTGCCTGTCCTCTGCCCAAGAAAGCGAGCAGCACCAAAATCAACCATGCTCCCGTAGAAATTTCTGCAGAGTTCCCTTCGTTTTAACATAAACTTTTCAAAAAAAAACATATGTATACGCCTCCTACATGATATCCATGTAAGATCTCACATGAGATTTAAGGCACAACTTGATGGAAGAAATGAAACGAACTTTGTGCAAAACCATAACCAAATTAAAACCATAACCATAACGAACTTCATATATAACAAACTTTGTGCAAAACCGTAACCAAATTAAAACCATAACCATAACCATATTGATCAAAACCATAACGATAACCACAACCATAAACAAAACAATAACCATAACCATAACCATAAACAAAACAATAATTATAACCATAACGTCCATAAACAATAAACAATAACCATAACCATGTCTATACAAGAAAGAAACACAGAGATGTGTCTGTGTCTCACAAAACATATATAGAAATCCATCGATGACTCGCGCGTCACAACCTGCACATAAAGGGACAAGTCACAAAATTAGTATGATATTACTTCACATATACTTAATTAATTAAGTCAACTCACACATATTATTTGTCTCGATCAAACATCTCACCTCAATTGATCAGCGAGACTCTAAGGCCTCCCAGTCTACAGGCTTTCCTGCGACAGCAAGATCATTCAATACTTCATAAATGCCTCTCTGATATCCATCTGTCTCCTCATGGCATATCGGGGCTTGATGCATTGCGAGATTCTACGTTTATACAAAAACCAAAGTAATTAAGAATACATGATTCATCGCTCTTGAAAAAAAACGCCATAGCTAGGATTGGATTGGAAACTCACAAACTCATAGCGAAAGGTGTCGAGGCCTCCGCTGCTGAGATGTGCCCCTAGTCTACCTACGTACCTCCGTGGCGAGACGCTGCTGTCTGAACCTCGTGTCCGCTGTCTCCTCATCCTCCCTGATCTGCTACCACAACTCGTGTGAGATGCCCGAAGGCTTCGGCGAGCCCTGCCTGAAAGCCCGACGAGCTGCATCTCGATGATGTTTCATGGTGTCCTGTGCAACATTCGTGATCCACCTCCTCGGAAGCTCCTCTTAACTTGGAGTAGGCCGATACTCTCTCATGATAGTATCCACTATATAATTGATTTTGCTGCATCATGATGGTGATGGAAAACTGCACCTCCGCGAGCTTGCGAACCCGCTGTCTCATCTAAGTCCCAACACTATCCATGTCAACATGTCCATCTGACCGTACAGTATAGACCTTGGAGGCACTAGGATCATGTGTCCCCCAAGGTGTCCGAGGTGTGCTAAGAGGTGTGTCGAGAGGTGTGCCTGGGGAGAACGAGGGTCGTGAACGAGGAGGGGTCAAAGCATCTGTGGACCCTCCTCCACAGCAACCACCACCTCCACCTGACGATCCCCAAGATCAGCGAGTGCGCCTGTGCTGCGGAGATGTTGATGTACCCGCCTCTGCCGTACCCCTAGGTGTCAAAGCGGCCATGATGAGAGACCTCGCAGGTGTCGTACCCATAGGCATTCTCCCCATAGGCGTCGGACCCTCGGGTGTGAAGCCCGAAGGCGTGGTACCCGTACCTCTGGCTATCCAATACTAAGACGTATCTACCATCTAAGTGGGCGTCATCCATGTGAGGAAGCCCATAAATGCATCCGCACTCATAGAAGCGGGATCTGGCAACTGGTCTGCCATACTAAAGTCCTGCATAAAGAAAGTAAAAGAAAGCGTCAGAACACCTTTGTTTAAATTAAGAAAGAGCTTAATTTTAAATCAACGTCTTCACACAAATACTTACAGGCCTCAACTAGTGAGGCATCATCGATAAGATCTTGCACCGTATCATCGTCTATCTCTAACTGCAGACATAACTCTACCCCAACTCGTTCTGGCGGATTGTCTTCATCCATTGCATCTTCATCTACAAGTGTTATATCTGCCTCGTCTGCTTCATCCCTCGTACATCTGTCAGCTTCCTCTGCCATACCTTCGTCCATCTCATCTAATGTCACAGCTGTATCTGCGTCGTCTGGCCGAATTTCCTCCAGGAGCTCTTGCCATTCAAATAATTGTTTATTTCTTGGAGCAACCTGAACCACAAACCACCATTGTCGCTCTCGAGGGTCCGATACAAAGACCACTTGCTCGTAATGTTCGGGAGAGAAAACGTGTCGCTCGCATCTATCCAAACCTTTGTAGAATCTATGTGCACAAGCTTGTTTCCATCTCTGCGTACCGTTGCATTGCGACCAGAAGTAATCACCTTGAACCACTTCACATCCAACAAAAACATCTCAAACCGTCTGAAGCTGACTTTCAAGATATCTGACACCAGACCACAGTAATCCAGGTTGCTAGTGCTCTCGTTCGTGTCTCTGGCACTAGCCCTACTCTTTTGCATGAAACTAACCATTACCCCACTGTCAAACGTGTTTCTTTTGCTATCAATTTGTTGTGTTCTGAAATGCTTTCCATACGACCACAGTGCCATGTATGTATGATACCTCCAATCACATCCAATAGCCAGCTCTTCCTCTTCTAGAGATATGGGTTCTCCGATCTGTCGAGATGCTCTCACTGTCTTGTCCAACCATGCCATTGTAGGGAATTCAGGTAGAGGAGCGAGATGGTCTGGCAAGGGTAAGCTTCTAATCGTTCGGCTTTGCCTGAAATCGTGTCGCTCCTTATTGCATCTCTCTTTCTCTTCTTCGTACCTTTCAAGCCATTTTTGCATTGGCTCTGAATTTAGTATACAGAACTTCATGATCTTTTCTCACATGGCGTCGTCCATTTTCTTCGGCACCCCTTGCTCCTGCGGCTCCTCTCCCACCAATCTTGCATCCTCCTCATCACTCCATAGTCGAGGCATTTCTGGGTTTGAAACGGATAGAAATTTGGTCGTCAAGACAAGAGACTCTTGCACCAGCCATCCTTCTGCCATGCTCCCCTCTGGACGCACTTTTTGGTGAACAAAACCCTTAAGTGTTTTCATGAACCGCTCTAGAAAGAACATCCAACGGCTGTGGACTGTACCTGCCACTACAACCTCATCTACTACATGGACGAGCAAGTGCATTTGGATAGTTAGGTAGCTTGTGGGTAGATACTTCTCAATCATGCAAACTGCCTCAATGAAGTTAGCCCTTGTGACTGCAATGGATTCCTCTCGTATCTCCTTGGAAGAGATCCACCACACTAGCTCTAAAATCTTGTATATGCAAGACCGCACTTCCTCCGTTAAACACCCCTAGATCGCAATTGGAAGAATAAATTGCAAGAAATTATGCCAGTCGCGCGATTTCAGTCCTGACAGTTGATCGTCACGGGTGAATGCTGTCTTGAGACACCGCATGCATCCTGTTGGCGTCCTGAACTTTGAAATCACCCTTTTGACTTGTCGTTCCTTGCTTTTTAGCAATACCCAGGGCGCTCTTGGAAGCTTTGTTTGGCCCGCTCCCGGGGCGGTCACCTTTTAGAATGTGTATGATATCACGTGAGTTAATCGGAGAGGATTATTAAAAGACCAAAATGTATAAAAATGTATACATACAGAGGGGGGTGGGGGTTTTTTAAATAGGCTCACAGTGTAAGTATAGTATGTATATTGGGGTATTATTAATTACCTCTTGAAAGCATGTGATATAGGAGTCTTTTGATAAGTGACTGCCCCGGGGGCCCGCTGCATTGGTGAAAGGCCACAGCTCTGGCATCTTTCCAACTGACTGCAAATCATCTCGTGAAGCTGGATTGTCTTTCATTCCCATGATTGTCTTCCAGAGGAGCTCTCCCACATTCTTGAATATATGCAATGGATCCAGCAAATGGTTAATTAGTAGATCAAGAGAATGGACAAACGTTTCATTCCTGGAATAGGTTGCCCCTCATGTTGCTCCCATTGGCGACGCCACTCTTGTACATGCATAGGACGACATTCGACGCGACCAAGCTCACCTTCCCGCAAGTGATGGCCATCTGGAAGATAACGATGGTGGCCTTGATAAATTGTCTTTCGAAGAAAGACAGAATAGCGCACATCCACAAACGGCCCGCAAATTGGACATGCATTGTATCCCGAAGTTGTAAGCCCTACATATATTAAAGCATGATTCAGTACTACACAAAGTGCTTGCGAATAGCGAGAATTTTGTAAATCATCCACCATTACTAGAAGCTTCACCGTATCCTGGCCAATCATGCATAGTCCATATAAGAAGTCCATGGATCCTTGCATGTTGTTGTCCTGCTGGTTCAACCGCGTTTGCTATGTCGATCCCATGCCATAACTCCTAGAGCTCGTCAACTAGTGGTGCTAGATAAACATCCATGTTTTTTGCCTTGAACTTACTAGGCACAATCAAGCCTAATATCAAATGACCCTTCTTGATGGCCCGGGGGATTCACCATGGAAAACTTACCGCACCACGTAAGTGCAGGGGAGGGGGGTTTTTTTACAAGTCACATAAGTGTATAAGTTAGGGGCAGGCCCCCAATAATTTATCTCTCAAGCTTCAAAATAAGGAAGGGGGGTACTATATTTGGAGGGGGGGGGGGGGGGGGGGGGGGGGGGGGGGGGGGGGGGGGGGGGGGGGGGGGGGGGGGGGGGGGGGGGGACTTACCGGGGTTGATTACTTGTAACGATTGTTCATTGATGTACACTAGAACTCAGATAAATTTAGGGAAATTTTTTTATTAGGTCACATATCAAATTTTGCCTCAAGGCGGTCATAGATAAGGGCTGATTTGGAGCAAGTCAAGGGTTGATTTACACCAGCTTTGGATGGGTCAAAATTGGACAAGTAGCTAAAGTGCAGGCTGATCGGGCACATAGTTTGAAAGTCAAACTAAGACACATTGAGGGTACATCTAGTTATCAACAGAAGTGGTTCCTTAGTGTGTTGCCAGTCACTATGCTACACACTCTTTCACTAGTTTTACTCAATTAGATCATGTGAGACCTAAATATTATATGTAAGATAGGGGTATGATAGTTTTCTTCATTGATTGTCGTATAAGCGTAGAAAGGGGGGTCATATTCCCTTATATCAGTCGTATATAGGGGTTTTATCAAAGTTGTTCGCTCGCAGGTGGCGTCCCATTTTGTATATAGAGTGAATCCCCCGGGCTTGATGGCAAGCCACGGTGGGAGGTTGTAATTGACAAGGCACACAGGCCAAGTGCTCCATGACGAGCTTCTCAAGCCAAATGGATTGACTCCATCCATTGCCATGCCCAAACGCAAATTGCATGGTTCACTCTTAAAATGTGGCCAGTTATCTTCAATGTGCCTCCAAGCCTTTGAATCAGCGGGCACCCTAAATGTTGCGTCAGTGGATCTATTTGTAGAATGCCACCGCATCAACTTTACAATGGAACCACAACGAAACATGCTTTTTATCCTCGGAATAATAGGAAATGCTGCAACACTTTAGCTAGCACTGACTCGCCAACCGCATCTTGTTTGTAGCGCATTGCTCCGCACTTAGGACACGACAGACAATCTGCGAATTCATTGCAAAAAAGAATGCAATCATTTGGACATGCATGAATCTTGTTGTAGTCCAAGCCAACTGAGGTCAATAGTCGCTTTGCGTCTAGCCTAAAGGGGGGCACTTCATTGCCAGCCGGGAGTAGTTGCTCTCGCAACAACCTGTTTAAGCCACATTAAATTTAAAGCTCCCCAAGCACGTCACCGTTGCAATCAGAAAATCTCTTTTGTAAGTTACATACCTAAACAAAGCAGTGACGCTTGCATCTGACCACCCGTACACTGACTGCAGATTCAAAAAAGACAGACAAGTATGAAGCACAGATATTTTGGTGCCTTCATAGATTGGTTGACGTGCCAGCTTTCTCAACATGTCTTCAGGAGATAGGCGCACTTCTTCTGGTGCTGCTTCGTTAGCGTTCTCCTCGCTTGTCTGGAAGAAGGAATCCAGCATCTCCTCCATGCCGTTGTCTTGTGTCTGTAAGCCCTCCTCTGCTTCAATTCTTGGCTCTAGATTGGTCGGACCTTCACGCATAATCCTTTTTCTCTCTCTCTCAGATGTAGGTGTTATGTCGCGAAAATCAATGTCCGTTCCGTAGGAGTCGAATCGTAGATTCTGTATGGTTTCTCTAGCAAACTCTCCGTACTTGTGCACATGCTCATTACATATCATACGCTTGCGCAGGATTTGATACTTGCAGAGCGTGCATGAGCATGCAATCTTTTCCTCCATGTTAGTTGATGACGTTGCCATCTACAATGATTATGAATGTTGTCTCAATATATATACTCCTCACAATGTAAACTAACTCGCATTCTCTAACCTTGCCCGATCTCCACACACCTTGGTCAAGAGGTGTACGGAAATCAAGACCACCGGGTCAAAATCTCATTTTTATTGGTCAAATCCTATATGGGTTAACACATACGTGCTCTCCCAGGTGTACATGACAATGCATGTAGCGAGCAAAACCCCTTTGCCTCTTTTAGTTCCATAGTTTCTTCTAGGGGGAGAGAGAGAGATAGAGAGGATTTTTGTCCTATTCACACAATTGGTCAGCCAAGCTAACTTTTTCACCACTACTTCCTCTCCCTCTCTCTCTCTCTCTCTCTCTATATATATATATATATATATATATATATATATATATATATATATTATTTTCCTATCTCTCTCTCTCTCTGTATATATATAGAGAGAGAGAGATCTCTCTCTCTCTCTTTCTATCTCTCTCTCTCTCTCTCTCTAGAAAGAGAGAGAGAGAGAGAGAGATCTCTATATATATATATAGAGAGAGAGAGAGAGAGAGAGAGATAGAAAGAGATCTTTCTCTTTCTATCTCTCTCTCTCTCTCTCTCTCTCTATATATATATATATATATATATAGAGATCTCTCTCTCTCTCTCTCTCTCTCTCTCTCTTTCTATCTCTCTCTCTCTCTCTCTCTCTCTAGAAAGAGAGCTCTTTCTATCTCTCTCTCTCTCTCTCTCTCTCTCTCTCTCTAGAAAGAGAGAGAGAGAGAGAGAGATCTTATATATATATATATATATAGAGAGAGAGAGAGAGAGAGAGAGAGATAGAAAGAGAGAGAGAGAGAGAGATCTCTATATATATTATATAGAGAGAGAGAGAGAGATCGAAAAATTATATATATATATATATATATATTATTTTCCTATCTCTCTCTCTCTCTCTATAGAGAGAGAGATATTTTCTTATCTCTCTCTCTCTCTCTCTCTCTATAGAGAGAGAGAGCGATAGGAAAATTATATATATATATTATTTTCCTATCTCTCTGATATTTTATCTCTACTCTCTCTCTCTCTCTCTCTCTCCTCTCTAGAGAGAGAGAGAGAGAGAGAGAGAGAGAGAGGACGAGAGAGATAGGAGAAAATTATATATATATTATTTTTCTATCTCTCTCTCTCTCTCTCATATATATATATTATTTATATGAGAGAGAGAGAGAGAGGATATATTATTTTCCTATCTCTCTCTCCTATATATATATATATATTATTTTTCTATCTTCTCTCTCTCTCTCTCTCTCTCTATATATATATATATATATATATATATATTTATATATATATATATATATATTATATATATATAGAGAGAGAGAGAGAGAGAGAGAGAGAGATATATTATTTTCCTATCTCTCTCTCATATATATATATCTCTCTCTCTATATATATATATATATATTATTTTTCTATCTCTCTCTCTCTCTATATATATATATATATATATATATATATATATATATATATATGAGAGAGAGAGAGATAGGAATATATATATATATATATATATATATATATATATATATATATATATATATATATATATCACTCTCTCATTTCTCTATCTCTACTTCCCTATCTCTCTCTCTATCTCTCTATTCTCTCTCTCTATCTCTCTATTCTCTCTTTTTCCTCTCTCTCATTCTCTATTTCTCTCTCTCTCTCTACTTCCCTATCTCTCTCTCTCTCTCTCTCTCTCTAATTTCTTACACACACACACACATCTCTCTCTCTCTCTCTCTCTCTCTCTCTCTCTCTCTTATTTTCTTACACACACACACATTTCTCTCTCTCTTTCTCTTTCTCTTTCTCTCTCTCTCTCTCTTTAATTTCCTACACACACACACATCTCTCTCTCTCTCTCTCTCTCTCTCTCTCTCTCTCTCTCTTTAATTTTCTACACATTCACACACATAGAGAGAAGGGGGGGGGTGACAATACCTGCGCTGCAGGTTACCAGGAAGGTTAGATCTGTGCGCGCGCTCGCAGGCGAAAATGATCGCCTGCGCGCGGATTTGATTTTTTTCTCAAAAAAAAAATCATCGGTATACGTGTCGATATATGCGTGGAAATACGCGTCTTTCAACAGGCATTGCCACTTGTATTACTACGTATGTATCAACGTGTATATCGACGCGAGGTATGCCTGTTGAAATGCGCGTGGAAAGGTACGGTGCGTCGAAAAGCGCGTAACATGTTGTAGTGAAAATGCCATTTTGTTGAGGTGTCCTTAGGATTGTTCTTTGCCCCTCTGGATGCCATTGCTAGCACAAAAGCTTTCAAAAGCTTGGCTGCAATATTCGCCTTCATTGTAGGATCTGAGGCATTTAATCTTGGTACCTATTTCATTCTTCACAAAGGCTTTCCACCTTTGAAATATGGAAAACACATCGGATTTATTCTTCGTTACATAAATCCATGTTTTCCTAGTGTATGACTTGCTCCGCTTTGAGTGATCACGACCCTTTTGATTTTTGAACCTCTCCTTTAGGCCTTCCTCTTGTTTCCTCTCTTAGGAGAACACCCACAATATCATCAAACTTAAGAGTTTTTGTGTCAGAGTTAGAGTTACTTACAACCATCACAAGGTTGTCCCAACTATTTGATAGAGACAACAGTATAAGGAGGACTCGCACTTCTTTGTTGAAATTGATCTTCACGCCTTAACTTAACTTATGTCGGTGTTAAAGCCGTATAGGTGTTCTGCAACTGAACCATTATCTGTCATCTTTAGATTGAACAAGCGCTTTCTGAGAAATACCTTATTGGATGCGGATGGTTTATTTCGTAGAGACCATCAAGTGACTTCATCGTCCTATATGGTCTTCATTTTCGAAACGTTGAAGGACACCGTTGATGCCAAGATTAGCCGGATTATTCCTAATGCCTTTCAGTCAAGAACAATCCATGTTTCATCTGTCATTGTTGCGGACTTCTCTGCAAGACCACCTAGTGACAAATAAAGGTCCTTTTGGTAGAGGTAGTTTTCAATCTGCATCATTCGGTGTTGGTAGTTCTTAGCATTGAACTTCTTGATCTTGAGCTTCCCTTCCTCCGCCATTACTCCCACTCAATTCAAGGAATCCTTTTTTTAAGATACTTTAGTTATGAGCAAACTTTGCTCAGATACCAGTTGTTAGAAAATAGGGCGTAGCTAAATAGATATTAGAGTAGCTTACTTAATGGAGATAGACAATTTTTCTCACATGAAAGATTATATATATATATATATATATATATATATATATATATATTTATATATATATATATATATATATATATATATATATAGAGAGAGAGAGAGAGAGAGAGAGAGAGAGAGAGAGAGAGAACACACGATATACGTGGTTCATCCAATGTGGGTTACATCCATGAAAAAATAGTCACTCAATGGTTTTAATACTTCGAAGAAGAAATAGGTTACAAAGAAATTATACCCTTGATAGCATTTATTATTTCACATGAACTTTAGGAAAAACATTAAAAACTTTCACTAGTAGTTTAAGCTCTCAAATTCTCCTCATGTGTGGACATCATGCATGCATGTGTATGTGTGTGTGTGTGTGTGTGTGTGTGTGAGTGTGTGTGTGTGTGAGAGAGAGAGAGAGAGAGAGAAATTCGTTTTATACACTAATTTGTATTTCTATAAGCTATAGTACATCTTTATATCTATAGAAGGATTTTTGCGTAATGTAAATGGCAGGCTATTTTAACTTTACATTAACTTATTAAGGTTTCTACTCCAAATTAGCTCTTATTGCACACAGCGTCCTTTAGAGAAAACATCAAAACGACCTTCATGAGATGGTGTAGCAAGGTGAAGAGGAAGGAACATGCAAATAGAAGTGTAAAGGGCTCTTATCAAATAAGTCTGGATACAAATTCTTTCACAGCTTGCGAGACGTGCGCGAGTCGGGAGGCACTCAAGGCGGCTTGCGATAGGGCGTCATCTCTAAAGCTCGGATTGATCTACAGACTGGTCGAGGAAAAGACCGCGGGTTTGAGGGACTGGGATTCCCTTGAGGCGAGGGCCCTACAGATATGCCTGGCTCGGTCTGCATTTCGCAACCTCGGGATCTTCGGTGACTAGTGCTTGTGCCCTTGGGTTGACGGGGTGACGAACGGAGGTGGCAGCTCGGCTCTCTGCTGGTGGCACCGTCGACTCATGGTGGATGGGGCTTGGCTCCCCTTCAAGAGCCTGTGTAGGGCTTTGCTCCGCGTTTCTTCCTGATCTTCTGGTTCCTTGAAGGTGGTTTTGGTGCAAGCTTCAGGTTCTTTTTTAGCCGTCTATGCTACCAAGTTATGGCCTCCGATGGTATGTTTCGTCAGTTTCTCTTGGGCTTGTCGACGTCGGTGGTAGGAATTTTTGCAAGGTGGCACCCCTTGGGATCAGAGTTGGTGATGGGGACTTTGGCCCCCGCCCCCTTTCGGCTCTATGGTTCTCTCTCGGTTGTCTTGCTTGTGTGGGCTCCCTTCCAGTGGTAGGGGTTGGGGCTCTGGTGGCGCCTGATTAGGTTTGTCTTTCTCCTTGCGAGGGTGGCTCCCTTCTTAGCCGATGTATGTGGTCTGTATAATGGTGTCTGTTTCTTATGATTGGGGTGGCTCCCTTGTTAGCGTGATGCTCAGTGTTGGATTGATGATGCCATGGCTCGTTTGAGCATGGTTTATGATGTCAATTTTTTGGATTTATGATTTATCTACTACTCACAATTATGAGTTCTAGAAAAACAAAGTAGAGATCTTTTGTGAGCTTCCTTGCCTTGGACATATCCTACCAACGAATGCCCACTTGGAGAGAAACCTTGTCAACCATTTGTTTCCAATTATTGCTTAAACAAAGCAACCGTCAATTCTAACATTGCACTACATAGAAAGGGAGAGATAGATACATCGATAGATAGATTCATTATCGTCCTCGGACATCAAATATGACGCACGGGACTAAAAAATAAGGCATACAAAGGCACTCCTCTATTAAGAGGGCATCAAGCTTTCAATAGCAATGCTAAATGTAGCAATAGAAAAGGAAAGGGAGAGAAAGATGGTTGGAGGTGTTTATAATAAAATTGTGACACATGTTGCTTATGAGGTAAAGGTGGATATGGAAAGAGGGGGGAGGATACAAGAGGGTTCTTGAAACTTCTCAATGATGCCTCTACCACCACGGTAGATGGCCCATTTATCAGTAGCCCGTGCTTCTCTTACCTTTTTCAACTCTTGTTTAATCATCTTTAGTTGCATGGATGTTAGACCTTCACTAATCTAGATGGGTATGCCCTTAGAAGTTGTGTTTGTTTTAGAAGTGCCATGAGGTCCTTATACAAAGGCTCCTTTGGTTGGTGCAGTGATCATGGTGTACACACTTGATGGTGGAAGTGTCAAACTTGATGGGTTGGAATGGCCTCGTTGAGCTTAAATAGAGTGCCAGGAAAGTTGTTCCTCTCTTCCCAAAGTGGCATGCAAAATTTTTTGCGACGGCGACTCTTGCAAGCACTCCTCCACTTTGAAGAAGCATTCTCTTGAGGATAATGAGCCTATGTTTTTGGTACATGTGTGCTCTAGATATCTCCTTGGCTATATAGCTAAAATGCAATCCATGTCGGCTTGTTTATGAGATTCAAGATATTTGGGCCACTTCGAGGCAATGAGGTATATTTTGAGCTCTGCACTCTCTACCTTCAACTCCTTCAGTTTTGCTTGGATGCGGTTGAATGGATCCATCCAAGGGGGGGCTACGAAGGATAGATTTCTTCTTGTATTGAGGGTGCTCCTTTGCATTTTGCTATGGAATATTGCAGCAGTGAAGTTTCCCTTGATGTATTGGACTATCGCATGCTCTCGGTTTGGACCAACTCATCCCATGGGAAACTGCCCCTATGGAGTTTTATCTTAGAAAAAGTAGGGTTGTCGCTTGCTCTCAAATTTGAGTCGCAGGTCATAGCAACAAGGATGGGAGTTGCCTTGGGGCGTGCGTTTTAAAGTCTCAGCATCTCAACTGCATCGCCCAATGTGATCCCAATAAATATTTTGGGTTTAGGTATTGATTTTACTTATTTGTCAAAGTCTTGGGTAGGGCAATTTGCTGAGGGGAGTATATAAGCACACCTAGCCCTTATTGTGTAATCATTTATTTCATTAACCAATTGATTGGTTCAGTTCTCTCTCTCTCTCTCTCTCTCTCTCTCTCTCTCTCTCTCTCTCTCTCTCTCTCTCTCTCTCTCTCTCTCTCTCTCTCTCTCTCTCATGCATTCTCTTCATTGCTCTATGATTTCACATCGTCAACTTTGACAGGTATCAGAGCTTTGAAGGAAAACCGTGTACGCATTGAAGGAGGAAATTTGGTGTTGCTTTGAAAAAAGGCACCAGTGATTGCAGTTCCAACAATGCTATCATTTTCCAAGTGTTGCAGTGGTGGTGAGGTCTCAAATCGGTGTGCATTTTGAAACACTGATGCAGATGAATCTCCAATTGTTGACGTACCTTGGCATCTTGAAATCCATCCATCTTGCAAGTTGTGGTCATCGAGATTTGGAATGCTAGCAGGGGCCCAAGTGCAAAGTTTTGGAGGGGCACATTGTGAGTAGACTTCGAATGAGTAGCGTTTTGAAACGCCTTACTGAATAGCCACGAGTTTGGAGGGCCTTGTTGGCACCCTTGAAGCTTGCGTTCTAAGATGTGCATACCCTTGGAGTCCTTTTGCTTCCCCCTAGCCACCAATGCTTCGAAATGTTGTGACCTTTAAAGTCTTATGAGTGAGGAACCCCTTGAAACATTAGGGTAAAACCCCCAATGTTAGGCCACTTAAGAGAGCTGACAAATTGCCACCATTGCTCCGCATTGTTTTCACCTTGCTGATGGCCATTTGTGGTAGAGACGACATCACGAGCGATGAGGTGCGCAGGCAACAGGCCGCGAAACAAAATTTTGCGTGTAAAAAATCTGGCCATCAGTAAGAAGACAGCGAGGGCCTAATTCAAGCCAATGTGCCAACACGTCTTGAACCCAAGATCCGACGGCGAGAGTTTCATCGCAGCTTGCTATAACCAGTCCACCACCGAGGTTGATGTGTCCCATTACTGGACTGAAACCAACTTATTGAAGAGGGCAGACGGGTCCCAGCACAGGGACCCGGTTTTCTATTGGGGGTTTTACCCTATAGGCCTTGGGGCTTGGGAGGCCAGAAGCTTGGTGACCTGAGTGTTTGAAGGCCTTGAAGAATGTTTTTTTGGTGCCGCTTGGGGACATTTTTGAAGCCTTTTGGGAGTGTGAGCAAGAAGCCTAATATTTTCTAGACCTTGTACCCGCAAGATGGCACCCCCTTGCTTGAACGCCAACGACAATGATGAACTAAGATAAAGAATGGCTATGGAAAGTGGATTAACCAATACCGAATTAGCGGCATGTGCGTGCAAAATTGACGTTCTTAAGGAAGGCATCAATTTGTCTGGCTCGTGAATGTGAATCCAAGGGCAAATTCATAAGTTCGCTAGAGAACAGAGGGTAAGGGAAGCTTGACAAGGACGGCACGACAAGTGCTCAGTTAGCTGCCTTGGTGCCCACCAAGTCCGAGAGAAAATATGAGAAGACGCTTTGTTTGGCTTAAGAATGCAAAGCCAAAGGCAAACGTAGAAACTCACAAGGGGACAAAGGAAAAGGCAAGCTTGACAAAGATAGCAAGGATAAAGATTTGACAGAGGAGATCGACATGGAACACGTAGACCCATGTGTTGGAATTCAAGTTATCGGTGTTTGAGCTCGTGGGTCGGAGTCCAAGGCACATGCATTTCGCAAGGAACAACGCGATATATACAAAACACTAAGGATGTGCATGCCAATCCATTGTTGTTGGCTAGATTATAGACGGGATGTGTTCCAATAGTTCATTATCTAGGAATTTTGGACGTGATGTATTCACGGTTCACGAATGGGATTCTTGGACATAGTGTGGTCTACATTTCAATTGTCTGTGAGACAATTGGTGCTCGAGATGGAATTCTTCTAAAGTTGATGGTTGCATAATGTATCCAGTAGATTGATCCTCTCCTCGGGTGTCCATGGTAGCTTTCTAGCCAACCCAAATGATTTTCTCATATTAAACTGATCATTTAATGTAGAAGAATAAATGGGAACAAGTGTTAGAATATAGACACGTGCTTATGGATCTGTCTCAACACGGGGCCAAGGTTAAAGGGGTCCAAATGAGAGATGGTCTGTTAAAGATCAATGCTACCTAATGGAGCTTAAAGACCTTAGGGTTAGCTTCATTAAAGATCTCTACCAAAAGTTAGTGTTAAAAGTCCTTTGACCTTAGGCAAGCTAGGGCTAACCTTGAGGTGGGAATCCTACCCAAGCATGAGGTGCTTGTCAGCTTGCTAAGTGTTTGTGGGAACCTTGCCCAAAGCTTGAGGTGATTTTTATTGCTTAAATTTACTAAGGTTCTTGAAGTGTTCAATTCAAAGCTAAACTTTCCAAGAGGCATCAAAGTTCCATGTTTTATTGACTAAGTGCTTGAAGTATTCAATTTAAACCAAATGACTTAAGAAGCATAAAAGACACATACTTGAAGTATTCAACTCAAACCAAATGGCTTAAGAAGCATAAAAGACACATGCTCAAAAAATTCTCCACATGTGGTCCTCATGATGTGCTTGAATCCTATTGGATAGGCTTTAAAGAGGTCCAATGAGAATTTAGATGCATAAAAATAATAATTAAGTTCTTTCTCTCAAAGATGAAAAAGAGGACACATGTCCCAAATGATATAATTAAATATTACTAGAGAGAGAGAGAGAGAGAGGTGTGGACCAAGCATGAGAGGGGGTATACTCTCTCTCTCTCACACACACACACACATATTCTTTGATTGTGTGGAGTGCAAAGTGCAAGAGCTCCATCTTCTTCTCCAAGTTTGTAGAGAAGTGGAGAGCCTACACCAACACTCTTGGCTATGGAATGCAAATCCAACCAAGAGCCATGCTTCAATGCTTAATCTTACCATCTTCTTCATCTTCATTACTATGCTATTATGCTATGCTAAGCAAGAAGAGTGATGATAAGTGAGGAACTATTTCTTTCTCCTATGAATGATTCTTCTTCCTCTTCCCTACCCTCATTCCCCGCTAGCTCTCTCCTCCTTCGAAGATGTTTGAAGCATTGGGACTGAGGCTTGGGATAGTTAATGATTTTTGTAAAGTTTATGTAATTCTCATGATGCATGAAGCTTTCCATCTTCATAGCATCACCAAGGTCACAGGAACACAAAGATTGTATTGTACCAAGTCTCTCTTCATGGAAGAATCTATAATAGAAATGTCTTTTGGAGGCAAGACCGGCTCCAAGTAAATTCGGTCCTCAAGTATTGTCATGTTCTCTAATACTCTCTCTCTTGCAAAAGTATTGTTCATGCCAAGTTAATTAAGTACTATGTTTACGTTGCTACCATCAATTAAGTTCACCCTCTAAGTTTTCAAAGTAATCTCACAAAAATGCTCACTCAAATTCTCTTAATTCCGCTATTCTCAAAGTTCATGAGCCATTCCCATTACACCTAGCCCCATTGTAAAATCATATATTTCATTGCCCAATTGATTGGTTCATCTCTCTCTCTCTCTCTCTCTCTCTCTCTCTCTCCATCCATTGCTCTACGCTTTCGCATAATTGACTTTGACAGCGAGGTGACTTGGATAGGACAAGAGTGACCCATACAGGGCAAGAGCTATCTAATTGAAGCATGTAGCAGGGTGTACAAGGTGGGGGACTGCCTCCCGACTGACCTTGGCAAGGTGGGCGGAGCTATGGAGCATCCAAGGGACGTTGGGTGCCTCCCGCGCACCTAGCGGCTACAAACTACGCATGGGAAGAGAGAGCAAGGGTTTCGACTGCATGGAGAGAGAGAGAGAGAGAGAGAGAGAGAGAGAGAGAGGAGGAGGAGGAGGAGGAGAAGAAAGAAATAGGAATGTACAAGACCTATGCGAGGAGAGAGCCACAGGGCGAGACTACGTTGATCAAGTTGTAGATTTTTATTGATTTATCCCAAAATTTCCATCTTCCAGTCCTAGTTTGTGATGACTTCTAAGTGACTTTTTCATTTACAAGAAGTCGGTGGCACCTATTTGGATGATTGTGTAAAATCTGGGACTCGAATTTGAAGCCTATCATACACCATCCTTCACTAGCATATGCACTTTGTAGCCCAAATTATCATCATCCTAATCCTTATCCTCATGGACAAAACCTTGGTTCCAAGGAATGGAGGTGTATGTGGGTAGAAAATGTATATGGAGGTGTGTGTGGTAGATGTTGTAAATTTTGATCTGATCACCGCGCACATGGTGCCCATTCAAAATTTATGTGACATCATTTGGCGAAATTCATGGTAATCGATTTTGCCATCCGAGTTGGCATCGCCAGATTGGACCATGAGATGGCAGAAGTGTTCGTCATGGCACTCGGTGAATCCCATTCGCACAAGCGTCTCTTGGAGCTCCTCACAAGAAATGAACCCGTTACCATCCACGTCATACATGACAAATGCTCGAGCAAGCTCTTCATCCCCCTCCTCATACCACCTCACAAAATCCTTATAGTCTAATGAGGCATCGCGACATGTCTTGTGCCATGCTGACTGTACCACCTCATCCGAGGTGTCCGTCATCATCCCGAGCTTGGCAAGATGGAGTGCCACGTCATGGCTGCTGATGTGGCCGTCCGAGTCAGTGTCCAGCATGTCGAAGATGGTGCGCAGCAAGCAATGGTCTGCTGACGGGGTTGCTGAGCTGGGCGGGGACCGGCAGGTAGCGGTTACGGAGGGAGGAAGGGAAGCCGGAGGGGCAAGGCTGTCGAAGATGGTGCGCAGCAAGCAATGGTGTGCTGACGGGGCTGCTGAGCTGGGCGGGGACCGACAAGTGGCGGTTGCGGAGGGGGGGAGGGAAGCCGGAGGGGCAAGGCTGGAGGCGGTGAAGGAGAGGAGGCGTGGAGTGGAGATGAAGAGCTTGTGGGTGAGCAGAGAGTGGAGTGCAGCAAGCGCGTTGCTGAAAAGCAAGGGGAAGGTAACCTTGAAGAGAAAGAAATCATGTCCTTTCAAATGGTATTTCCAAAAGTTAAGTTGTTGCATTCATTTCTTTGGTATCAGATTTTCAAAAAAATGTGCCTCAATTTAATATCACGTCGTTTTCAACTTCAAAAATGTTGGTTGACGGCAAGGGAGAAAGGAAAAATTCCACCTCAAAATAGAGAAAAATAGTGTAAAAAAATAAAAATTTAATGCAATGTTTTGACATCTCCTCTCAACAAATTCAAGGTAAGGAATTTTGTATGTCTGGGAAAATGATTTTTTTCAAACATTGTTTGGCATGTTGAAAAAAGCTTGAGAGAACAAAAGATTAAGAAGTGTATGCATAGGAGTGTGATTCGTGATGTGAAGTATTGATTCAATAAATTTTTTTAATGTTTTGATTTGTAAAGAATCCTTTTACGTATATACTCAAAGACTTCACAAATAATGATTTCATTAAATTGTTTAATTATTTTCTATGCTTAATAAGTTTGTCTAATTTTTTTATAAATGCATTAAAATATTTTTTTGTTTTAATTTTTTAATGTGTCTTTATATTTTATTGTTTTAATTTTATTATTTTTTTATATTATTTTGTTTTAAATGATAATGTACACCTTTCACCTTATGATTAAAGTGAAGCTTTCTTAATCTATAAACCATTCATAATTATGTATGTGTAATAGATGTATAAAGTATGTATAATGGATCTTATAATATGTATTTATTTTATTCTCATTTTATTTTGTTTTCAAATGATAATGTGCAATGTGCACCTTTCACCTTATTATTTAAGTGGGTTTTTTTCACTATATATATCATTTGTAATTATATATGTGTAATGGATAATATAATTTTATATTAAAACACATTAAAAATTCCATGTGATTTTAAGCACTCATCTAAAGTTACTCTCCATAAATTTCATCCCTCCTTAACTTACCTTTAACTTAGCAGGCCTTCGTGCCTCCTCGCCTTGTTCTAATAGGTTTCAAACTTTTCAAGTGTCCCTTCGTTGTGTGTGTTTGTGTGTGGGTGTGTGTGTGTGTGAAAATCCCTTCATATCTAAACCATACTTAGCCAATTGCATTAAATAATACCTTAAATAGTAATGCCTTAACATGACATAACAGTGTATACAGAGTTTTGTACATAAAATCCTGTCCCAGTTTTGTCAATATACCAAATTGCATCTACTAGCCAATATATTCATCTAGATTCAACCTTTGGTCTTTGACCAGTAAAAAATACAATCTTCTATATGTGTTCGTCCCTTGGGATAAGCCTCCACTATACCTACATGGAGAAGGATCCATTCGTTACATGCATCTATATAAACACATTCAGTTAGAACTGGCTATGCTTGTGCGTATTATACGTGTCAAAGCTAAGCCTGTTTGTTATCCATGTCACCCCTGCAAAATTTGCTTACAGCCTACCCTATGGACTATCATTTATTTTCAACTATGTACCAAAGTCAATACACGTCAAATGTATCATTAGAGTTAAGAAGTAGTCTTTTTGTGCAAAAAATGGACAACAATTAGATAGATCCCTTGGACAACAATAATGGTTGAGCTTTTTCTCGGTGAGAGAGGTGTATTGGTGTGTTGTCTAATGAAAGCAAGGTTAAAAGACCAATGTAAGCAATCTGACCAAAATCAGGCAGAGTCTTGTTTGTAATTGGGATAATTTCTCAAACAAATATTAGTAAATGCTATATCTTAATGAGACCCTCCACGAGAGGTTTAAGGCTTCAATAGCATAAACAAAAAGTATCTCCCTTAGAATTAGCTATGAGGCAAAAAGCAGGCCAATACAAGTATATTCTCATGAAATCAAAGTCCAAAAACAACATTTTCAAGTTATCCATTCAGAGTATTTTTCTTATGTAGTTTGCCTCAACATCAAGTTGATTGTTGCTCTATGTGGCTACCAGGTTAACTATAGACTAGAAGAAATTCTTACTGTATTTCATATCAAATATGCTTAAACAACACTATCCATCGTCTGATTGATGATTCCCATGTAAATGTAAATTTTTGTTATATTTTTTATAAAGCGGGATTGTATAAAATTGTTCGAGCTTGATAAGAGTTGCAACTTGTAGATGAGTTTAGGTGAGCAAATTTGTAAAACCTCTAAAGTATGGACATTCAGCAAAGGTGAACTAAAACCCTAAATATTAAAGTAGGGTAACGATCATCATCATTGAAAACAAAGGAACTCCGAGGATTGGTGTCATAAAATATAATATCTAACTTTACCAAATGATTTTCTCATATTAAACTGATCACTTAATATGGGAAGGTAAAAGGGGAACAAGAGTTAGTATATATATATGTGTGCTTCTAGACCTATCTCAACAGGGCACCGAAAGGAGAAATGGTTACATCTCAATAGGGGTCCAAAAGGAGACGGTCTACCAAAGAGCAATGTGCAATAAGTGCTTCTAGGTTTACCTCAGCAAGGGACCAAGAGGAGAGATGGTTACATCTCAAAAGGGGTCCAAACAGAGGTAGTCTATCAAAGAGCAACATGCATCTAATGGAGCTTAAAAGACCTTAGGGTTAGCTCCATTAAAGACCTCCAAAAGTTAGTGTTAAAAAGTCCTTTGACCTTACGCAAGCTAGGACTAACCTCGAGGTGGGAATCGTACCCAAGCATGAGGTGCTAAGATGCTTAAAGTGGTCGTGGAAACCTTGTCCAAAGCTTGAGGTGATTTTTATGCTTAAATGACTAAGGTTTTTGAAAAAATGTTAAATTCAAGATAAATTCTCAAGAGGCAAGAGGCATGAATGTCCATGCTTGATTGACTAAAGCTTGAAGTATTCAATTCAAAACAAATGACTTAAGAAGCATAAAGACACATGCTTGCTTGATTGACTAAGTACTTGAAGTGTTCAATTCAACCAAATGACTTGATAAGCATAAAAGACACATGTTCAAATGATCCTCCACATGTGGCCCTCATGATGTGTTTGAATGCTATTGGTTAGGTTTTAAAGGCGTCCAATGAGAATTTAGATACATAAAAATAAATAATTGAGTTCTTTCTCTCAAAGAGGAAAAAGAGGACACATGTCCAAATACAATAATAAAATAATATGAGAGAGAGAGAGAGAGAGAGGTGGATCAAGCATGAGAGGGGGGGGTATACTCTCCCATAAAAATAAATAATTGAGTTCTTTCTCTCAAAGAGGAAAACGAGGACACATGTCCAAATGCAATAATAAAATAATACGAGAGAGAGAGAGAGAGAGAGAGAGAGAGGTGGATCAAGCATGAGAGGGGGGGAGGGGTATACTCTCCCATAAAAATAAATAATTGAGTTCTTTCTATCAAAGAGGAAAAAGAGGACACATGTCTAAATGCAATAATAAAATAATACGAGAGAGAGAGAGAGAGGTGGGTCAAGCATGAGAGGGGGGGTATACTCTCCCACACACACACACATTCTCTCATTGTGTGGAGTGCAAAATGCAAGAGTCAATCTCCTTCTCCAAGTTTGTTGAGAAGTGGAGAGCCTACACCAACACTCTTGGCTATGGAATGCAAATCCAACCAAGAGACATGCTTCAATGCTTAAGCTTGTCATCTTCTTAATCTTCATTACTATGCTATTATGCTATGCTAAGCAAGAAGAGTGATGATAAGTGAGAAACTATTTCTTTCTCCTATGGAATGTTTCTTCTTCCTTTTCCCTACCCTCATTCCCCGCTAGCTCTCTCCACCTTCGAAGTTGTTTGAGGCCTTGGGATTGAAGCTTGGGATAGTTAATGCTTTTTGCAAAGTTTATGTTAAGCTCATGATGCATGAAGCTTTCCATCTTCATAGCATCACCAAGGTCACAAGGAACACAAAGATTGTATTGTAACAAAGCCTCTCTTGATGGGAGAATCTATAATACAAACGCCTTTTGGAGGGGGGACTGCGGCTCGAAGTAAATCCGGACCTCAACTATTTTCATGTTCTCTAATACTCTCTCTTTTGCAAAAGTATTGTTCATGCCAAGTTAATTAAGTACTATGTTTATGTTGCGACCATCAATTAAGTTCACCCTCTATGTTCTCAAAGTGATCTCACAAAAATGCTCACCTTAATTCTCTTAATTCTGCTATTCTCAAAGTTCATAGGCCATTTCCATTACAATTGGAACAAGACCATGGGTGCCACAATGACAGACTTGCATGGGTGATAGATTGGGCTTTTCCACTTTTGTGGGGCGGCTTCCCTTCTAGTCAATGTTTCTTCTCATTCCCTTTAAGAAGTCATGGCTCGTCATCACGAGCATGGCGAGAATGTGTAATTTTTTGGCTTTATCAATATAATTTACTCACCATTGTGAGTTTTGCTTTTTTCTTTTTTTATTTAAAAAAAGGTGAACTAAAGTCCTAAGTATTAAAGTAAGTTTTGACTCATTTTTAAAGGTCTTTATCTTTGAACAAGGCATTTTGTCACTGATTCCAATCTAAATTTCCTATTCTTACTTTTCCTTTTAAGTTTGGTGTAGGACCAAGTGTGAGCTTGCATTTGGTTCACAAAAGAATTTGGGAGAGTATGTGTGGAAAGATTTACACACAAAAAATCCAATTTGTTTTATAGATCTATTTTTATCCTTATACATAGCTCATTTCAAGCCAAATCTTGTAGTAATTGATCAAATTTTTGTGATCTATACCTTTGTAGTTGGACGTTTTTTTTAGATTCTTCATTGATTTTGAGATAGAACGTTCAAAGTGCCAATAGGTCATAGGTTAATAGCATTAGAATTTTGTAGCCTAATTATGTTTTCCTTCAAATAAAATTGTGAAGATGCCTCCCATGATACTTCGCTATTTTTTTTAGATCTACAAATTTGTACAAGAAAGCTTTTTCCCATTTGTAGTGATTTGAGAGATATGATGATCTGATTGCAAGTTGATCTAGTTCCACTACATCTGCCATGATCATTCTTGTTCGATTCAACATCAACAACGACACGCTTTTTTTGGAGGATCAAACCAGCTCAGGTGGATCACACTCGACATGCATACACATACAGTCTCTCACATAGGAGCATACCTTTATGTTCACTCAGAGAGCAATTCATATCCATATGTGCTTTGGTTTATGTGTGTCATATATGGATGAGAGACTTAGTCTTTGAGTTTGTGCATAGCCATAGATTGGCTTATCGGATTGCTTCCATAGGTCTTAGAGGTGTCTTGGATGTAGGTTGCAGAGGTACAAGTTATAGGGACGGATACATGTTTCTTATGTTCAGAAGTTTCAGAGTTTTGTAGCATATTGCCTTTTGTGGTATGCGTATGAGTATTTCATTACTCTATGGTTTATGTATACTTTATGCGTGAGTAGTTTTGATTGTGTTATGCTCTTTTGAGAGCGGTTATCCCCATAAGGATTTCACTTGGATTTAGTGATCGGTTTATGCTTGCATCATCTCTATTGGCTCTTGTTTATGCATAGATGAAGCATAGATTTTACTACATCTAGCATTAATTACTCTATTCTATGTACATTGAGTGTTGCAGATACTGCTTTGTATGTTCATTGTGGAGGCTCATTAGCATCTATGGTAGTTTTAGGTCATTTGCTAAGCCTTAGGAGGGTCATGGTGAGGGCTTAGTGAGTTAGGGGACTCTTGAATATTGAAATACCTTCACTGATATAGGTTTTTGGAGTATCTTTATATGAGGTCTTGCCATAGGACATGTATATATCGGAATAGATGCCTATTGGCACCGTGTTGGCAATCAATTTTGGTCAATGATTGATCGATCTTATATGCACATTAGTTGGAGATGCTCTTTTTTGGGTACTATCAATGTTTTTTGATTGCTCTTGTGTTCATTTCATATTGAGATTTTGATCTAGTTAAAGAGGAAGAGAAGAAGAAACTCTACTAAATTTTTCCCTAGATGTTTCCATAGTTTTAACACTTTGTAGTTATGGCTTCTAGTTTTGATGACATTTATAACATCTAGAAGTTTGATGGCAGAAGGGTACCAACTACATTGGGGTGGCACAAAGGAAGATGCTTCACACTAAAGCTAGATCTATTATTCACTTACATCTTGCAAAGTCATTGTATTTCACTTTTTTTGGTGAAGCTACTTCTTGTGCCTTATGGGATAAGTTATGTAGCACATATAAGAGCAAGAGTGTAAATTATATTTAGTTTACTTGATGAAGAAACTATTTGAGCTTTTTATGAAACAATGTAGCACCATTTCTAGACACTTGAATGAATTCAATGTTATCTTCTGTTAGTTGATGTCACAAGAATGATGAAGAGGTTGAGTCTTTCTTCTTGTTATGCTCTCTACTTTCCTCATGGGATACTTTCTAGATAGCCATAAGTAACTATGCACCTTAAGGAGAGCTTGGCTACAAAGATAGGTTACTCATGTAGAGAAGATTTATAAGAAATCTATTGATCTATCAAGAGTGGTGATGCTTATGTTGCATAGTCTTGCAAAGAGAGAGGTCACACTTATGATCGTGCCAACTCATAGTAAGTCTCATGGTTCCATGTGTAATGTTGAGTGCTACTATTGCCATAACAAAACGGCATGTGAAGAAGGATTGTCGTGTTGCACAAAGAGTCAAGAAGTCTCAAGAGACTAAGAAGTCTGACAATGATGCAAAGGGCAAGGATAAGCTTGAGAAAATCAATGGTGTGGAGTCTCTTAGGACTCATGATGTTTTTGAGACAACTCATATTTTGGCTATCTTGATTTTCACTTCAAATTTCACTATAAATACCCTTGTCACACAAGATATCAGTTATGCATAGAATTGGATGATAGATTCTAGTACGAGTTTCCATGTTACAATGCATAGAGATCGGTTTGCTTCTTAGCTAAACGGATTATATGTCAACGACATGATTATTGCTAGAAAGAACTCTCATGAAATTGCAAATCTAAATCAAATGTTGGGTCAAACTTTTTCCATCAAGGATTTGAGGGAAAGTCACGATTTTGGTATGCATATCAAGTGTGAAACTCAAAGGGCATTGTTGAGTTGTCTCAAGAATCATCGTCTTGCATCATTTAATATGCAATGAGGGAGGGCATCTAGTACCCCAATGACGGCATACGTGAAACTTAGCAAGGATGATTCTCCTATATTGGATGCTAAGAAGACCAAGATGGCTAAGATTTTGTATTCCTCAAATATGAATAGTCTCATTTGTGCAATGGTAGCCACAAGGCCAGACATTGCAGTTGTTGTGGAAGTGGTGAGCCATTATATGGCATCCCCTAGCAACTAACATTTTGATGCAGTGAAGTATATCCTCAGGTCCTTGAAGGTATAACAGACAGGTGCTAACGCTATGGAAATGGTGATGCATCTGTCGCTAGATACATAGATGCAAATTATGCAGGGAATGTAGACAATAAGAGGCCTACATCTAGCTATATTTTCATATTTGTTGGAGGACATATATCTTAAAGATCATGTCTTCAAAAATTATACATCCTCTTCCACTAAAGAGGCTGAGTATGTTGCATCATCAAGCCAGCAAAGGAAGCTTTATGGTTGGCACATTTAATAGATATCTAAACAGGGATCAGTTGATTCTATTATTGAATTGTGATAGTCAGATTGTCATTGCTTTGGTAAAGAACCATGTGTTTCACTCCAAAACAAAATACCTAGAGGTGAGAATCACTTCATGCAGGATGTGTTGGCAGACAAACAAATTGAGCTTATCATAGTTCATATTGATGACAATCCTATGGATGCTCTTACAAAGAGCCTAGCTTGAAGCATTTTTCACATTGCATAGATATGATAGGGAGCGCAGTGAAGCCACTATCACGGTTGTACAATTTTTATACATACTTTTGTTCTTTGGCCACTTAGGGCCACATTAACCTTTAAGTGGGAGGTTTTTGGGATAATGTCCATGTCAATCGGCCCAACATCACTAGCACCCATCTAGTGACCTTATTCTTTGGATATGGTACATGAGGGGTCATAGCTAATTCATATTGTAGTGACTCAACCAAGCAAGAATCTTCCCCTTCTCATCTCCTTCCTCATTGTGCACATGCATGCACACACTCCTACACCGTGCATTCACGCCACTTAATCTAACCTACAATCGCATCAAATCCATTAGATTTTTTGATCGAGGAGCTTTCACACTAGCTACAATCTTCTTAGAATCTAAATACATTCCCTCTAATGAGATGATATAGCCCAACAAATTTCCCCTCTTAAAAACTTTAGCACACTTATTTTTAGCTAAGACAAAATATGGTCAAAATCGATTGTTCCATCTAATCTAACTAAGAATTGTTCCATCTAATCTAACTAAGAATCACATTAATTCCTTGAGATTTTTTGGTTGAGGAGACTTCTCAATAGCTACAATCTTCTTAGAATCTACAAACATTCTTTTTAATGAGTTCCAACAACTTTTCCCTGTTAACAACTTTAGCACACTTTGAATGGTTCAAAGACATTAACGACATCCAACCTTTTTCAAAGCATTTCCTTAGATGCTCCAAATGCTCCATTTTCTTTTCTAAAATACAAAATAATCCATTAAAATTATCATAAACTAAAGATAAGGTTCAAATGTTTTGTAGTGTTTTGTGTAAAATGTTGGGGATCCATTCTTCATTCCAGCATGCATGACTATATAGACAAACACCCCCACGCGGTAATGGGGGAGTCTCCTCCATGTCCTCTTTTGCCGTTCATATCTAATTATAACTTGAAATCCATCAAGAAATCTATACATCTCATGACTAGAAATATCATCCACAAGTGGTAGTGGGAAATGGATCACCAATTGTAGCTGCATCCAACTGTTGATAGTCAACATACTTGTAGTTTCCATAATTTTTTGAGAACCACCACTATAGGATTAACCACTCTACCTAATCAATTGGTTTGATAAATCCTACATTGTGTACTTTATCCAATTCATCCTTAACCTACACTGCATAACTTGAGCTTATTTGACCTAACTTTGAATTTCTAGAAGGAGGTGGAAGAGTCCAAAGTATGGCAGTATGAACGTGATTTCAACCTCTTTTAGGATCTTTGAAGAGACTTATGAATTTATAGGCCCTCATTCCCATCCACATGCCCTTCTTCCAACTCTCCCTCCCATTCTCACCCATTGTATGTTGTACGTCTTGTAGAATTGTTGTGAGATCTTAGGAGAATTTTCCATGCACTTATAAAGTGACATTCATCTTTTGGCACTTTCTTAGCCATGAGTGCAAATCCTTGCATGCTTTCTTGTTCTTTCTGTTGGAATTAGGGTTGCAGGGAAACACACACAGCTTGGAGAATATGAAAAAGCTCAAGACACACAATGGAGGGTGTATTTCTTAGTGCACAATGGAAAGATAAGTTATCCCTATAATGATGGGTGTATATACAATGCACGGCTAAAAAAACCTCTTAGTGAGGGAAAAATTTCCCTGAGGGTCCTAACTGTGTTCACACACATCACTACCACATATATGGTACCCCCTAGGAGTGATGCGGTGAATGAGAGCTAGTACATAGTATATAGGGAAGTGCCATGTCCTAAGGAGATGATCAATCCACAAAGGAAAGTAATCCCAAAGCTTTACAAAAAGATTCAAGCTTCTCAGGAGGAAATGCCTTTGCCAAAAGACCTACAAGGTTGTCCTGTGTCGGCACTTTAGCCAAGCTGAACTCTCGTGTTGAGAGTCTCTCTCTGACATAGTGAGAGTGCACCTCAATGTGCATTGTACGAGCATGAAAAATTGGGCTCCTCACAACTACCAATGTGCTCTACCTGTCAGTGTGGATGATGTTGGAAATGTCCTATCCAACACCCAAATCAATCATAAGGCATCTAAGCGATACATGCTAAATCGTAGCTATGAAGATTGCCCTATATACTCAAGTTCACAACTTGAAGGGGCCACAATAGGTTGCTTCTTGCTCAACCATGATATGCATGAACTGCCAAGCATGAAACAAAAACCACTTGTGGACAATCATGTGTCATAACAACGAGTCCAATATGAGTCCAAAAAAGCATGTAAACCTGGTGACAATGGTCTCCCCTTGCAATAAAACAACCCAAAATGTAAATTTCCACTCAAGTACAACAAAAGATCCTCTTGGAAACCTGCCAATGCTTAGACCGTGGGCTGTGCATACATTTGCTAGCCTGTGAGATTGCAAACTGAATATCTGCCTCAAATTTCATACGTAAATAAGGCATCGAATGATAAAGAGTGACATCGGCAAGATCCTTAACATCATGAAGACTTAATTTCAAGTCAGTTTCCATTAGAGTAGTAATAGGTTTGCAATTCTCAAGTCCAAAGCTACATATTAATGTCTCTATGTAGCTTTTTTTACACAAGGCAATAGCCCCATCACACTACTGAAATTGTATGCCAAGTAATGATGCAAAAGACCCAAGTCTTTTATCTTGAAAGTAGCATTCAAATCGTCCTTGAATTCAGTAATGTGTGTCTCATTTGGACCAGTAATCAGTAAATCATCCACATATAGAACGGCGATGAGAAATAGAACACCCTCACATTTGACGTACAAAGTGCTTTCATGGGGACTGTTACAAAAGCCTCATTTGACCCATGAGTGTTAGCTTTCTCATACCAAGCACGAGGTGACTGCTTCAACCCATACAAAGGTTTCTTACTTTTGTAAACTTTATCTTCTTGTCCTTTCTTGACAAAACCACAAGGCTAAGTTACATAAAATTCCTCAAATATATCACCATTCAAGAAACCAATAACAATGTCTGATTGATGTACATTCCATCCAATATGAGCTATCAATGTACATAGAAAATTCACAGTAGTCATACAACAAGTGGGAGAAAAAGTCTCTTCATAATCAATGTCTTTCTATTGTGCGTAACCTTTTGCAACAAGTCTAGCCTTGTAGCAATCAATCTTACCCATCGACTTGTAAAACCCACTTTGTACCAATCGTCTTTTGCAAGGAGGCAAATCACATAAAGTCCATGTGTCATTTTCTAAAAGTGCATCATATTCTAATTGCATGGCAGCCATCCAACTTTTTGAATTTTGTACTTCACCAAAAGAAAGAGGTTTCTCCTCATCACATAAACTAGAAACAGCCAAAGCATAATAATTTGTTGCATAAGATGCATGGCAAGAACCTGAACGAGTATGACTAGACATAGGTGCATCCAATTTATTGTCATGTAAAGTATGCACTACCTATTTTGACATACCTCTAGCCTCCTCATTCTCAGGCCTTTCCACATTAAGTACATTATGTACATTTGCATCAGTAATAGGCTGACCTATAACATTTTTAGAAACCCTCATAGGTTGTAACTTGTACATTTTCCTCATTGGAATTTAAATTCAAGTTTTCACCATTAAAAAGAGGCAATAAATTTCCATAAATGTCCTATGAGCTTACATTATTGTCTCTAGACATGATAACAAAGGCTCAACAGAATCTTCTACAAACTCAAGATCTCATGAAACCAAGATAAATTTTGTTTGTAGATGGTATAACATGTATCCTTTGCTTTCAGTACTTTAACCAACAACAATGCCTTTAAAACCCTTATCATCCAATTTCTTGCACTGCATTTGTGGCACCAAAGCATAAGCATAACAATAGATGGATTTTTATCATGCCATGCCTCATAAGTAGTCATAGACTGCAAGGCTTTGGTAGGACACATGTTAAGTACATAAGTAGCACACATGATAGTCTCAAGCCAAAAATAATGTGCAAAAACTTGACTCTTGACCATATATCGTGCCACCTCCGTAAGTGACCTATTTTTTCTTTCAGCAATACCATTTTGTTGTTGTTTATATGAAAATGTACATTGGTGTTTTATCCTATGATTAGCCAAAAATGCATTAAACTCATGAGACATATACTCCCCCCTCAATCTAATCAGAGGGTACCCATAGTACATTTAGAGACATTTTCAACCATAGCTAGAAATTTCTTGAAGCACGTGAACACTTTGGACTTAGCTTTAAGTGGATACACCCATGCATGCCTAGAGTAATCATCAATGAAAGTCACAAAGTATAGGTAGTTACCTAAGGATAGACGTTGCATAGGCCCACAAACATCGCTATACACAAGTTACAACATGTATGTATCCCTTATTGAACCATCCTTTGGAAACTTTGACGATGTATCTTACCCAAAATCCAGCTTTCACAAACATGCTTAAAAGGTGCTTCAATAGGCAACAAAGAAGCAACCATATCAAATTTTTGCAAACGTAGCAAACTGGAAAAATTCAGATGCCCAAAACATATATTCCAAAGTTTTTCATTTGAACGGCCT